>NC_137875.1:21822513-22422513 GCF_963924005.1 Protomyctophum bolini
ACTCTGATGATATTATAATGTTTCCATTCCTTTGACCTCGGGTTGGTGCGGTTAAGTAATTAAATAAACATTGAAATTGATATGAATTATTTTTGAATTGTCATACTAAATGAACGCTCACACGCACGTACGCACGCACACATGAATTTTTGGGGAAAAAAAGTTGAGTGTGAAATGATTTGTTACTAATTTGGTCTTTTACGGGCTTTAAATCTGACTTATGTGGTCACCAGTGTTGATTACTGTATATCATTCTTATGGTATAGGGCTATATCAACTAGGGGTGCAACGGTTTTCAACCGAAAACCGAACCGTTCGGTTCCACATACACGGTTCAATGCGCTCTAATGAACCGCGCTATTTCGGTTTGCATTAATTCATTTATTACAGCTGCGAAGAATGTATTTCTCGGTCACACACTGGCCTACTTAGAAGTCTAGCACTCTATCGGTCACACACCGTCCTACTAAGAAGTCTAGCACTCTTTCGGTCACAGAAGTGTAGCACTCTGTCGGCCCACCCCCTACACACACACACACACACACACACACACAGAGAGAGAGAGAGAGACGGCATGATGAGGAGAATCCAGCACTCGTCTTTAAACGTCGTTCTTGGAATAATTATTGATCGTCATACACAGAGACACACACAGCGGAGTAACCTCGCGCCAACAGGCTTCTAAGCACGGTCGTTGTAAGTTTGTTCAGATCTGATTCTGCATCTGCACTCGCTGTTTGAGTGCTAATTAAGAGGGAGAGTGAGAGCATAAACAACCCGCAGCAGGACATTCATTCCGTCAGAAAAGTACCAACAAAATACTCCCATGTCCAATCCATGACTGTAGATAGAAGCCCTTCTTCTAATAATATAAGCATAATATCCTTAAATCCTCATGTAGACTTATTGTAAACTTTTGTAGGCTATTTTTCTGAGACACGACGCATTCACTGTGAATGACTCCCCTCCCAGGAGGCACTCTCCTCTCCTCTTTCCTGCATGTGCTTAATGCCCCGTGTGAGTGCATAGGTGCATTTATTTCCCCTTGAAAATAATGATGAGGCACATTAAAATAGCAATATAAGGTATTTTTCCCCCTTTAAAATAATGAAAAGGCAGAAATGCCTAATAAAATAATATATGCTAAAAAAAGAGAAGAAAAGAAAATGCTATAAATAAACTTTTTTGAGTGGTGCAAGCCACTGCCTGGCTGGCTGGCTGGGTATGAGCATGAAAACAGCGTGGTTGTTTTTCACCACCTGTGCACAACCTAACACACACGCACATTATTAACTGTATATATGATGATTTCGTGTGTGCCAGTACAGTGACACTAGTACAGTACAGTACAGTAGAGGGTACAGTAGGGCGCGTTCCTGGGGGTCACTTCACAAGGGGGTCATTTTTTTTACTGTACCGAAACCGAACCGAAACCGTGGCCCCCATACCGAGGTTCGAAACGAACCGTGGTCTAACTGAACCGTTGCACCCCTAATATCAACACTGGTACATGGAATTGGTGACAGCGAGAACAGAAGGACTTTGATGATGTGGGTTTGCTGAGGTGAAGCAAAAGTTGCTGAAGCCTTTCATATCCAGGTGCTCGTACCGCTGCGCGTGTGCTCGTTCCCGCCGAGAGACTCAGCCCCCCCACACGGCAGCACATGACTGCCGGAGGAGATATGATGCCCCCGGTGTTCAACGCTTTTCCAGTGATGCAGATAACTGCAGAGTCCCGCCTCCCTGGCAACTGTGTTGGAAGGAACAAGCTATCTTAATGGCATGCTAATTGATTTGGTGTAGCTCAGATAGTGGCGGCCTGGCGCAGCGTGATAAAAGCAGAACCGGTCGGGCCGGTTGGTTCAGAGGAGGACAAGGTGCTCATCAAAAACAACCATGTCAGCCCATTCACTATTTGAACACAATTTTACACTGCATTGCGCCACACAGAGGCGTGCAGACCTTTAGTGTAGAAATGTGTGTGTGTGCGCGCGGGGCAAACGTGCACAGCTGCACATACACACACACACACACACACACAGGCGTGCGCTCGCTCAACAGTGCTATGCTTCTGTAAGTGGATGACCCACTAAGCTCATTTTAGGCGTACAGCGCGAGGTCAGACCAAAACGAACAAACAACCAGCCGTGTTGTCACAAGAACATTCATCACAGCTATTAATTACTGTATGTACTCTATATCTGTGGCCTGCAGAAATAGATAGGGGATGAAAAAAAGCATAATGACCACTCTACCATCCTCTCACTGGCACTGATATTAAGCCATAAAGCTTGGGACATGAAAATAACCTTGGTTCGGCATCGCCACCGTATAACCGAGCGCCTCATTGATGCTCCCAGAGAAAAACTTTCACTGTAGTGTGCAGCCTGAACATTACACTAGTATAGTACTGCCTTGGTTGTTTGTGCAGAGGTGATATCACTCAATTTTGCGATGCCACTTTTTAACCAGCTTTGAGTCATATAATAATAGAAGAGATACTGTAGACCACCTGGCTCCAACCACCACAGTTGTACAGATTACAAATCAAAATGATTTTGAATGGGTTTTATTCACTGAAAGTTAATCTAATATCTCCCACACAGTGAGTGTATAGTCACAATACTCACATAGTGAATGCGAAGGCCACTGGGCCTTGGTGCTGGACTAGTGGCATGGTGTGTTGAGACAGGGGGCGGTGGTTTGAGGTGGAGAGGCTGCCGCCGAGGTCAGGATGACTCTGTGGAATTTGTCCTTCTATGCAAAAAGAATAGTCTTGGTGTCAGAGCAAGGCTAGAAAACGAAGCCAGGTTTTTATTCGGCAGTTATGAGGGAGGACGTTTGTGCAATGAAGCCTCGATCTCTCTGTCGTATCGGAGCCTTGATAATCCTCTGCACTGAAAGAGAGAGAGAGAGATAGATGCAGTTTAATTCCTATTTATATCCAATATTTATTTGTAAATACATTGTTTTATTTTGATTGTCTTGTTCCACTTCTGCTTTGGCAATGTAAACGTACGTTTTCTCATGCCAATAAAGCTCCTTTGAATTGAATTTAAGAGAGAGAGAGAGAGAGCCCTGAATAGGCTGAATGTATGGCTGCTCAGTGCAGCGCATATTATATTTCACCAGGGGTTACTGCGTTACTGCAGCCATCAATGCATGGCTGACATGTCTGCAGTGTGGGACCAACAACAGGACCTCCTCGAAAATGAGACGATGCATGTCAAGGGGTTTATTTTCTTCTAATAAAGGTAGTATAGTTTAATACTTGGAGACACACTAATGTCACGGTGTCACACACGCCGGCATCATCATACGACAAAGTAAAGGTCGCGCTCAAAATGGGATGAAACACTATGATGATTTTGTAGTTTGTTTTCAAACAGGAACAGAAATTATCTATACATATTATATAGGCTACCGCAGGGTAATAAAAACATAGTAGGCTGCATAATTAAGGCTGACCTTATAGGTGACTCAAAATGCAACCATTGACAATACTGTTGACTATACTGTTTATGCTTGCACATTAGCACACCCATGGCTCTGGCTGGGCACACCTAAATCTAACACGGCCATTATTAATTTGGTCAGCTCAGCTGCAGCTGTGCTATTATTTTTTCTAGCATTTTTTTGTTGTATAGCACGTTTCAACGGCAATTGAACGTGCTGTACACTGCATCAAGCAAAGGAAACACAATTATACAATGATGCATCAAACAAAATAAGTCCAAATAAATAAATAACACATACAATTACAGTGCAGAAGAGAAAGAAAACCACCAGTTCATTAAAGGGTGGCCCTTTAATGAACCCCTTTTGCAACCAGATCTTATTTTAATGATGTTTGGGAGACAAGAAACACTTTCCTGAGGTTTTTAGTGGATATTTTAGTATTTCAAAGTGTCTGTGATGTCATGGACACTGGTCTCACTGTCTGATTACTACAATGACCATAATGCTTTGCTGCACTCACCCCACCTTGTGGAGAGGGAGAGGGCTGTCTTACTGAGACAACATGTAGTCCAGGAAGAAAGTGAGACCAGTGTCCATGAAACCACTGGCACTTTGAAATACTAAAATATATTAAAAAAAAACCCATAAAAAACCCTGGAAAGTGTTTCTTGTCTCCCAAACATCATTCAAATAAGATCTTGTTGCAAAAGGGGTGAAGTGGCTTTAAGTATACCTGGAGTTCACCTTAGCAGTAGCACCACCTGATCCATCCACCTCCTCCTACCACCCACCTGTCCTAGTCCCCCCCCCTTCCTCGTGAAAGGACAACCCACCTGTCCTAGTCCCCTCCCCCTTCCTCATGAAAGGACCACCCACCTGTCCTAGTCCCCTCCCCCTTCGTCATGAAAGGACCACCCACCTGTCCTAGTCCCCTCCCCCTTCCTCGTGAAAGGACTACCCACCTGTCCTAGTCCCCTCCCCCTTCCTCGTGAAAGGACTACCCACCTGTCCTAGTCCCCTCCCCCTTCCTCATGAAAGGACCACCCACGTGTCATAGTCCCCTCCCCCTTCCTCGTGAAAGGACCACCCACCTGTCATAGTCCCCTCCCCCTTCCTCGTGAAAGGACTGACCATGAGTTGGGTCTAAAATGGTCTAGCTCTGACAGCAATTAAATCTTTACACATTGTTTGATATGGCACTGCACTGGACATCTACAACAGCAAAGCTTGGAAAAAGATAATATGTGTAAAAATAAATGTATAACTAAATGGACCATGGGTCCATTTGGTTACATTTGTACACTCTCAGAGTTAACCTATAGATATGTAGGCTATGTAAGGGTACAATTTGGTTCAATCTAATTTATTTTATTGAGAACGGAATGGATTTGTGTTTTTTTTTTGCTGCAAATAAGAGAAAGAATAGAACTTGCCAGTATGAACTCCAAAATAAAACCTATATTGAGTAACCATAGTACTGCTGTCTCTTCTGATACTATTCAGTGAGTCTTATTTTGAAGCCACTACACTACAGGAAGTCTTGCTAGTTATGGTTACTTGCTACTAGTCCGTGCTAGGGGGGAAATCAAAGCTGTGCTGCGAATGAATGGATTACGCTTTAGGATTGCTCATATTATCCTTTTCCCCAACGTGCAACACCATGCAACCATGGAAACGTCTTTCACTATCAGCTGCAGTTAGTGGTGAGTCTCATGGATTGTTTTTCTGCTTACTCTCTCTCTCTCTCTCTGTGTTTACTTTACCCCATGATCTCCCCCCTAATGTTGCTGCACGTGCATATTTACCAAGCCCACACCTATTGTGGTACGATAATGAGGGGGAGGGTGTGATTGTGGAACCCACTTAATCACTGTTTTTTCATTGGCACGTTTGACTGTCAAGGTTTCAGCCTCCAGGGAGAAACCCTAAATTCAAAGGGAAGACATCATTGCACATGACAACCACACCAAGGCGTCTGATGAAGTACTGTCACCTCATAGAACAGAAAGAAATACAAAGATTGTGGTGCCCCATCATTAACATTAGTGATTGGAGCCGGGCGCTGACTTTTATCACTATCTTGTATCACTCCAAAACATAATTACTTCAGTTTTGTCTTTGTTTAATTGAAGAAAAGTATGGCACATCCAAGTGCATTTACTCAGTGTAGTCTTCTGTTGTTGTTGTTGTTGTTGACGGTTATAGATGTGTGTATCGTCTACAATGGTAGTTTATTATCTGCAGTGTTGCCTATTTACAATTTAGGCATTTAGCAGACACTCTTAATCCAGATTTACATTAAGCCTATACTAGCCTCCCATGTGTTTAATCTGTTGTATAGTTTGTCAATCTGAACTGAAAAACCTACAGTATCAGGCTATGGTTTCCATGCCCCTATAGGTCTAAGCAGCAGCACTTAGAACTGTACTATGCCTTATTAGGTGTAAATGAGCAGGTTCTCCCTGGTTTATGGAGGCTGGGTTCAGAGGGGAAAGGAAGCCGCAGTGATTACTGTAGCTGTGACGCTATGATTGCACAGACCCTGGCTTATGATTAAGGGGAATGGACCATATCTCTCACCATCTGAAAGAGGGATAAAAATCTGCCTCATAGCGTGGCTGCAGGCGATCGCACATGTTTTATTTCTGAGCATAAATTACTCGGTAAGGGCACTTCTTGCCCAAGGTTGTATCCCCAAATAAAGGTTTGTGGTTGTGAGAGCAGGTATTAGGCGGTCAGATTTGTCATGTGCTGCACATCCTCATCGAGGAGGTCAATGTGATTTATTCACCATGGATTCGACCGTGTGTTGTTGGCATCTACCGGTAATTGACCCTCTTTAAAACTTTTTAGGTGAGATTATTTGTTCAATCAGTAGCTACTAAAGCCTTTATATTTTAATCATCAGTAATGATAGCTAGTGTTTTGTTCATTAACTGATTTGTTAGTACATTTGCTAAGCAATCCAGATAAAACCCAGCCAATACTGTACCTGTACATCATTATACCAACATCAAGATATTTTCTGTGATGTCCTATTCCACTTCCAGATCCACTTCACTATAGAAAGAGGGTAAACGGTCATCAAAGTTCTGGTAAAAATGTTGAAGCTGAGATTTCCTTTCGGGCATGCATTCTATATAGCTAATCCCCCTTTTGCAGCGGGCCTTTTCCAGGCTCAAGTTGAGCAGCGGGGAGATAAATGTTTAAAGCTCGGGGCCTGTGTGCATCATCAATACCAGGTCTGCTCAGGTCTTGATATGAGCAGGCCTTCACTCTAGTCTGTAGGCAGACCCCCTCTCTGCTCGGCTCTGCCTCTCTCGGGATCTTTATTTGACGTTGCCATTGCTTTTATCTCCACAATGCTGATTGATGGGGTGTCTATCTTTCAACGGACAGTGGTGGCACGGTAGGACTGGCACCTGCTGTATTTGACTCGACAGGGTTTCGGAGAGACATGGCTGGGCACTGTGGGTCTGTCACAGAGTGACTGACAGGACCGGTGGGGGTCATGTGATTTAAATTCAGAAGGCAAAGGGTTTTTGGGGGCCGAAGGCGCTTAAATGTACTCTCTTTTCACACCGTCTTGAGACCAAAGATTCTGTATGAGGAGATTTACGGTAGAAAATAAAAAGTGTTGGAGTGAATCTTCTCCTGTGTGGTTTGTGGGCGTATAAGTCTAGATAGATTTAAGTTCTCATTATCCTGACATCCTCAATGGATACTTGGAGTTCCCGGCTTTATGACAGGCTTTCAGAGCGAGGTGAGATTGGTGGATGTTTATGCTGGTGTAAGTGCAAACCATGTCACGTCAAGGAGAGGCAACCGAGTGTGTTTACGGCACATGGCGATGCAGGTGCTAAATAATTAAGGGAAGCAGCAGCTCTGTATTCCTGACGCTCGCGCCAGGCTTAATGGATGTGTGTGTTGGCGGGGCTGACCCTGGCGTGAACCTTCATTAGAGCTCTCATTTCTATACCCAGCAAAAACACTGACCAGGTTCTATCTGCAGCACTGTTATTTCCACGGTCTGGCCGACACGGTCAGCATTAGCCTGACCCCTGGCAGAAAGGCAGGTGGTCTGGGGGAGGGGGCAGGGGGGGACGGGACACGGGAGGTGGAATTCAGCGCCGACCCGGGGAGAGGTCGCCCTCATCCTTCCTTCCCCTTCTCCACTTTCACCTTTAGCCACAGCTAAGCATCGGCACATTCCGGTCCCGTTCTCTCGAGGGACCCGCCGCAAAGTCACGCCCAGCCACACTAGGCCCGCCTTGGCTAATGGCATTCCATTTGAAATAATAACCAGCGTTGGAATTGGACTGCCTGCTTTCCATAAACCCATTTCAGACATCGGTCTACACAGGTAGAACCATCTCAGAAGGCACTGTCCCAGGAACGGTATGGGGGGGGGGGGAGTTTGTCTGACTTATGGCCGATACATTCATCAAGCTTGTGCCAAGCCAATATCACACTGTCAGAATGGAGCATGTGGCGTTCTATCACCATGAGACGCTGTGACAGGACAAGTCCTTTTCTATTACCTTCTCACAGGGCAATCTGTGACATTGCCTCTATCTACTCCTTTATAACACTGTTGATTCCAACTGCGCTGGTGGATTCCATGTGTTGCTGGGCCACAATCAGTGTGGAGCCTAACTGGATTTGTGTGCCATGCACACTGGTATGGATTGGAAAAGTGAGTTGTTGAATCATTGAGTCATTATGTTCACAAAATGGAATCAGCTTAATTTATTTATTTTTAATAGTTAATAAGTGTATTTGTTTTCACGGTGAGCGCCCGTCTTTTCATCATGCGATAAACTACCATCTCATTTGTAAATCCATGGAGTAGTAGCCTGTTTGAGTGCTGTGCAGAGCTCTACACTCTGAAGTGGCTGAATTCCCTATTTCATATAATAGCCCGCAAAGTTTTTTCTCCCACATACAGTAGGCACATACAGTATTAAACAGGTCAGTGGATGCCCCGTTCCTCCCTCTCCCTCCCTCTCTCTCTCTCCTCCATTTCTCCCTCTCCCTCTTTCTTTCCCTCCTCCTCTCTCCCTGTCCTCCCCCCTCTCTCCATCACTTCTCTCCCTGCTCTTTCTCTCTCTCTCTCATTTTGTTATTCGGTGGAGTCTGTTAAGGAGCTGTCGTCCTGTAGAGTTGTCCGTCCCCCCCACTACCGTGCACCAGCCCAGTATGCCTCCTCTATGTTCTCCTCGCCTGAAGCAGTGAATTACTATTTATGCGCTGAACTTTGACAGTGCACCAGAGTCTGTCCCCAGCTCAGTCAGTCGGCATAGCTATGCAGTGACGCCAGGAAGTTGGACTCGTCTTGCTGCTTTTATGGTTTCCTCCCGGCCGAGCCAGAGGTGGCGTGGAACTAGAGTGTGTAAAAGCACACAGGTGGGCTGTCTCGCAGGGATTGTTCAGTTGAGAGAATACACAGTAAAACTGTGAGTGTTATTCTAACTCTGAGACTGAGCAAACGAACCCGATTTGTTCTTTCTCAGGGTTACATCAACACCCAGGATTTTACTGTGTGGGCATACATACGCATTATAAAGTGTTAATTTAACTCTGAAAGTGTGAAAATTGGACCTGAATGGACTTTGGGACCCATAAGGGTTGCTTCTGACAGCCTCAGGCAGAGTTTGAATTTTGTGTACAGTGAAAGCTATGGTGTGATCAATGCGGCTAATAATTTAATCACCCTTCTTGTTCCTTCTCTGGGGTGCCGAAATGAAAATGTGCTCTCCACAAAGTCCTTGGATCAGATTTGTTCACCGTTATGCAAGATGAAAGGCATTCTCCCTTACTAATGGGAATGCCAGAGAGAGAGAGAGAGTATATCATAAATGCTTTGATGGGCATCAAATCTAATCTGAATGATACAGAGCTAAAAGTGTTCCGGCAAAGTCTTATTTCGATTCTATTTTCTTTTCTTTTTGCTATTTGATGCTCAGACAATGCTCTCTCAATTGAAGAGGGCACATCGCAGTCTTTTTTTCTTTCTGGAATGGAAAGGTTATACTGCAGACTTTCGTCTTGCTAACTGGAACTCATTATTGATCGCTCGCATCACTGTCTGTCTCTGGTATTTTCAACCACTTTCCTACCGGGCACTTTTATGCCAGGTGTCTTTGATCGAGTTTGAGGATGTCCGTTCTTTTTTTGTTGAAAGTTACAGTACAGATTTCATGTGCTGCTGTTGGCACTACGGCTACTAGTGAATGATGTAATATCACGTTAGTGTTGGTGGTGCTTGCTGTACTGGTTGGGTGACATGACATGTTATTACTAGTGGTTACATGTTCCACTCACTTTTGTCCAGATAAAAATATAATGGTGCATAGTGCATCTACTGTCCAATATGGTCTGCTTCAAATAATGTTTTAGACATTGTCAAGTAGGTTGTCCTATACCCGACACCATGGTGTTGACTCAGGGCCGATACAGTACGTTGGTCCAATGCAGTGGATGGATGGAATTTTATTTTGTCATTGAACACAAGTGTACAACGAAATAAATCTGTTGGCATCAATCCAATGCAATACTAAAAAAAAGAACACTCATAATAATGCAAAAGGTGTTGGTAGTAGCATCCAGTAGGTACCAATAATACAAATAGTAAGACAATAATACAGTTTATGTACAGTCAGTAAGAGTTCATATTGTCCTTCGGGGGGGGGGATCACTTGGAGAGAATAATGACTGAGGGGAAGAAGCTGTTTCTAAATCTGGTGGTTGAGGTCTTTCTGAGGCGAAATGGACATAGTGGCCGAATTTGTCATTGCAGCTCGAGCCAGCACTGGTCCGTTGACTATCATTGTGCACGTTCATGTTATTGCGCCCATGACACGTGAACGAATGTTTCATACGTGAATGTGCGCCAACGGAGTCAACGGCCAGTGTGTTCATGTTATTGGGGTAATCCATCCCAGAATGCACTCTGTTCCTGCCCGGAAGGAGGAGTGAAATCGCCTCATGCGCTTTTGAGCAACTTAATGCAAGTGGATGGGAGGAGAAATCCGGTGCCGTTAAGACTCACCTGTGGCTCCCGACATACGTGGCTGTTTAAGACTCAAGCGTTATTCATAGTCTGGATTTTTGGTGGTGAGGTGACCACCAAACTACAACATGCCGTCACAAGCCGCTGTGAAGAGCAAACCACCGCCCCTCCGGTGGTCACCTCACCACCGGAGCAGTGGTCACCCCACATCCAGACTATGAATGAGCCTTCACCCGTGGCTCCCGACATACGTGGCCGGTTAAGACTCGCCGTGGCTTCCCTGTGAGGTTATGGTTATAGATTAGGGTTAGGGCTAATGCCTGTCGGACTGCTAGTACGTCGGACAAACACATGCACCCGTTGTCTCAATGGAAGAGTAGGGAGAGCACCTCCAACCACTGCAGATGTGCTAGTTTATATTAGCATACTCTACCATGCAGGTTGGTTCAAAAATAATGTTTTATTCATAAAAACAAGTCCTGGATCTGCTTTAGCAGAAAATGTGCTTTATCCTGAGTGACCGTATCTGCCATCCAGATGGAAATGAGCAATAGCACAATTTAAGTGGTTTAAAATGAGGCATTCTCAACAACATTTTAGTACAGGGGGAAAAGGGAATGAAATTACTGCGAGAAAGTAGCAAGCAGGAACATTTTGAATGTGAGATACATAATTTGCGGAGCAGCTAGTTGAATTGGATTTTTAGATAGAGATGAACACTGAACTCATGAAAGTGATTGAAAACTCAGGTGAAATAAATTATGTTAATACATTTCACCTGTTTATTCAATAAAGGATGAAACCCAAAGCTGATTTAGTCGTTTTCAAGTTCAGGGTATAGAAACTACAGAAGAGTAAAATCATGGCAGGCTGCCATAGAGTGATCTTATATAGTGGAAAAAGTACTCAAATGTTTTACTTAAGTAAAAGTATCAATATGGCACTATAGAAGTACTCTGTTACTGTTACAGTCCTGAATTAAAAATGTACTTGAATAAAATGACAGAAGTATTGGCATCAGCACAAAAGTAAAAGTAGTTATTGTGCAGAATGTCCCATTTTTTCCCAAATGTTTTCAAATGTCTAAAAATATTTTGCGCCTTGATTGTGAGCTTGTAGATCGGCTAACCCCCTCCCCCCCCACCCCCAGAAGCAAAGATTTGAGTTAAAAACAATTTTGCTCGTGTCTCATAAGAGGGCTGTGGGCATTTCAGAAACCCGTCCACCAGTGACATCATCAATGGGGAATCCAAGCTAATAGAAACTACAGACTTTCTATTCCTGAAAAGTTGCAAAGCGAAAATGGAATCCATCATTCTCATGATAATACGAATCTGAATATACAGTATATTTTTAATCTTGTTTAAAAAAAATCTGCCTCACTGGTGGACGGATTTCTGAACTGTCCACAGAGTAGGAAGAAATTGTGGTATTTTATCATGAACATTAGTGAGGACCAATTCTTTGAAGATTGTTGAAAAGTGGTGAAGTGGTCCTACTGCCTATGCTTGCACTGTTGCACAACAGCACGCCCATGGCTCTGGTCACAGTTAAAACCTGTTTCTATGTCAGTGGTTCTCAAACTATTTCACGTCAAGGACCCTATAGAATTATATGTATTGGCCACCCATCTGTATATGAAAAATATGTTGTTCCAGGATCCCAAAAGCAAATCTTTGCTTCTGGGGGGAAGAATATATATTCAATGATTTGTGCCACATTTTCACGATTTTTCAAAAATAGCAGACCTACAAGTACATAGCGCGGCACCGCGCTATGAGCTTGTAGATCTGCTATTTTTCAACAGCTAAAGCATGACATAATGCTTAAAACACCGGGGGGTTCCCGCCCAGAATGGATTAACCTGAACTAGAAAACAAAATCAGCCTATAGGTTTTCATGCTCTGTTAATGTATATGTACTTAGTAATAAGTACTGTAATTAGTAACTACAGTATTCAAATAATTGTAGTGGAGTTAATGTGCAAAAACTTGGCTCTGGGATGTAGTGGAGAAGTATTGGAAATTGGAAATACTCCAGTAAAGTAACAAATACTTCAGTACTTTCAGAGGACTCATTGCCCAGAATGCACTCGCTGTCCCTCAAATACAGAGGCAGATGCCATACTCATTATCATTGTGATCATTGTATTGATAGTAAATAAAATGTATACACAACAGTGATCGCTTGTTATAGAGGCTATTCTACTTGGATGTTATGAATACAGGTGTGCCTTGAGATTTTGACTTGCCTTCTGGTAACAGAACACACTTTGATAACCACTGGGCGAGAGAGAGAGAGAGCTAACCCATGCAACATAGCGTAACACTGTACCTTGTACAGCATGTCATACTTACTTCAGCCTAACTTCAGTCTCAAGCTCAAGCTCTTGTTAATATACATTGGTTAAATATGTGTAAAACCCACAAACCCATTAAACCACTTTTGTGTGTAAAATAAATAAATACATGAAAAATGTATACATTTATTTATAAAACATTCATGACAGCAACAATGACACAAGGTAACACTCCTTAAGGATGTGACATCAAGTGTGAGTGTGAGTAGACCAGTGTTTGCCAAGCGTGCATGCAAACCATGGAAACCGTGGGCTCCTAATTGCAGTGATCCAACATTTGCCAACACATGACAAGGCGAACGGTTCAGATGAAGGATAATGTACCTTTTGGGACTGTGTTATGAATGATCTATATGAGCTAATTATTGTATTATGAGCATTAGGCCCGTCATTATTGCTGATCACTTGTGATATGATTTTGTAATGTTTTCCATTATTTAGAGAACTCGGAGCAAAGTGGATTAGTTAACATTCATGGACGTGTCACTCCACAGTGGTTTATATTTATAACAATAACAAAAGACATGTACATTTAATTGTGCAATAAATGTATTTAGTGTGCCAGACTCACTGTATTCCAATGGGGTACAGTATAAGTACAGTATAACTGTACAGTATAACTGCCGCTGTGTGGGAGCCAGTGTTGAATTTGTCGACTAATACTATTACAAAAAACAACAAATAAAAAGACTAAAAAGTCATTACAAGGACATCAAGGCCCACCAACATTTCCGTCCACTAAATCAACTGTACATTTAGTCGACTAAAATCTTGTGATATTTAGTTGACTAAAACTAGACTAACACTAAAACATTCCAGGTGACTAAAATGTGATTAAACTAAATTATAACTATTCAAGAGACTAAATCTAAAATTGCTGTCAAAATCAACACTGGTGGGAGCAGCCGGATGAGACAGCAGAGAGACAGGTCATAACAGGCAACTATTATCTCATCAAATAATATACAGTAACTGAAATTCGATAACTCTGCCTACAGAGTGCTGGTATTATTCGTTCAAATCTATTAACGAATAATTTCTTTAAGGGCGTCTACGGCCACCTAGATCTGTTGTTTTTCGTCATTCAAGCTCTTGAAATAGGTGCAGTAATAGTGGCGCTCCTATTTCTGGAAGACAATAAGCTGACAGGGGATTGGGATGGAAGGTCTGAGTTATATAAACCGCAACAAACGTGAAATACTAGCTCTGTTCTCAAACTCAGCGCCCCGGCTCGTCATCTGAACTTTTGCACTGTGAGTTATAAAGGAAGATGAATTGGAGATGGACAGAGCCTGTCTGATGGGTGACCTTCATTGAGCAGAGAGCACCGGCACAGCTTGCTTCAGCTTGCCTCCATAGCTAAAGACCAAAACAATTCTGCCTGTTCATATAGCCTTTGGTTTACGCCTCCAATGTCCTCCGATGTTTGCACTGACTCCAATCTCTGTAATGAAGCCTCATTTAGGCTTTGCCATAGTTGGCACTGGCTCCATGCAGGCCTGTGGAAAAACCCAATTTATTTTTCAAAGTTTGTTTAGTACAATGCAAAAATAATGATCCTGTTTTTGACGTGTGCTGCTGTCAAAGACAGGACTGAATACCATTAATGCGTGATCGCTGTGTATTATAGCTGCAACATCGGCGCTTTTCATCTTGATTTGAGAGACGGATGGACAAAAAAACTAAACAAAAAGTCAAAAACAAAGGAAAGATTGTCGGGTTATGCTCAGAGCTTTTTGAGGTCTCTCAACGTGACCTGATAACTTAAGAACTCATTCAGCCCCCAGTCTCCCTTCTTCAGCCAGTGGGATGATGACTGCGGTGAATTCAGGTCATCACATCATCACCGTGTGGCTTCAGACTGTGCTATTGACTTAAATGTGCTGCTGACAGCTAGGGAGTTCAGAGGCTGTGGGTATTATCTGTTTATGGCCTGGTTGCTGCAGCAGGGAGATGATTTGTTAATGGAGCTATAACAAAACAGAATGACGCTCAAGGTTATGGCTACGCTCGGTATGCGTGTGTGCGTGTGTGGCTGTGTGTGTGCGTGCGTGTGCACGTACATGTGAGCGACTGAGTGACTGCATGCCTGTGTTCATGCCAGCAGGCCTACTGTACATGCGTTCTTACAGTGTACATGTGTGCACCAGGGCACTGTGCTGTATTAAATTCCACGCCGCACATTGATCTCTATTTACAATCGGGATCAATTCTAAATTGGTTTGAGCCGGTGTGAGTTATACACAAACAAATGGCTTTCTCTTGAGTCTACAGTGGGCCTTGTGTTTGCAGGCCTCTTCTGTCAGCTTTGTGGTGTTCTGCTCACAGAGAAGACTTCTTCATGTCTCTCTGTCCTCTCTGCTGCCTCTCTGAAGGCCCTTGCTTGAAAACCACAGAGACTGCAGTCAGTGCGCGCTCCTGACGGGGTACCACACAACAAAGCCCTCGCGCTTTTCTCTTTTGAATGGCAGCAGCCAGCGTCCGACACACTTCTGCTGCCTTTGAAAGTGAGCAGGATCCCGATGGCTTTGACGTAGGGATGTTAAAGCTCTCGAATCTCCAACACAAGGACACTTTTGGCTCCGGCTTCTCCCTTGGATTTGACTGCACAGCGAATATTGCTCTTCATTTGAATAACAGAATTGCCAGTTTACATTTTATTTCTGCAGCCATGTTTTTATGATGGGGCTAGTTTAAATAGTTGAAAGCTTAATTGTCTTCTGATGCTTCATGCTTTCCATTTAATCTATTTCGTAATACTTCTCTGTGCTAGATTTTCTGTTGTGTTTATGTAGCCTTGTGTTTTACATAATTCACTGAGTCACTGTATAATTCATCAAGTGATTGTCCTTTCCACTATGCATAGATAATGTTCAGGAAACAGACCACGTAATGCCACAATGATTGACCTAAGAATAATAACATTCTTCTCACTGTTACACCACAGTCAACCATTCTTCCCAGGTCTACAATTCCAGGGCTGGGTGGGTTTCAGGGAGAAAATTAAAAAACAAATTAAAAGAATTTCAATTAGGCGATTTTCTGAATTGGAGGGGGAAGTGGCAGCGATGTGGAAAAGGCTTTTAATCTTGGTGAGCCACCTCTTGTTCCATTAATCTCATATCCCCTGCTTATCTCCACTAATCATTCCTCCCGGTGCCAGCGGTCCTGGTGATTTTTAATGAACCCATTATGTCCTGAATCAGTCCACTAGGGCCGGCAAGCGCGCCATACGCTCATGAAGTGGGCTGAAAACAATCAGCGGACACAATCAGTCCTCACTTCATGACGCTTCAGCCCCATCTGCGAGTTGGGGGAAACAGACGGACGAAGCTGTCAAACAAATTAGGACAGTGACTTCTGAGGGGTCAAGCAGCCTCGGCAACTAGAACTGACAAAACATTGCGCAGAGTGTTGGCGCGAGGTTAAAGCGGCATTGATGGTCTTTGTCTGGCTTGGAGGCCTGGCCCCCTCAGATTGCACTATGTCAGGCTGGTTGCATCATCGGCTTGCTGTCAGTGTGAGATTGACAGACTTTAACAGGGGCTCTGGGCGGATCCAGGCTTTCTGAAAATAGCCATTCGGCTACACAGGTTCACAACATGTTGCACCACAACACGTTGTGAACTCATAGATCAGCTATTTTCAGAACGCTTATAGATCGTCTATTTTCAGAACGCTTATAGATCGTCTATTTTCACAAAGCTTATAGATCGGCTGTGTTCACAAAGCTTATAGATTGGCTATTTTCACAAAGCTTATAGATCGGCTATTTTTAGCAGTAGTATAAACTCAGGCTTCAAATGACTATGGTAGTCTCAGAGTTTCAGTGGCAGAAAGCAAACTTTCCGCTAATTAACCATCTTTTGTCTCAATCTTTTTGAACACTATCAGATGGATTTGAACGGCGCTATAGTATCCAGAGAGAAGTGGTGTGTGTGTGTGTGTGTGTGTGTGTGTGTGTGTGTGTGTGTGTGTGTGTGTGTGTGTGTGTGTGTGTGTGTGTGTGTGTGTGTGTGTGTGTGTGTGTGTGTGTGTGTGTGTGTGTGTGTGTGTGTGTGTGTGTGTGTGTGTGTCTTTGCTGCGTGTGACACCCCCCACCCCCATTTCTCTCCCCATTTCCTGTCAGTCTACTGTATACCTTACCTATAGAGGCATAAAAAAGCCCCCAAAAAATATCTTTAAAAAAAAGAGCTCCGTAAAGGTTGATAACGATATAGCCCCCTTATTGTTAGTGGGATTTCGAAGTGCCAGAGATGGCGGAAGAGCCAAAAGGGGATGCGTTTAATGTCTTCATCAAACCGTCCGCCTCCTGTCTGGTTTTCGGTTTGTTGCGCTGGTCGTTTCCCAGTATGGCCGCCTAAGTAGATTCTCCTCCGAGCCGTGCAGTGTGATGTATACGGCATCTGGATGGCCAGCCTGATTGAGCCTGGCTTCAGCCTTGTGCTGACAGTAGCAAGCTTAATG
The DNA here is from genome assembly GCF_963924005.1 of Protomyctophum bolini. Lineage (NCBI taxonomy): Eukaryota > Metazoa > Chordata > Actinopteri > Myctophiformes > Myctophidae > Protomyctophum > Protomyctophum bolini. The sequence continues at coordinate 21,839,811 of NC_137875.1, forward strand.
TATTCTTTATTGTATTCACTCAGCTCTTGTCTCGGCACGCTGCCTGCGTGTGATTATCTTTGATGCATGCCGTCCACACTCTGGATTGTATCCCTCTTCTCGCTGCAATAGATAACCGGCATGGCTAATAGCAGGCAGCCATACAGCGTGCAACACTTTCTGGTCAACACTGGTTTGGGTGCACGACTGGTCGATCTGTTAAGAGCTCAATAAGTGCAATAAGTGAAGACAGAGAGGAAAGATAGCATAGGCATTAGGCAAGGACAACCTCCTTGTCGAGAATATTTAATGTCCTGTTCCTGGTCAACTTCTCAAACATGCAGTGACGTTTGGAGGTAAACATCATCACGAGGAAAATCCTTTCCACACATTTTAATAAACAAGATCTTAATATACTGTAAGGCCATTTGAAGTGTTTTAGAAACAGCTGTAGTGCCATTTAGGTGTGGGGATTTTGTTGAATCAAGCTTAGGCTTATAGCTCTGGTCCATCCATAGCTCTATGCCGTTACCGATGACTTCCGGGGCTCGCATAAATGCAGACCAGCCTCTCGTCTTTAGCGAAAATAAAAAGAACGCCCAGCTAAATTAGTTAATATAGCCTAACATTTTCAGTTTAACCACATTTAAAACACATTTCAACAATACAAATCTTGTAAGGGGGTCCCTGGCACATACAGTAATATTCCGGGTCTGAATGTTTTTACTTAGGTTTTTGTAAGCTGTTTTAGATGTTGTGATAAATTGACTACGTTGTGTCAGCCAGACTCAAGGCAGCAACTTGTATAGACAGGTTACATGCATATGATGAAGAATAAAAAGAGTTGAGAAAAACAGTCTGGTCTGAATGCAAATGTAATGTATACGATGCGTATATACAAATGATGGCCTTGCGACTACTCAGAAGGAGCGATCGAGAGAACATAACACAAATGCACTTTGACTTGCCTATATGAATGCACATTATCAGAAAATGAGAGAGTGGTTAAACATTCACATAATATATAATACATGATAATATAATATGGAATATTATCTAACAAACTCTTTAAGATTAGGCATTCCCTTGATGGTTAAATATGACCATTTGTCACTTTGTCACTTTGTGGCTGTTTTGATGAGATATTATGTCAGGATTTTCAAGCACGCGGGACCCAAAAGCAACATAGACAGATCGGGGGAAATCTATAGCCAGCCAGAGTGCAGGTACTGTATGTAACTATGGGCTTGTGATGCAAGCTAACAGGAACATGCAGGCAGGCGATGACTGAATGAGCAAATTACAGGCTTCTTCACAGGGTAAAATAAACAGGCTCAACCAAACAGTCTAATAACAACAACAGACGATCTAACAAACTGGCTAACAGAGGACAGGCCTTTTAAAGTAGGGCTAACAAGACTCAGGGAACACAATGGACAATCAACACATCACATACTGTAAGTGGCTGAGGGGAATGGGCTGGAAGACAGGAAGCGAAGTGCCAAGAGAGGTAAAAGCTGCAAAGAAAATAAAAGGAGTGACAGATCGTGACACAAGGTTTTTCCACACAGGTCTCCATCTGTCCGCATTCAGTGCATGGCATTCAAGTGCTGTGTGGTGTGGGTAAATAAGTGGTGTGAAAACATAAAAGGTTTTTTCTTTTCTTTATTATTTTTAGTAGTCCTTACAAAATCATGGTCTACTCTGCACCTTACAGGACAGCACAAAAACACTGTCAAAAGTGCACATTTTTGTATGAGGTCAGGAGTTCAACAGAATGCTTTATTTTTATGAATAATCCACACACGCACTCCCATCCTCCTTCACATGCACAACATTTGAGTACACTGCATGCTTCCGTTTTAACACATTTTGTGCCCAAGACATCCACAGACATCCTGGGAATTACCGCTATGTGGTGCCCAGGACGTCTGTGGACGTCTTTTTTTGTGTGATTTTTATAAAAAATAAATAAGATGTCAAAAATAACATTGGGCACCCTGGGTCACTATTTTGAAAATGTTGAAAGGGCACACAAAGATTGAAAATGATCTCTGACCATAGCCATTAGACATGGCTCAGCCATTAAACGCCTCCGATGCCTCCATAGAAATGAGTTAAACACAGTCACTGTCACAGTGCCTTGTGGCTTCCTGTAGCTTTATGCCTATGGAACATTGTTATTTGGCTTTCCACACACTTGAGATTGATTTGGTTTTGTATGTCTGATACGAAGCCCTGCTGTGACTTTTGTCATTATGCACGCTTCCCAATCGATTCTCCACTATCCGGTCCACTGGGTACCTTGACTTTTATCCATAATTAAAGCAATCTACATGCAAATCAGTGAAATTCAAAATGGCATATTGTGTTATGAGTACCTTTCCACCCGAGCAGTGCACCACCATTATTAGCCTTGTTGTGTAACAGAGTCTGAGGGTTTGTGTTGCACACACACACGCACACAGTCATGCAATGTGTGCGTGTGCCGTGCACATTGCAACCTGCTTGTAATATGACATTATCTGTATTGTACTGCATGGGAAAAAACGCTTTTGCTGGATAAAATAAACTGAACTGATTTAGCTAAAGATGTAATAATGGAGACTCAAAAGAAGTCAAAAAGTTAAAAAAATAAATCCGAGAGGCAGTTGAGAAGTCAGAAATGAAGAGTTTAGTATATCCATCAGATCAAAAACCACGGAAAGCGCCCTGGATTAGGAGAGACGAACAAATTCAGAATATTCTTCTCTCGTTTGATATCATTGAAGATGGGCTAGGTAGGATGTGTACTCACGTCATTGCAACCCGTCGGTTGAATTGCTTATGACGTGTGGACACGTCGGATGGACGTAACCTGTTAATTGGCTTATACTTCCACTGGAATCAGATGGGTGACTATATAACCTGGTTGAAAGGTGAGTGACTGAGTGACTGAGTGACTGAAGGGCATCACAGCGCAATTTAATCTGCTATTTTCAGCAACCAAGTACAAATCAGGCATGAGTGAGAGGCTGAGAGAGTGCTTTGTGATCTCTGTGTATTTGTCTCTGTAGCCTGTCTATCAAGTGCATGTTTACTGTGTGCTGTGTCTACAGTAATTTTGGGGGGCTGTTATTGCAGCTCATTTGAGTTTGAGTATGAGTGGCAGGAGCGTGTGTGCGTATGTGCGTATGGGAGTGAGTGCGTATGTGAGTGAGTGATTGTGTGTGTGTGTGTGTGTGTGTGTGTGTGTGTGTGTGTGTGTGTGTGTGTGTGTGTGTGCGCGCGTTTGCACATTTGTAGTCCTGTCTGTTCACAACACATGCATCATTAGAAGCATCCAAATAGCTCAACATGACGTTAGGATAGACAGTCATTAAACACGCAAATGTGAATAAATTAGTGAGTCATTTTTCCTTGCTATTGAGGCATTCTAATTAATGTCTCCGTTTGAAACCCATCCTCACTCCAGACGTCCTGTCTGCACACATGCACGCACGCAAGCACTCACACACACCCACACACCCACAAAATGTAATACTCTTGAGAATGGAAATGTGCTTCTGGAGGTGGCAAACACACTGCTCTTGATTTATTCATTGTTATATCAGAGTGTGTGTGTGTTCAATTTTGGACAGCGTGCTATTTGGAGTGGACTGGTGGTTCCTTTCCACATTACACCCCGCATGACTTCTCTGGCAGAAATAGTGAGACGAAATATTCAGAGAGGTCGATGCCCTGAGATGAATTGCTATGAGGGCTTGAATTAACAAAGGCAAAGGTTAATGTTATTGTAATTCTGAATGTTGTGCACTCTTATACAGGAGATGGGCTTGCTCATCAACGAAGAGCCTATGTGTGATCATATCTAATGCATTAGACTAATGATTAGATCAAAAATTTCATTCCTACTTAAACAACACTTAGGTTTAAGTTTTCATACTTCATTAGTAGTGCCCACAACGTACGCCACCCGGTTTGTGCTGTGCATGTTTAGTCTTCATGTGCAGGAATGTGTCACTGGTTGGCTAATGCTTAATTTATAATCCGTCGCAGTACGTGGCACACAACGTAAATATCCGAAGCTCAGAGACGTGCAGAGAGTGTTACAGGGGCAGGGGCACTTTTGGGGCAGCTTGTAGATCAGCTATTTTCGGGTCGCAACCCAGCACTCTTTATCTTTCGAAACAAATTTGTTCAACGCAAAGTTCCTGCGTTCCAAGTTCAGGAGACTTCGGAAAAAAGCAATTCTCCTGAATGCTGCCTTCCGGAATGGCAAGGAAAGGAGTGGCATTTTTGCATCTCTTTCACTGCAGTAAATGGATGCATTCATGGTCTGGAAAGGGCAGTTGTTTTACAGACGGGTTAAAGGGCAGGGGCTTTGATGTCAATGTGTGCACGTCCCTGCCAAAGCTCACATTGCGTCACAGAATCGGGCAAGTGGCGCATTGTGAGCTTTTAGATCATCTATTTTATAGGCTTGAGCGGCAAATGAAAAATTGAGGGCACACAGTACATACCTGAATCACGGCCGTGGCAGTGTTCATTTAGACAAAGCTAAATTTGATTTCATAGTCATAACCCTAACCCTTGAATAGTTTCCATTCAGTTTTAGTCACATTTTAGTCCCCTGGAATGTTTTAGTGTTTGTCTAGATTTAGTCGACTAAATATAAGATTTTAGTCGACTAAATTTACATTTGATTTAGTCAACTGAAATGTATTTTGGCAGGCCTTGAATGCTGTCGTAATGGCAGATTTTACACTTGCTGAAAATCTACAAGCTCACAGCGCAAAGTTTTTTATTCATAGCTTAGTTTTCATTAGTTTTTGTCATTGAAAAAAGGTAGTCGACAAGCATTTTTTATCAACTGTAACGTTGCCTCAGTCTGTATAGCCTGTTGAGTCACACGCAATTATCATGCATGGTTTGTCTCATCAGGCCAACGGTGTCGAGGTGTGAAAATGGCCTTGGGTGAGTAACAGTGCTCAACCCACTGGCCCCAGGGGGGAGTTTGAGAGGAATTGGAATTACCGTCGTCTAACACAATAAGTCATCCTGTTAGGTTTACCAATAAGCCACATAGCGGCTGTGCATGTATCTGGGCTCCACATGAGCCAGCATTGCATTCAACACCATATTGGGGATAGTCTTGGCGGTACAGTATCTGTCACGCCGTTGGAGTTTACGTCCCTTATTTGTATTATTATTATTAATAATAATTATTATTTATAATTATTATTATTATTAATATTTTAGATAAAGATATAATCACACTATTTGTATTTATACTGACGGTACTTGGTCAGTCCAGTATTAAAGCGTGTGTGGTGGCAGCAACAATGCCAATCACGTATAGTTCCAGGGTGGTACAGTGTGACTGGGCCTGGCCCGCTGGCACCTCTTGCTCTGCAATGTCCACAGCAGCAGCACAGACAGCCAGAACTATGTGCTCTGAGCGCATGGCGCTTGGAGGAGGGCCGCTGGCTGTCAGGGCCTGCGAGGCGTCTGTGGACAGATCCCAGCGCTCGCTACAGATTTCCCCGACGTGTCCATCTCTGAGCCCCTCCTGAGGGCTGGGGTGGGGGGGACGCAGCTTCTGCAGAAACAGGCCTGGTGTTATCCAGAGCTCTGGACAGGGGCAGGGGTGATGAATGAGGCCTGAGGGCCCTGTACCTCACTGGTGACCAACACCACATGTGCTGCTCTGGACAGGTCGCTCTGGGATTGTGGGTCTGGCCAGAGAGAGAGAGAGAGAGAGCATACATGCACGTTAATTCTGATTAGGATGTCACTTATTGCGTGACCGAGAGACAGCGCTGTGCGCATTAATGTTTGCCGTTAAGTCAGAAATCGATTAATTAGCATCACACTCAGCATATATCTATCAGTACAGTAGTAGCTCGGAGCCATTTCTGTTGGTGCAGAATTTATGGGTTCATAACTCAGCCGAGGCGGGACACTAGTGTGGAAATAATCTCATACACTGTTTTAATTTGCATCATGCTGGGATTTGTCATTTTTACTGATGATGCTACGTGAAGCCACGAGAGTCTTGTTAGGTGGACGCATGTGAGGGCTGACATGATTTGCATTATTCAAACGTGTGTGTGTGTGTGTGTGTGTGTGTGTGTGTGTGTGTGTGTGTGTGTGTGTGTGTGTGTGTGTGTGTGTGTGTGCGTGTGCGTGCGTGCGTGCGTGCGTGGCTGTGTGTTAACCTGTCATACCAGCCAGGCCGCAGTGAGCTATCCCTCAATCAGTGCACAGGGGGCCTCCCACTCCCCTTGGCTTCCACTATGGATTGCTGTGTCCTGGCAGACAATTAAAGGCAACTGGTGTCGACCCTGGATGAAGAAGATCACCTCTCCTTGTACCAAAAGTCTTCCATCATGTCAGCAGAATGCCAGGACAGGAGAATATCATTCTCCGTGGAGATCCCATGCTGTCCTGTACTCAGCGCCGCTATTCTCCGCCGCATTACACATGATTCACATTCTCATTTCTGCTCATTACACTCAGTCATCTCCGCCCACACAATCAGCGAGTAGTTGGCGTACGTTAAAATGCAAGTCCAACTGCAGAGGGCAATCATTTCATCACTTCGTCGTTGTGACTCACTCCATCCCTGATTCAGCAGCAGATGTATATGTGGAGGGGGCATTGCAGGAGAGTTTGGCAGACTATACCTTTCCCATGGAAATGTGATTGAATCGTGACATTAGCATGCGCAGCAAGTCTGCCGTCCTCAAAGAAATAGTCGGAGCCTGAGTCGATGGATCTCAAGCTGTTGTGGAGAGCTGTGTGACTTCCCACAGCTGCGGAGTGGTGGACGTGATGATGACGGGGCAGATCAGAGCCATGAAGGGAGGTGACAGAAGGTGTTATCTGTACCTGCCGCGTCCCCGTTTTTCCTCCCGGAATTTCCCCCAGTGAGGGGTATAGGAGGTCCTGGGGGGGGGTTGTTCGCTTCCCGCGCTTGCGCGTCTTACTTGTTTATGTTTAGTATACTGTATATGTAATATACTCAAATGGTACCTCGTCAGATAATCCCCACATAGCCTACAACAACTTCTGTGAACCGACTTCACTGTAGTATCCTTTTCATTATATTTGTACTTAGGCTGTCATGCTGTCGTGAAGGTTTAGAGAAATGTAAAGTCTCAACACCAAAGTATAATAAGCGCACCGTCCGTTGTACCTTCAAGTTCCACAGCCCCTCTGACACCCCTCCCACCCCTCACTGCATGGGGAACATCCTGTGAGGAGAAATGGGGACGCGTTAATCGTCCCCGCGTTAAGCCTGCATGCCTGCCCAACCCGGGAACATATATGCAAATACAATCACAGCAAATTTGGTGAGAAACGGAACTAATGAGCGTGCGTGTGTGTGTGTGTGTGTGTGTGTGTGTGTGTGTACACGCTAATTAGCGTGTACGAACATGAACATGTGTGTACACGAGCGAGGGCTCACAGTGGTCGTTTTGCCTTGCTCACCACAGCGCGACTAAATTAAAACCGGAGACAGGGGTGCAGTGCCCTCCATAATGCGACACACAATTGATAGTCATAATTACAAAGGCTAGAAATCAATTACGGCCAAGTGAAAGTGATTTGTTGCCACCTATGCTTCACTAATTGCATTGTTAAAAGCCGGGGATTCAACCACCGTGAGCATTAACCCCTCTTTGAGGAAAATCTATACACCGATGAGAGGAATTGTGTTAAGGCGAACGCAGCTTTCACCAATATCGTAGCATCAGCTTTTTCCTCCTCTTCTGCTGGTTGTTAGTGAAACCATCGCTACTGTATGTAGACTCATTGTGGAGCCGCAACTTGTGACTCATTTACAAACTACATCTAATTATCAGAGCCTCCTAAATTAGCATAGCTGTGATTGGCTAAGGATAATAATAATACCAGTCTAGCTTGATCTTGTCAGGTCCCCTTGAGGGAAAGGGTAATTTTCATGGATAAAAATATAAGTTATTAATTACACCGTAGTGAAAACAAATCAGGTTAGGTTAGGATTCAGTATTTTGGGATTAGGTTCAGGGTTAGGGCCAGTTATTTTGAGGTTAGGGCTGGGGTTTTAAGGTTATAGGGTTGACATACAGGGTTGAGGCGAAGGCACAAAAGGTGAGAATTTTTGAAGTAAAACTTAGAAGTTTCCACAACACAATTCACACAATCCTGTGTGCGTACCGGTATGTGCAAGCACACCTACACTTCCCTCTGTATTCAGCTACCGACTAACACCCGCCGGTATACTGACATCTGATGCTCAGCCTTTCACTGGCCTTAAACTCCTCTCTGGACTCCCATCTGTAGATGTTTCACTCTGAGGTGAAGAAAAAACAGGGCGGCTGTGTAGCTTTATATACCATTTCTAATTTGGCCACTAATTGAATGTCAGTCTTGAGAAGCCAAGAGGAGCCGGATGGATTAAAGTGTCCAGGACACAGGTGAGAGCGAGATAAGGACAGCAGCATGGAAGACCAGCAGGGTCTGTCCTGAGTCTGTCCTCCACTCTACTGTACAATCTACAGCCCAGAGTATAGGATAAGGACAGTAGTTTTCAACGCTTTTCATATCAAGGTCCATTATTTATCCTGCATTTGAGCCAAGGACCACCATTATTTTGATGAGATTTTGCCTCGCAGACCCAAAACTAAATATTTTTTTGTTGTCATTGGATAAGATTTTGTCCACAATTCCATGCTTCGTATTGATGTGGTACGATAGGAGAGACAATAGGCAAACGTTGATCAAAATAACAATTGTTTTGCATGCTTCTGGTAAATTAGGTTGCCTAATGCAGGTGTTGAGAGTGTAACATTTTACACTCAATCGTCAGAATTCATCTGCCTGTAGCTACTGTAGTACTGTAGTATACTGTATATGTTATATGTCTACGTCAAATTGGTGTCATTTTGGAAAAATGACCCACCGTTTGTTTTGGGGCAAAATAGCATGCTGATCACGATTCCACCTACACTGTAAAATGCCATGCGTGTAAAAGCCAATCACCGTGCTGAATGTCAACAGTGACAAATAGGAAATGAAATATCCATTCCTCGTTCTAACATGGTTAATGTTCTGGGTTTTTTCCCCTCTGCTCCGTGAATGTCACATTATTTCCAAAGCATATTATTTTTGCCTTTGACCCTGAGAGACCGAGACGATTATTTGTTAGGGCATTACAATTCATCCCCCCTCTCTCTCTCTCTCTCTCTCTCTCTCTAACTCTCTCTCTCTCTCTCTCTCTCTCTTTCTCTGCACTGGCACTGAGTGTTAATATGAGATCAGACTGACTGTCCTGCTGGAGCCGAGCCAGTACATCAGCCAGTTCTCTCCCTCTTGCAGTGTCCCAGGGCCAGATACAAGTAGCATGAGTCCCTGGCACCAGAACCACTTAATCATGGTAATGTCAGAGATGGAGCGAAAGCACAACATATTTCACTGGCTTCCTTATTTTTTTTGAGCTATACAGGCCGTCAAAAAGGAAGCCGTACATCTCTCTTCTCTGCCACAAGCTGAGAGGAAGCAATCCCCCCCCCCCCCCCATACGCTCTGACTAGGCCTACTGTGTGTAGTAGTGTACATGAGCTCGAATAACACCCACCAAAGATGTAACGGCTTTTTTTATCCCTTTTTTCTTTTTTTTTGGTTCGTGACATTTTTCTCTGGTTCGTCTTCAGTTTTAGAGGTGACATTTTGCCTACACTAGGGTCATGACTCATGGTGGATCTCAGGAAAAAAATACATTCTAATTCTAAGGATCACTTTATTGAAAGCAGTGGTTCTCAGCGTGGGGTCCGGAGATCCCAAGGTCATTCCGGGGGGTCCCCAGCTAAATGATTGATAGTTAGGAACTAAATTGACCCTTACAGGTCTGTAACTCTGAGAGTGTACAAAATGGAACCAACCACACTTTCAGAGTAAAATTAACATTTCATATTACAGTCAGGATTCCCGTAGATAAAATAAAATAATCATTCACACATTCACAATCTTCACACACGTGTGAAGCCCGCTGTGACTATGACATGACGCCACGAGTGGGTCCTGTTTTTCATTAAAAGTCCATTATCTAGCTACCACATGACGCCCCGAGTGGGTTCCTGTTTAAAGACAAACATTACAAGTCCGTAGACTTGGCTGCCACTGTGCCACATGATGACACGAGTGGGGTCCTGTTTTTTTTTGGAGGGGGGGAATAAAAGTCCATATAGACTTGGCTGCCACATGACATAATTTCTGAACGCCGGACGTTGGAGGGGCTAGCGTGGCAGCGCCTCTCAAAATTGATATCAAAACTATCATTTAGCTTAGCTTAAACAACCTCAAGGACCCCACTGTGAGAACCACTGGCCTAATGCATATAAAACCTGGGGTCCATGGGGTCGAGAATCGCTGTTGTTTTAAAGGATGTTTTGTTTTAATCAGAGTTGTACTCACTCAACAAAAACAAAGTCCATGGCTCACCGTGGTGGGATGGACATACATAGGGACACACATAGCTGCGTAATGGAGTGGAGGCACCGCTCAAAAAAAATAATATATATAACAATTGCTTAACAAGTCATTGGAAGTACATTATAGCTTATACTAATAGCTTGTCTGTGAGCTATTCGGTATTCTAATCAGTATTCTATCCTATTAAATATGTCTAAGGTAGTTATGAATTATTAACAGACATTTAACAAATCATGTTATAAATCTTTAACGTATATTTAACAAGTCATGTTATAAATAAATTAACATGCATACATACATACACAACAAGTCATTAATAAATAAATAGTAAAAAAAAAGAAAAGAAAGCTGTCTCGGGTTTTGTAATAATGTTGTTATTCACACCTGTACGTTGCACCGTTGGTCCGACCATTATGTCTGAGTCGGGTCTTTGTCAGTGTACCCATTGGGTACTCAGGGGTAGAGTGGCAGGATGGTAACCGCAAGGTTGCCAGGTTGAACCCGGGCTCCCCCAGAGTTAGTGTCAAAGTGTCCTTGAGCAAGACACCCTGAATTGCTCCTGATGTGCAGATTGGTGCCTTGCATGGTTTCCGCCGCCATCGGTGTGTGAATGGATGAACGGCCGGTCCTACCATTAGCCAATTTTAATATATAAGCATTGTCAGAATCTGCTTTGTTTGCATCAGTTTATAAAAAGGGGACTTTTTAAGGCTTTTCTGCCTTTATTGATAAGACACAATGCACCTGCCCTGGACTGCTAGGTCAGCGGGCGCTCTAAAAGGGGACTTTTATACACACTGTTAAATTAATCTCAATGACAAGAGTATTTTGGAATAGGCCCATCTGAGTAAATATTGAAGAGTCACATCATGTTACATACACCAGGGGTTCTCAACCCATGGGTCGCGACTCCTCGGGGGGGGTCACCAAATTATTTTGGAGGGTCCCCAAATTATTATTATTTTTTGCAACTGCGAATGGCTCAAAAAATGGAAATGAAGAGTTTACATAGTACACAGTACATGCCAAAGTACACATAGTACATGCCGAGACATGGCCAAAGCATTTCCGGGGGTCCCCAGCCAAAAAACTTTGAGAACCCCTGACATACACAACCTAAACCTCTACCAAAGTATAATTTGGCTTCAAAAAGGGTTCTCCAGATAGAATAAATATCAACCCTTGTTAAATAGTTTCACTCTGTATCGCCTCTGTAAACCTTTGCCCCTTGCTGCTGGAATCTTGTCTCCACTACAAGAGAAATATGGCGACACAAACCATCCAACCGAACCCCTAAAAGTATAGTATATGTTCCCTCTTTAGAATGAATCCCACCGGGCTTGAGCTGCGATAGGGAGTCGAGGGGTAACTGTTTGACCAGGTGGGGAGTTATGGCAGAGAGCATATATCAGTTTGACCAGGTGGGGAGTTATGGCAGAGAGCATATATCAAGGAATATCCTGTGTGTGCCATTTAGGGTTCCCAACTTTGGCTAAGCCGTGGTCATTGCTTAAGTTAATGTTTATGGTGTAATGGCTCATGTAACCTATACATGTGCAATGCAGTTGCACAGCTTATATGGCCCCATTTACGTTTCCAGAGATGTAAAGGATACATACTGTCGGAAAGGTTTTAGTATTTTTAAAATTGAACACATGCGCGCACGCACGCGCACACACACACACACACACACACACACACACGTTCCAACTCTAAAAATCCCAAAGAACGTTCTGGTGGAAACCACAATCTTCCTACAATATTCAGCATATGAGCATGTGGTACTTTATTTACCTACTTCCGACTATGATTTTCTCGTGTTGACGAGATGAGCAGCAGTTTGTCAGACCTTTGCTTTTACATTGCGTTAGCGTTGATTAATAATTAAAATATTCTGCTGTAGAATACCAACAGATCACTTACCCTGTTGGATCAACTATAGCTTTTTGTATTCCAAATCTAACTTGGCCATGCATCTCAAATACAATAAGTTATTAGCTTACAGTTCATGGTATTCTTGACAATAACAAGTCCCCAAAATAGCTGACACCAGGTTGAAGGTTGTTACATTTTTGCCCTCTTTCTACCAGATTTTGACCTAACCTATTCTGGACTGTACGTCCACGTAGGCTACAGTAAGCAGTGAAGCATGCATATCCCCTTTTGGCCCCAGCGTGGTAGCGGGGCCAGGGCAGTGAGGACAGCCCCTGTGCGCAGCAGCACAGCTGGGCACCAGACTGCCCGGCCTGGCGCCCTCCCCCCCTCTGGGCATCCCAGCCTGCATGGCGGCTGACCCTAGCCCTCGCCACTCAGCCACAGACAGGAAGAAGAGACGTGAAGGAGAGGATAAGGGGTGGGCGGACAGCAAGAACTCCTCGGGCAGAGTTCCAGTGGAGTATAGATAACTTCACCACATCTGGGGGTGGCACTCCGCCTGATGTTTATCTTTCGCCTGCAGCACCCGTTGTGGCTTATATGGAAACAGGACAACAACTATACAGCTGGGAATGAAATGGCAGGCGTTCAGAATGAGAACGTTCATCAACGTCAAGCTGATCTCTCCATAGCTTTCGCCCTGTATAATAATACCACAAACTCTTAATTCCGGTGAATGCAGGGGAAAGTACATCATTTGTTGCCGTTCTCATCACAGGGTTGTAAAATCTAAGACAGCAGGAAAGGTTACTTGTGTATTTTGTCCTGCAGGACTGATCCTCTTCCGGGCCCGTCGGACCATCCTTGCAGGTCTTAATGTGATCCTGGGTGTTGTAATGACAAAACCCTGTGGTTAGGGGCAAAGACCAGTCAATCAGAAGGTCACCATCTTGGCTCTTGAGGGGATGCCTATATGGGAGACGGGTTATATACTCTCTGATCGCTCTTTCCCCTCAAAAGCAGCTATTTATTTTGATAGTCTGTTTGTTTCTGATGGCCAATCCACTCGACCTCAAGCCTTTTACAAATAGAAAATCAAACACAGAACACTCAAGCATTTCACTGTGGCTGTGGGGTGATAAGCGCTCTCTCTCTCTCTCTCTCTCTCTCTCTCTCTCTCTCTCTCTCTCTCTCTCTCTCTCTCTCTCTCTCTCTCTCTCTCTCTCTCTCTCTCCTCTCTCTCTCTCTCTCTCTCTCTCCTCTCTCTCTCTCTCCCTCTCTCTCTCTCTCTCTCTCTCTCTCTCTCTCTCTCTCTCTCTCTCTCTCTCTCTCTCTCTCTCTCTCCCTCTCCCTCTCCCTCTCCCTCTCATTCGAAACACAGTCGCACAGTTATCCTGCAGAGAGGGAATTGCAGACACATTCACATGCCCAAGGTCATGGAGAATGGCACAGATGGCCTTTCGCACTAAATCAGCAACTTTTCCAAAGTGTGGTCAAACACTCACACGTGGAGTTAATTCACACACTAACCCACATGCACTCTGCTCCCCCCACCATGTCAGAGGTGCGCACATGAATCACCCCCAACCATGAATAGCACGCACACACACACACACACACACACACACACACACACACACACACACACACAAACTTTCACATGCACACGATGACAATTATTTGAAAAAAGAAAAAAGTATGTTTTTTAAAAACATACTTAAAACTATGTTTTTATTGACCATGGCGTGGCGCACATCTGTGTTACATTATTAGACTGACTGAACGTCTCAAACAAATGGCATCATTGGGTGTAAAGTATAAGTTAGTATGTGTTTTTACCACTGGCCATATTTCACTTGGGAGACGAAAAGTTTTATATGGCAATACAGGTTCCATTGTACAGTACAGTACAGTACAGTACAGTACAGTACAGTACAGTACAGTACAGTACAGTACAGTACCACCCATAATGTGGGAAACAGCAATATAGAACAACAGTGTGCAGTCTCTTGATGGTATCCATAGAGCAGAACATTTCCCATTCATTGTTTTCCCATAGATGTTTCTGAAAGCATTTATTTAATTCAAATAATTAGAAAGAAAAAAACAACAACTAAAAAGGTGTTGTACCCTGCCCTTTTTTTCTTTGTAATTATTTGTTCGGCCCCCCAAAAATAGTTTATTGTCATGATTTGTCATGATCCGAGTTGTCTTTGTCCGAGGCGAGAACCCATTTTGGGCGAGAACCCCTTTTGATGTTTTAAGCATTATGTTATGATTTCGCTATTTTTGAAAAATGTGCCTCAAATCTTTGCTTCTGAGGGGTTCCTGGAACAACATATTTTCAGATGGGGTCGGTGACCAAATACATGTAATTTTTGGGATCCTTGACATGAAATATCGAGCATCTCTGACATAGAAACATGGGTATTTCAGAAAATTGTCAGAATTTAGAAGACATAAATTTCGATGTCAGGTCTAAATGGGTTAAAGGTATTTAAATAAATACTTTCTGAAATGTCTATGGGAAAAATATATTGGAAATTCTCTTCCGGGCCGCTCGTCGGGGGTGGGCGGGCTGCGACTCTCTATTGTTTTGCTTGCAGCCCACACTGTTAATACATCATAACATGATTAAGCATGCATATTATATGAGAGGAAACTGTAATGAGAAAACAATTGCGTCTTGTGTTCTACAGTAGCCTACATTCAATCCCATCATATGACTGCTTTTCAAAAGTACTAATTATTGTATCTAAAATCAATAAAACAATACATATACACAGTATGGGAATAATTGTTTGCAATTACAATCATATGGTGCATGAGGCTTGGCGTTAAAATATTACTGTGGCTAAAAATGATCAGAGTTAGTTACTATTTCTGTGGCTAAAAATGAGAGTTAGTTACTATTTCTGTGGCTAAAAATGAGAGTTAGTTACTTACAAGAGATTGTAAACAATGTTCAAGTCCCTCCATTTTAATTACCTAACCATCTACCTCCGTGAGCTCCGTTGTCCGTTGAAGCTCCGTTGAAATACAAACAAGGTAGTAGCTCTACAAATGCTGAGGTTATTTTGGAACCCAAAACATTTTCATAAACGGCCGTATTAACACCATTTCTGGTACATTTCGATGCGTCATGCGTACGTTTTGATGCGTAATTTTGAGTGTCAGGGGCAGACACTCGCGACAAAAAAATAGTGTTTCTAGTAGTTGTCAAAAAGCTTTCCACATTCATGCGGAATTGTTATTGTGAAAAATCTACGAGTTACTGTACATTACTTTTCTTTAATTGAAAAGGTTACTCAGTACAACTTTGATATATTCTGCCTGCTCTTTCTTATTTTCAAAGAATAAGAAAACAGGTGTTTCTGCCTCTATTACTACCTCATTATATCTTGGCTGCAGTCAAATAACATTTACATATCAATTGTGATGTTTTTTTTATAAGGTTATCTTTGCGATTATAAAGACGCTGGCCCAGAGCAGACAGGAGTGGATATCCTTTGTTGCTGCCCTACATGCCAGCCAGCATAACGGGCACTAGTAAGAAGTGAGTCAGGCCAATTGAATGCTAACATGTCTGTCTGTCTGTCTCTCTTTATCCATACGTATTATTTTGTTATACTGTTTGACAACTTATTGTCCCTCAGAGTCAGACTGTCTGTCATGTCCTGAAGAAAACATTTGGTGGAGGTTAATAGAAACTCAGGCAGTCAGTGCACACTGACCATAATGTTCTTTGTCAGTGGCGAGGACCCGAGTTCTAATCCCACTCACCCGTCATGTCTCGCATGTATCTCCTCTCTCTTGCCCTAACGTTTCCGGTCTGTCTCTCTACACTCCGGTATAAAAAAAATAAAGCATAAAATTGGTCCCCAGGTGTGATGGAGGGTCTTCAACTCTCCATCCACTGTCCCATACGCCAGGTGTTCTTCCGTTCGGCCTCTTTGAAGTTTACCAACTGGTGTCCGGTGAAGGGCAGTTTGGGTGATTACATGCCCAATCCAATTTCCACCGTCTTCTCGTAAGGATTGGTAGCCATGTTTTCCTGTTTACACATGTCAAGAAGGTGTTGGTTGGAGGTGGTTTGGGGCCAAAGTATTTGCTGTATTTTTCCATATAGGCTTTTGTTGTGGAAGGTTGACAGACTGTGGAGATAATTTTCTGTCGTTCTCCAACATTCAGAACCGTAGAGCAGGGTAGATGGGACACAGCTCTGTACAGTCTCAATCCTTGTTAAACTCAATCTGTAAGGTGTTTCTGGCCATGCTGAGTCTGCTTGTGATGTCGCTATACCTGCACCTCCATCGTGACTGACAACGCTGCCTAGGTATGTGTAAATATCTGTTGTGTGGGGTAGGCTTATTCCATCTGTTTGCATTGGTAAGGGGTTTGGGATGTTCAGCAGCATCAGCTCTGTCTTCTTTTGGTTCTTCACTAAACTTTTCTTAAATTATTGTTATTTGTTCCTGAGAAACAAGAAAAATCTCTCAAAGTTCTTGAAGAATCAATAATGTGGCATTTGCGTGCCCTGGTGAACCATGCAGCTCAGCTTACTGTTCATGATGTGCGTAGGTAGACAGATGCCCTGTCAACATGGCCGTGGGCAAATAAGCCACAACAAGCTTTCAAGCTCTGAAATAGAAGTGTTATAGTGAGTGACAGAATCAGATAAAAACTAAAACAAAAAAACAAGCATGGTATCAAATTACAAATGCTGCCGAAACTGACAGAAGAAAGACTCACCAATGATGAAGTAAACAAGAAATGAGCATCTGCTTGCAATATCAGGTACACATGCAGCAGCAATAGGCTTTCTTTTTAGTTAATGCTTTATAGATATCAGCAGTGTACCACTGTAGACCAGTGCACTTGATATGCCTGATGTCTACTGAGTTCTGTGAGACTGACACTTGAGGCTTAAACAGGAACGATGTTCGCTGTTATGCTTGCTGCATGTCCTCTGAGACCGAGAGGCTGAGGTGTTGTGCTGACTGAGTGCCGTCGTTCGAGAGGAGACCGGAGAGGCATCATGGTACTGTAGGAAGGCTGAGGCGAAGAAATGGAGTGTGACTGGTCGGATAAGACAGAAAGTCTCACTTGTCACCTGGCTTCCCTCAGGCCCAGCTGCTCCGCAGCCTGACTTTAGGAAAAGAAGCCATCATTTAACCCTGTCATATGGATTCAGCTCCGTTGGCTTGCGTCTCTTAACCCATGCTGCAGGAAATATAGGTATCCTGTAATAATGTCCTTTCTGCCATTGTTTCTGTGGCTCCATTTTTTTATGAAATGAACACGCACGCACACACACACACACACACACGCATACACACGTATACAGAGTATATATATATATATATATTATATATATATATATATCTGAACAAACTTAGAAAGACGTTGCTTATAGAAGCCTGGTGACGCGAGGTTACTGTGTGTCTCTGTGTATGACGAATCTTATGACGATCAATATTATTCAGTGGTCTATTCAAGAAAGACGTTTTAAGACGAGGGCTGGGTTCTCCTCATCAAGACTTCTCTTTCTCTCTGTGCTGTGCTGTGTGTGTGTGTGTGTGTGTGTGTGTGTGCGCGCGTGTGTGTCCGTTGCACCCCTAATATATATACTGTATATATATAACTTTATCCTTTCAGTCGTTCTGTGAGGTGCTCCTCTTCGTACCATCTCTACTCTATGTCTTTGTATGGCATGCTGTTTGCTCATCAGAGAAACCATCTGCTGAAGTTGTGTGTTTTTCTCTGCGTGGCATCCCCTTGGCATGGCGCTTCGTGTGGCGCTGCTATACCAATTATCTAACATGCGCAGGGCGCCCAGCGTGAGTCGCTGCCCCACTGCACACGCGCGCAAAGTCTGTGCGCTCACTCCGGGTAGCTTCTCCGATCCGCACGCACCTGGATAACGGTTCCATTCAAATTCCTCCATTACTCATTTGGCTAGAGCTGATTAGCCTCTCTCTGTGACTAACGTTCCTCTGTAGTCCTGTGCATTTCATGGCCCATTTCCAAATGAACGCCTGTTTATGTGGCGGAGCCATAGCGTGTGTCGTGGCAGTGTTTATACACGAGCGCCGCAATAAGCGGGGCCTCTCTGATGTTGTGCAGTGTACCATGTAATATTATACCGAGGCTGTGAGCGCTTGTAACCACATCGTTCCCCACATCATCCTTCTCTTCTCTTCCGGACAGCCCCGGCAATTTGCGTCAGACACAGAAGTGCTGTAATGAGAACTAATTGTAAATGAGGGTTAGAAGGGTTAGACCTCATACACACCATCAAACGCATGTTCTGTGTTCTGTCTGTATATTTAATGGCCGCCACAATGCTTTTCCAATGGGAGTCACATGGTTTGACCAAACATTTTTGTTTGATGGGCCATCAAACACAAATTGCTTATTGCCATAAGAGCTGCAAAACGTACCTAGGCAGCGGCTCAAATCACGACACCGGGGTGAGAAACTGAGAGACACCACCCTATCATACTTTTTTTTGTATATTAAGAAATGTAAACATACAGCATATGTTAAATGCCTATATCCGCCTTCTGACATTTATCTTTCCATTCCCACAACAATATACAGAAAAACATGGCACTTTTTGGACATAATTCGAATGGTGATTAATCATGATTAATTAATTTTTAAGCTGTGATTAATCTGATTAAATTCTTTAATCATTTGACAGCCATATATATATATATATATATATATATATATATATAAAACACTGTGTGTTTTATTTCTATCTCTTTACCTTCTGCCCTCACACACAACCTATCCTCACACACAACCTCTATCCTCTTTCTTCTCACATAGTTATACAAAAAATTATGACGGAGTGTGTACGGAAATAGAAAATTCACCCATTTCTTTACACCTGTGATGTGACAAATGAAGCTGATTCTGATTACAGCTTGTAGATCTAGTTTCAACACCGTTGTATGACTATAAACTTATAAAATAGGGCTTAGGAGGGTGTTAGCGTGAATTATTAAAGGAGAAATAATTTGTGACAATGTAACACCAAAATCTGACAGACAAAAGCAGTTCATTTATTCATTAAGAATTCAGAAGACAGCATCTATCACGTGTCGGCAGTTGCGAGGATCAGCAGATATTCACAGATTCCTCAGAAGATGAAAATGTCTCCGTCCTGTTCCAGTGGGATTGACTTCTGTGCCATCTGTAGATCAGTCAGATTTTTTTTTTTTTCCCAAAAATCTTATCAATACTTAATCTAAATTGAATTAGATTTAGCTTTAAAGTTGTGAGAGTGTGTTGTGTCAAGCTTGCCGTACGGCATGTCACTATTACTTTTTTTAGATTGATCTTTTATTTCGTAATAATTGGGGGGAAATTGAACGGGGAGATAAGCATGGCTGTGTTTTTCCGAGGCTTTATCTGGAGCTTAGCGTGGCCCCATTCAGGGAACACATGGTAAGTGTTAGGAGAGTGAACCCATGCAGCCTGCACTGAACACCGGCTGACTCAAAGATACAACTGTTCCTGCAGGGGATTGTGGGGGGGGGGGGGGGGGGGGGGGGGTCGGGGGTGGATATTAGAAAAAAGCCTGAAATTGAGAAATGTGATACGTGGGGGGCTCTGTGGAAGAAAAACAGAGTTATTTAAGCCCCAAGCCTTTCCTCTTATTAAAATAGTATCTCGGTTTTATTGAATTTAACATGTTTAGGGTAGGGGGACCGTAAACTGCCTATTTGAGTAAAGCGTTTTGCGGAATCAATGAGATAGTCATCTTTGTTCACATTTTTATGCAAACCATTACTTACCTTGTGTGGCGTGTCTGTGCATTTATGACTGCCTCTGTCTGTCTGTCTGGATATCTGGCTGGCTGTCTGTCTAAGAGCATACACATACAGTAAGTTATAGTGACTAGTCCCTGAAGGAAGGAGACTTTGTTCTTTGCCTTTCACATTAGACTTCTCTATGCAGTGCTCTTGTCGTCTGGTGGCATTTTGTAAAGGTGTTATCAGCAAACCCTTTCTCTGACACTCCATTACTCACTCTCCCTCTGTATCTAATAATCTTGTCATTTTCCACCACATTTCCTCCGCTAAGCAGTCAATTAGTGATGTAATACTTAGCCTGCCTTCAAAACTCCATGCACATTGTGTCTAAAAAGGTTAATGCAATTTCAAAGGCATAAAGTGGATAGAATAGCCTGGATGTCAGTGTGTCCTGCTCATTAGAGTTCATTTCTTCACAACTATCCCAAACTACACTCTGCTGGATGGCAGACACAGGAGGAAAATCACTCCATATAAATTAAATATCACCCAATTTAGTTTCTCTGCAAAGGTAATATTCACTGTCTTAAGAATATGAAACAGAAACACAATGGTGGATAGTGCAAAATACATGTATGTTTGTTAAGGTAACCCTGGGAATTCTAAATAGTATTCTGTATATATTAGGTTTCTAACTTTCTATATATTCTACGTAGGGCTGTCAGTTCACCTCTATAATCCAATTCGAATTTCATTGCTTAATTATTTGTAATTTTCGAATATATTCGAATATTTACATTGTATTTTAGCTCATATTTAGCCTATAATAATACACAGAATAACAAGGTTTTGACGATGCACGTTCTGTCCACTAGAGGGCCCCCCCTTCCAAACGACAAAGCAGTACTAATGTAATAATGGTTTTCGGCACAAAATAGCGTTTAAACTGTTGTTTTATTGAGCACAGTGCACTCAGCACGGTAAGATTGTTGTCTGTCTATAGTGCAAATGCATTTTACAGTGAACGTTGTATACTTCTGATACAGTATAGTCTGAGTAGTGAGTAGGCTAGTCAGGAATCATGAACTTTTTCTTTTTTCTTTTTAAACGGAATGCTGTCACGATGAACAGGCCATCATTAGTAAATAGCAATGAAGATATATAGAGATGCCTATATTTTGCGCTAAAGTAATTGTTGAATAACACATAAATGTAGGTTTTAAGGCTAGAATGGCATTGTAGTGGACTGTAGTGAGAGGCGAGATTGTCTTTCCTTCATTGCGGGACTGCAGGACTAGTCTGGAGATATAGTCGTGGATGATCAGCTTCAGACAGTCAGTGTTTTGGTTCGTACCTGGAGTTTTGCATTATCTCCGCTGTGCACAGCAGCACAGGGGAACTGTCTTTAATATATCCATGGTCGTTTTCAGTTGCTTTCCATGTGCAACACAAAAGTAGCCTACCATGTGTTTGTTTTGGTAATAGCCTACTGCAGGCGCAGCCATGCTGATTCACGTAATCGCGTAGGACAAAATGAAACCAGCCGGACCAACGTTAATGGTTTAATGCACGTAGGACCCGCATTTTCAAACTGTCCACAATATGCGACAGACTCGACGGTACTAATAAAACATGCGAGTGATTCTTCTTAGTTGCAGCGCGCTGTGCGACTGCGTGTGTGCATGCGTGCAGAGGAGGGAGGAGGTGACGAGGCGCGCGTGTGACCGTGTGTGCGTGCGTGCAGATGGGAGATTTCACAGCGGTAGATTCGTTACTCAATACATTTAGTGAGCGGATAAAATAACATAAAACAAAATAAAAATATTAAATAGAATTAATAAATGATAAAAGCTCCATTCGAATGGCAATTTTAGCTTTCGAATATATATATATTTTTTAATATTCGAATTTCTTTCATATTATGAAATTCGTTCTGACAGCCCTAATTCTACGTATATTCGTTTATTTGTGGGTGCAACATACAGTATATAATCCTACCCTAGTAACTCAGGAAAGGTGCAATTCTAAAGTTCATTCACCGCTGCAATATCTGTGTAGGCTTCTGATGCTTTCTTGCATACTTGTATTGTATCTTGTAATATAATATGGGATACATACTGTATGAGCTTGTGACAGATAAAGTCTTTGAATCTTGAGTCTGTGGATATATTGGCATCCTTTTGCCTTACCACGTTTTTCTATTATTTTACCGGAGCCCGCTTGAAAAGCAAACATATTTCATGGCTATGACCCCATGAAATGTGTTTACTTTTCAAGTGACATTTATCAACACTATATCTGACAATGATATAAGTAGACATCTTATCAGGATACAAAATGGAACAGGTAGCACACAGGAGAACACTTGTCTTTTGTCTGATTTGAAAATATCTATCATCAACTGTGTAATATTCCTTCTATTGCTGTTACGGTCTGGATCCCCTGCGGGCTGACTTTATTTTTTATTTATTCATAGACTGGCAGCAGCAGATTCAACCTGGGGGGCCACTATGGATTCAGTTTAGCTTGAAGTACTTCCTACTCATTGGATGGGGCACGCACGCACGCGGATACTGATTGATTGATTGATTGATTGATTGATTGACTGACACCTGCATTTGAGCAACTGAGTGCGAGGGCTGCATGCATGCTGCCTATAGCCTGCCTTCTATAGATAGAGATGGATAATATGAGGGCAACGATGACGAATGCCCGGGGATAATTTGTTTATACAGTTTGATAATAATAATGTTCTGGTATTATAATTGAGGATTAGTTTATCATAGCCGTATTTATTCATTACAGCAATGGAAAAAATGGAATTCCTCAATCAGCACTAAGTTAACACATTAACATTAAGAATTGTTCCGGTGGGATTCACCCACAGTGTGGGGAGAGGGTTGGCTCAGAAAGCAAAAGGTGTTGCTGGCTTGCCTCACTTGTGTTTTGGGTCCATATTGCACCTGGATAAACTGTAGAGGTCCTTAAATAGTACTGTCGCTCGCGGTACCAGTTTGGCGTGCAGTGGATCTTTAGCTGTCTTGATTGGTCAGCTGCTGTATAACCACGGAAGATACTGTATGGCTTTAAATTTGCCGATTTGTCAGCTGCGTCATAACCCCTGGGGAAGTTCCAGTCAGCGTAATCTCCTTCTCATTGCTTTTATCACACCCCTCACCCTGTGGGTGCGTGCGTGCATGTGTGCGTGCGTGCGTGCGTTTGTGTTATATAAATATACACACCCTGTAGTGTACATCAATATACATACTGTATGTAATCAACTGATGAGCACAAAGTATTGCTATTCACTGTACGCAGTGTATACGGTATTAACAGCTGCATTCAGTAAATGTAACACAAATTCTCATTCCTAATATTACTAAAGCTATATGTGATGACATTCAGCACTATTTCAGCCCTTTCGCTTAGCCGAAGAGTGCTCTTGAAAGTTCATTTGGAGGGTGCACGTTTAAATGTATTTCAGATGGCGCATGTACTTTTTTGAAGAGGTTAACTTTCAAATGGCGTGGTAAAAAAAAGAGGCATAAGTGGAGGTTATTTTCATAGAAATCCACACTGTACCCTCTCTGTGCAGGACTCACGGGCCGAGCGGGGTGAACAAAAACACATGAGCGGCAGCTGCACTTATTTACGTCAGGTTTCCCTACGATCCACTTCTAAGGACTGCTCGCGGCCATCTCTCAAGGAACTGCGCAGTGATTCGTAGCGTACGGGAGGGATCTATAGGGCAACTTAAACATTTGGTTTAAACATTTGCTTTATAGGAGAAGCATGAAGGCAGCGCCGGCTTATCTTCTTGTCTCTTGGAGTCACTGGTTTCTATCTTGTACTGTGCATGCATGGTTCTCAAACATTTTCACGTCAAGGACCCCCACATTGATATATACAATTTTTTTGCCGCGCATAAGCATTTGTTGATAATAGCAGATGACCCTGATCCAGTCGCCCCACTGATTCATTACATCCATGTTATCGCCGGTATTGATTCATCTCCGATATACAGTATGTCTTAATTGTACTCCCATTGTCTCAGTGGTTTCCCACACTGTCCATGCAAGGCTGGGGGCATAAATATTTCTATTCTCCTGGCTCATGTAGCGTGTCCAAACCAGGGAGATGGAGCCATGACATTTGTGATAGGTTTGTTTAGCTTCAGTGTTAAAAGCAATAATAAAACAGACGTTGCGTTTGGCGTGCTCTAAATCCACCTTGAACCTTTCATTCTTTGTGCCGTCAGCCAGCTAGCCTATACCTTACAATCTGGGGAGTGATAAGATGTCTAATTTCCGCGTACCGTTTAATGTCATTGATGGGTAGGTAGGATTTTGACGTCAATTCACTGTAAAATCATGAGTGTCCATTTGTGGACCAAATGGACCTGTAAGGGTCCTCGTGATTTTTTATTTGTACACTCAAATTAAATACACTCGATTTCACCATGTATATGTTTTTTTAATTAAAAACACACTGCATGGCTGTTAATTAAAGCAGTATATTAATTAAATATCATACAATGTGGCTGGCATACATATATGTGAATGGTTGTCTCACAGTTGCAGTTGCTTGGATACCAAATTTCTATTACATAATAAAAAAGATATAATAATTAAATAATAATAATAAATAAATTCAGACTGTTGAATCTCTTACAGACAACTGTTGAATTACTGCTGTTTCTTTGGCCTTGTCTACTCTGTGATTCATCAGATTGCGGTATTGATTTGCCCTTCAATTTGTTTGTCTGAGCTTTTGATAACAGGGCAAACAGTATGTGACCAGTGAACATGAACATTACTGACATTACAATATTGCCAGGAATGTGTTGCGTGCGTGAGTGCGACAGTGCGTGCGTGTGCAGGGTTTTGAACCACTGGTGACAATTGCATAAAAATCTAAAGATGAATGATAACGTGCCTTTCCTCTGTGCCTAAACTTCTTGAAGAACTAAAAGGTGATGTTCCTCAAGAAATACTGTACTCATATTGTCCAAATATGGAGTTTGCCATGGCCGGAAGGTCGGGTGCGGGAAAATTATGTTTTGTGTGTGTGTGCCTGATGCTGTATGTAACAGAACTTGTGTGTGTGTGTGTGTGTGTGTGTGTGTGTGTGTGTGTGTGTGTGTGTGTGTGTGTGTGTGTGTGTGTGTGTGTGTGTGTGTGTGTGTGTGTGTGTGTGTGTGTGTGTGTGTGTGTGTGTGTGTGTGTGTGTGTGTGCCTGATGCTGTATGTAACAGAACGTGTGTGTGTGCCTGATGCTGTATGTAACAGAACTTGAAGAAGAAAGCCAGAGCAGGCACTCAGTTGAGTAATTCCACGTAATAGTATTTACGGGTTTACGGTTCTGGTAGATATAGGGCTCCATTTTCCTCACCACTAAACCTTATGTCTAAACTTCTTTGCCTTTTTTTTTTACTATTTTGCAAAACATTTTTGAATTGTTAAAATGGCCAGTCTACAAGCTCACAACGTGTCAATGTAGATTGGCTAGTTGAACCATTCAAAAACCTCCGAACTCCATTTTTGAGGTTTGGAATTTACGTGTGCTGTTTCGAAGATATTGAACCAATGGAAAGTAGTAAAAAAAAATGCTTTGGACAAAACCTCTTAACTCCATTGGACCCTCAAACTGTCTGCTAAAGCAACTAACTCCACAAGTAATTGACAATATATAAAGTCACACCAACTTTTATGAGGCAGTATTGCTTTGTTTTAGTGGGTGCTCTCCTAGAGCGAGTTCACTAAAATAGATGCACAATGCACACGATTGGTTAGGCTATAATAACTGGTTTGTGTCCTTCATATCAGTCTTTCAGCAACACGTGACATTTTGACTGGCCTCCCTGGCCCTCTCTATAGACGCCTCTTGGGCCTTCAGGTGTCCCAGGATCCCATTTTTTGAGTGAATTGCCGGGACACTGAGTTGAGTTAAAAAAGACCAGCATCCTAATGAGATCCCTGATGGATTCCGTTGGAGGAGATGGCACCTCAGATCCGCCTCCAGCCCAACCAGACTCTACCCCGGCCGGCCCAGATTGACACTGGCACTTTTTCGTTTTATTTCGCTGTTCAGACAGGATGCCGGGGGTTTGATGTTGAGCCTATTAGCGTATGCCTTTTGGGGGTTTGGGTTTGGTTTCTTTCTCTGAGTATATAGTAGTAGTAGTAGTTGAGGAACGTAGTCCCGTTTTGATGTCATTCCTACGGCAGTGCGTGTAAAGTTATATGGCGATTGAACGCCAGCCCAGATAAATGAGTTGCCACACAAATAAATGTATGTGGTCTTAGATATGACCTCTGGGCCACATTAACCTGGCCTATTTTGGGCAAAATAGTTCAGAAATGTAAAAAATGTACAAGCTCACAACATGCCGCATTATGAGCTTGTAGATTGGATATTTTTGCTATTCTTCATACGACAAGGTATGTTATATACTGTACGGCTGAAGCCTTTGGGGTTAAAGCCTTAGGTTGTGCGGCAGGGATGCTGCACCATGAGATGTCTACGTCTACTTCTGCTCAGCTCCCATCTGATCGGGGGGACAGAACCTCTGTGAGGTCCGTCTCACACTGCTTGAGCTGCACGATGGTGCCTTTATTACCATTTAACAGATTAGAATTGTCTGCTAAGTACCCTGTCTGTCCGTCACACAGATGGAAGCTGAACCCAGTAATCCTCATTCTGGAAACGTTCCTGCCGTGTCTGCGGGTGGGGTGAAAACGATTTCCTCCACACCTTTTTTCATGAGACTTGAGGAGCTGCTCACAGCGCCTCTGGGAGTCCAGTAAATGTCTCCTGACAGCTGTCTGTAGCGTCTGATTTTTATGGCACTACTACATAACCCAGGATGTTTAAAATCGCAGTGTCCAAAGCACACTGACCAAACACTTTAGAAATGTCTTTCACATATGCCTTTTCTCTCCTCTGGAATGTTAACAGTGGTGCTGGGGATCCTCTCAGCTGTGACATGTGTCAAACATGACTCAATCACATGTACAGTACATAATGGTTTGCATGTATGCCCCTTGCTTTTAACATCCTAAGCCTATATATTTTGTCGTACGACGAATCCTATATTAAAACTAGAACTGTAGGCCATAAATGGCCTACTAGTGTGCAAGCAGAGCGCGCAAGTACTGTCGACCGCTACAAACTTTCAAATCTCAGCCTCTCTGTGAAATAATGGTTTCAATATTGAATTAGCTATTTGCTAGTTTTTGGAGGTAAAACAATAGTAACCAGTAGAGAGAGAGACCAGTAAGATGCCTAAGGGCGAGAAGTGACCTTGGGCATGGTCGCTTGCACGCATCTGGGTGAGCGCTGACGCTTTGGCATGGGGGTCAGATCAACATGGAATGAATTCTGTACTGGCCATATAAGGAGCCGTTTGATGAGGTCAGATCAACACATGGTATGTCAGAATAGGTCAGCTCCATGTAGATCTAAGGGTGGTTGCGGGATATTCTCTTGAGTGTACAGGGTTTGATGAGGGCCGGGCCTTAATTTTCGAGCCTGTTTCAGTGTCGGTATGTATATGTAATTTGTACGTTGATTAGTGGTATACTGTGGTTACTTGGGTCGTTTGATGCGTAGCGGTATGTCCCGTAGCAGCATATGACGTGATGAAGATATGTACCAATACCAGGGTATAACTGGTATAACTGGCTCTCAATGGTGACGTAATAAAGATATGTTTCAGTGTTGGGTGGATTAAAGGACATGCCTCTATGTATATGTATGTAATTTGTGAGTTGATTAGTGGTATACTGTGGTTACTCGGGTGGTTTGATGCGTATGTCCCTTTAAGCCACCCAACACTGAAACATATCATTACGTCACCATCGTAAACCAACTATACCCTGGCATTGGTACATATCTTCATCACTTCATGGGACATAGGCATCGTAGCACCGGACGAAAACATACCTGCTTGCGTATGTCCCGTGGCAGCGTATGACGTAATGATTACTTGTGCTTGTTATGGCAGTGATGTCAGATTACATACACAGTCCTACTTGACATAACCATAAACAAACCTGATATGTCCATATATAGGGATGTTACTATGATTCATACATAACCTTAAAAAACTCATATGCCCATATATAGCCATGTCACTATGACTCAGACACATCCATAAACAAACCCTGATTTCCCCATATACAAACCCCGATTTGTCCAGAGCTATACAGAGCCAATCGCTATGCCCAATTGCCCATTTATGGTCATGTGCATACAGTATATGGAACCGACAAACTTCAAACTCAGTCCGCGCATCGGCAAGGAATCGAGTGATTGAGGTGCCGGCTGCCACCAAATCGTTTTCGGTTGTCCAGGTCTGCCGATCCGACCGATAAACTTATTATCATATTTATTGTTTCATCTTGGCTTGTCTATAAAACTGGTAGGATATGCAGCATCCACACAATTCTTGATATAACCGGTTAAATTAATAATTAATTCAAAGTAAATGAAGGTAGATAATGTCTCCACATAGAAAACAATGCTGTCCCATGTTTTATTCAACAAACAACGTTTTCTTGAGTAAAGCATGCACAGGGAAGCATCATATACTGTGTGTGGACGGTGTACATTACATTTCTTTAATCTTAACTTGCCCCCAGGGTCCATCCGTTCTTTCCAATAAATTTGAATGTCTTGTAAACCAGTTAATTAGAATTAATCAGACTACTACATTAATGCTTGTGGGGGAGCAGGGGGAACAACATGAATGTCTAATTGACACCCTAAAAGCGAATGCATACTCCTAAACACATTACGAATCACATACTGCACAAAGCTGCCTCCTACTAAATGTCAAACTCATTTGAAATACTACTGTACATGTCCTCGGGGCTGGTTTGTTCGTTCACATTCCAGGGATGGCACAGACACTCATCAGTTTTCGAGAATAATAAGTGTTATCATTCTGCGTGGTAGTAATGCTTTTTAAATTGATGCGGCTGCCACAGACGTACACTGTTTCAGTGTTCCCATTCTACATGCAGCATCCTGCAGATATCCTTTCTGCTTAAAGAGTATTTAATGGGACATTGGTTACTTTTATCCATTTACTTTTGGTTTTTGGATATGCAAAACTGTTTCACCTTTTGGGAGGGTGGGGTGTACAATACATATATATTTTAGCTTTTTGGCACGACCCATCTTCAAAAAGAGAGACCTAACACGGTACTGTATAGGTAAGAATTGTTTCATCTCAGTTGAAGAGCACAGGGAGGTAAAAATTTGATACGTTTTGCTCTTTGAATTTTACAAATGAGTCTGCGACTGACTCGCTCCCTGAAGTTTTTGCCCTCATGTACTCTGACAAATAACTCAAACATAGTTTCATTTTTGCACTAGTCTGGCAGCTATTGAATCTTAATTAGAAATGCATAATGAAAAACCAAAAAGAGCTGCTGCCGGTCCATGAAAAAACCCCATTAAAGCTCAATCAAACGAAAAAGAACCAAATGAACGCGCCGTCAAGCTGCAGCTCCTTATCTGACATATATATACAGTACGTGAAGGCAGGAGAGAGATATAATTATCCTACAACCAACACCCCCCCCCCCCCCCCCCCATGCTGCTGTGATCTTCACTCTGCTCCTTTCTCCCGTCACTTCTTGACGATAAAAGACCGACCCGTCCTCTTCCTGTCTGCACAGCGTGGGCCGCTAAGCTGTCTGTTGACCCGGCCGTCGACCTGCGGTGGGCGCGCCGGTGCAGGAAGTGAAGTCTCTATTCCACGCGCGCACATCCTGCCATCTGCCTCTGTCTCCGGCTAGGCCACCTTCTCTCCCCCCCCCGCCGCCCCCCAACCGGTTCTCTCCAGCCTGCCACAGGCTCTCAGACTGGCATCAGCATGCCGACGCCATCTCAGGTTAGCCCATTTAGAACCTCATGAGGCCAAATTCTACAGAGTGTCTTCTGAAATCGAAATCGTGACAGTTTTCTGATGTCAGTGGTTCTCAAACTATATTCATGTCGAGGACCCCAAAGATTATATGTAATTGGCGGCCGACCCCCATCTTAAAATGTTATTGTTTCAGGGACCACCACCCCCAGAAGCAAAGATATGAGTTAAAAACGTTCACTGTGAAAGAATACTGTATATACATATAATGCACATTTTTCAAAAATAGCAGATCTACAAGCTCATTTGGCTAAAGTTTAAAATAATGTTTCAAGACAAAGTGCATGGTTAAACACTAAAGCGACACAGATGCGTTCCCGTCCTAAATGGGTTAGACAAGGACAGGGCAAAAAAAAAAGAAGAAGAAAAACCTAGACAGATTTAGCCAGTGCTTTGCACACAGCATATTGGCATGCACATAACCATCCGTGTGTGTACCGTATACACGCTATACCGCCCAACATGTGCGTCTGTACATTTAGAGCTGCGAGACATCAGCGTGCAGGTTGTACAGTATAGCGCAGGCATATATAATATAATGGCGGTGCAGAGAAGAGAGATGCCCGTCACAGGCCCCATGCTACACGCTATAAATAGTTTCTCTGTGCATAGTGCTGAAAGAATTAGCATGTTAGTGTGACGGCTTGTCATGTTATGCCCATCGGTGCGCCGCTGTTTATTTAACCTATTTTCTTTTTAAGGTTTTACTCAAAACTGTCAATTTTTAATCACTCATCTGATTGTGCTCGACTTCTTGGAGGAATTATAACGATAAAAGACTCGGTTGGAGATCAGCGGATGAGATGAGGGAAGCAAGACAAAACTATTCCAGAAGGGTATGAGGATAACGCTTTGTGGAAAAGATTCCATCCCCCCCCCCCCCCCACATACATGTCATAGTACTCTCATTAGCTTTCCATGGTCCCAGTAACTATCTTAATTGGATTACGTTTGCCCACGGTTCTATGCCTCTCTATTAGAGAGATGGTTTCTAGTTAATTGTTTTTTTCCCATTTGTTTTTCTTCTCGAGTCTGAGGTGTGTGACATGTTGTGGTCCCTGCTGCAGTCAGCTGTAAAAAAACAAACAAAGTAATCTATTTTAATATTTTTTTTAATATTTTGGGAGTTCAAAGAGAAATATTGTTTACTACCCAGCAACAACTAAAGTGCTAATTTAACACTGGGAGTGTAAAAATCGACCCATAAAGGTGGTTGCACACTCGCACGTTCTTCTGCTGCGTTTGCAGATCCGAGTAGTAGTAGGCTATCATAGCTGTCAGCCTGTCACCAACAGCCCACTATACAGCTGTGGGAAATGGATAAAATTGATCCCGGTCCGGAAAAAAAAACGTTATACGGACGAAATATTTGGCGCAAACGTGATTGACATAAAGTGATTAAAAACAAAATTCGCTCTGATATTCTGTGCAGATTTCATACCAGTGTGCAAACACCTTAAGGATTTTCCGTGTATGGAAGCAAAGCTGGATGTGGGTAATCAGGCCTGGGGGTCGTGTACTGGGTTACAGGCAGGCTGGAGCAAATGTCTTCTCAGGTGTATTCCCAAGTGGTCTCCCTGGCCAGCACGTGGAGAAGTCCTCTGCTCTTATCATACATAGGGAGATACAGGGATAAGTGATGGTTCCGCTGGGAATGACAAATAATTTACACCTTTTTTGCTAAGTACGTATATATTTCAGCAGGATCTACTGCAGTCTTCTGGCATATATAATCAGTGTACATTTAGTAAAAAGCTTTTATAATTGTAAACAAGGTTTCAACAACTGAATGATGGAAACACACAAAGGTAAATCCAAGATATTATGTCTAATTTATTTATGCTTGCACTGTATTTGTACAAAACGTTTTCATTTCGTATTTAGTCTGACACTCAGTTACTTCTTCTCACTCAATTACCAGAACAATACAATAAAGTAAAAACAGCTTTAAAATAAATAAAATTGTAGGTTTAGGCTAGCTGGTAGTAAATATGCACACAGTATACAGGACCCATAATGTATTGTACTTTTTAACTGATCACTCATGCACTTGTGTTAGTGTACAGATACTACAGACTCACACAAAAGAGTTGCCTTGATGCAAGTAGCCTAATTATGTCAATGAGGGCCACCTGGACAGTGCCACACACACCTCAGCTGTGCTGAACTGAACTGGAGTCACTTGAATATGACTGAAGACATGATAATGTTTACTGTGATTATGGTAAGCTTACATTTCTCCTGTAACTGTAACCAGCTAAAACAAATAACAAAAAAAGATAGATTTTTGGAAATTAAGATTTTTTTTTATACTGCTAGGTATGTATACATTCTAATTAAGGATGGGGCATGGTTTCCGATTCAGTGCTGCATGTCCCTTCTTTCCATTATCGTGAGGTGGCCCTGGTAGTTCTACAAGGCCCGGGTAACCCAGTGAGTTGACATCTTCAACCACAATAATGAAGCCTCTGAACCCAGAACGCATACTGTGCAGATGAACCTTTCTATGCCTCTCCTGGTCCTGGTCTGGGAGAAGAAACCCTGCTGTCTGGCACTGTGTCAACGCTTCTGCGAAACAGTTGGTAAGATCATTACCTCTGCAGTGCGGCAAATGTCATTCATATCACATGACACCATCTAAATGAAGAATGGAAGTCTCTATGGAAGTATCACTGATACGTGCGAGTGGTTTCCCAACATGCTCGCTGTTGTGACATGCCATATTGAATTTATATTGGTGTATAAAATGGGTGGTGGCAGTAACTTAGGCTCAGGAGTGAATGTAAAGAGGCTGAAGAGAGGCTGGAATGTTCCCAGTTTGCAGTTCGCCACCGGACAGTGGCATTGTGGTTAGTGTTCGCCCTGAAACTGGGAGGTCGGGGTTCGATCCCCGGCCGGGTCATAACAAAGACTGTAAAAATGGGACCCAATGCCTCCCTGCTTGGCACTCAGCATCAACTAATCAAATGATTCCCGAGCGATGCATGGCTGCAGCTCACTGCTCCTTGGCTGCGGCTCACCACTCCAAGAGATGGGTCAAATGCAGTGAACTTCACTGCAGTAACTTGTGTGACAAATCGTACGACTTTGATTCCCATCTCCTCATGGCATCCTCAGGGAGTGTCCTTGAGCAAGACACAGCCCCTGACTGCTCCAGATGAGCTGACTGGTGTCTCTTCAATTTGCGCTATACTTTTCTTAACTTGGAAATTCCTGGAAATCTTTTTGAGATGGTTGAAACTGTTTGAAAGATTACCTGAATATGACATGCTCAAAATAGGGATGGCAGGTTGAAAGTGGTTAGTTAAGCTTGTTTAGTGCACCGCCACCGTTCAGTGGCATCAAATGCTGTCCCGTGAGAGGAAAGGAAATGATTCCTGAATCATTTAGAAAGGACAGCGGCAGCTCTACGCCGGGCTAAAAGGCTCAGTGGGATCGCTGACCAGCCACAACCACGAGTAGCACCACTCTGTGTTTCAGACAGCTCAACACAGACATATCACAGACTGATTAAACTTTCAGTGGCTCTTCCTGAATAGCATTATCTCGACGCAGCCAAGCGATGGACTCTCTCTTCAGAGATCCCTCCTAACCAGTCGTGCCTAGAAAAACCTTTTGGAAGTGCTGAGTGCCGAAGCACTCAAGTATGAGAGCCAGGGTTACGTTCTCAGGTAAAATAAGAAAAAGAAAAAAAGAAAAAATAATAAAGAAAACAGCAGAGCAGCATGGAGTGGAGGTGATGAATGCGATTCTTTTAATACAATAGCTTTGTAGGTCACCCCAGCGGAGAGGCGCGAGGTGCACTCACTCAGCCCCGGCTGCTCCTGCGGAGCCCGTGCGCCGGCCCTGCACAGACACAGGAACACACAACCTTTAAAGAGGGATTTGAAAAGGTCACGGCACAGGCGATGCAGAATGGTAATAAAGGAGTGCACTTCCAGAGGTCGCGGGGTCAACGCGGGGCTTTATTCCTTGGTGGCGCTGTTCTGACACGCTCTCATTACGTGTGTGTGTGTGTGTGTGTGTGTGTGTGTGTGTGTGTGTGTGTGTGTGTGTGGTATCATGAGCTTGTAGGTCTGCTATTTTAGATTTCTTTTTTAAATTTGGTGCAAATCTTGGAATATATATTCTTTCAGAGCGAACGTTTTGTAACTCAAATGCTAATTGGGGAGGGGTCCCTTAGAACAACATATTTTCAGATGGGGGTCGGCGACCAATTACATATAATTTTTGGGGGTCCTTGACATGAAATAGTTTGAGAACCACTGATATAGAAACATAGGTTTTTCAGAAAACTGTCATGATTTAGAAGACCATCCGACCATCCTGGTGCTGTTGGCAAACACCCCTAGATTATGTTGACTTCTTTATCTCTTTGAGTGTTCTCTCTCTCTCTCTCTCTCTCTCTCTCTCTCTCTCTCTCTCTCTCTCTCTCTCTCTCTCTCTCCCTATCTCTCTCCCTCTCTCTCTGTGTTTCTATTGGCTAAGCTGACCCACTTTGTAGGGAGTCGGCAGTGAAGAGGGAGTGAAAACGTCCACCTGGACCTGGTTAGAGAGGTATACGCGGATAAGACAGGCAGGCGAGGGTGGCTCGATTCATGTCCCTATACGCACCGCCCTCTGTTGTTCTTCATCTTCAGTGGCCCCGCACCATACCGTCCTCCCCTCTCCTCTCCTCTCCTCTCTTCACAGCTCAGGCTGTTTTAAGTGGCCGTTTGCCAGCGAAAGATGAATTACTTTTAATTATTTTGCCGCTGATGTATCAACCGGATTGCTACTTATGGATCTTGGGCGTATTAAGTTTGCCTGCGGTTTCCCTCTTCATGGCGGACTGCAGGGCGGGGGATTGGATTGGGTGATGAGGGGGTGAGGGGACTTTCCATGAACGTGGGAGCGGGGGGTGGGGGGGTCCTACTCCCTCTGCCACAAGACAGAGTGGGTGCTCTCCCCTATTTACTCCCCCTCCCCTGGTGATGTCGTCGCATGCCTCGCGACTCTCGCTCCGCTCATCTAATTAGTCCCCCGACACGCCTTTAACGGTGTGTATTTATCAAGAACATTAATTAGTACCTTAGACGGCATACATTACGTTGGATATAGTGGATGTCCTTGTTTATTATTAAAGTATTAACAACAGGGGGCGAAAATACTCTCTTATCCCCTGACGTTAGTCACTTAGCGATGCTGCTCGTTCATCAAGCCCTTTCTGCCGCTGTACGTTTTCTTTTTCTTTCTTTGCCTCCGTCGTAACCCTGTTTGTTTGTTCTTCTTTCTAAATGCACATATAAAGGCATGCTTTATTAGTGTTATTAATTACACCGAGGCGTAGTGTCCCGCGTTGCACTGTTGTCACTTTAAAGGAAGTGTCACAGGGCGACTGTGGCTCAAGAGGTAGAGCAGGTCGTCCAATGATCCACTGGTCGGCGGTTCGAATCCCGGCTCCTCCAGTCTACATGTCGAAGTGTCCTTGGGCAAGACACTGAACCCCAAATTTCTCCTGATGTGCTGGTTGGTACCTTGCATGGCTTCCGCCGCAATCGGTGTATGAATGTGTGTGTGAATGGGTGAATGTAATGCACAATCTATGTAAAGCGCCTTGGATAAAGGCGCTATATAAATGCACCATTTACATTTACATTTCCCATTTGTCACCCATCTCCCGCGGTTAACCCATTGGGGGACCGGAGGCCGTCGCCTGCATGGTGCTCGGGAGCCAGTCAGGTTTCAGGAAGCTCTCAGTCACCACCTAGGAAAAAGACGGTGTTAGAAATAACGGAGGACATTGATTTTCTAAGCGGGTTGCCGGACTGAAACAGATTCGGTATTGATTGAAGAGTTCCTTGGGATCGTCTGAGTGAGGTGGTTGAGGTGTGTGGCGGGGGGGGGGGGATTCAGATTGGCGGGGAAACACTAGTGTGTGGTGCAACAACGTATGGCCGTCCATCATTCAAGACACAGACTACCTCAGCACCCTGGGCTAATGTGTTGCCGCATTGAAATACAGCTACCTGTACATCCTGCTCTGCTGGTGATAAAAACCCAACCGTGTTCCATCTCATGTTGATGAAATAGGAAGGCCTAATTCATCATCGCAGGTATTAGCTCCGTTGAAACAAACTGCAAAAACAGCCTTTTCTAATGTTGTGTGTGTGTGTGTGTGTGTGTGTGTGTGTGTGTGTGTGTGTGTGTGTGTGTGTGTGTGTGTGTGTGTGTGTGTGTGTGTGTGTGTGTGTGATCACATTGGCTAATATTATCTTCTGCTTTATTCCATATGAGTCTATTTTTGCCAACTTAAATCTCATTGTTTGATTTCTGTAGCCTGCAGACATTTCACCCAAGTCAGCATAGTAATTTGATACAAGCAAAAGAAAAGTTTGTAGGACTATCTTTTTCTTCTTTTTTTGTAATCTAATCTGCAGAGAAGCAAAATTGCCTGATTCACATTCAGGGAAGGAATGCCAATTAGACGCACTTTAGCGAAGTATTGTTGCTCTGGGACTGGGAGTCGACCTTTTGCATCCATTTAGTGTAGATTGTTCTTTGAAAAGCACAGCGCCATGCCGCCTGCATGTTTCAGGAGCCCTGCTTCCGTTCTTATACAGTATATGTGCACTGTGTCTGATCAGCTGGACTGAACTGTGTCTCCAGTGTGTAAAATGGCCCTTCCAGGGGATTCCGCAGTGTTTTTTAAGTGTGTTGTGCTAGCATGTGGAATCTAGCCTGGGGGCTTAGCATGGCAAACACGCAAGAGGACACTGACACTAATATAGATATATTACAGTCTCTCTGAAGGAGACCATGCAAAGCAGAGAGACCGGGGAGAATCTCCCCCCATCTCCCCCCACCCCCTCACTGCATTGATATCACTCATAGCTGATGACACAATCTTGTATTCATTTGCCGTCTCCCCGGATTCAATATTAGATTCTCTTCAGAAAAAGAGGCTTTCTCTATGCACAGCCCTGTGTTAAACCCATCAGAATCCACGGTCGTGATCCGTATGGAAGGCTGTTCGTTGTTGCCCCCTCCCCAGTTTCATCAAATCCAAACAGTGATTTAGAATGGTGTACAATGTAGTAGCACGGAATAGGGCTGGCAGCAACCTGCTCCTCGTCTACAGTGCAGCATCCTATAGTCTTCATAATGCAATATTATAGCACCCTAGTCTTCATATACACCCTGGTTCACATACATATAACATAAACATAAATAACAATACGGCACTGTGATCTTCATATACATTTCTTTTTTTGAGGGGCACTAGCCTAGACCTATGTCCAGCTTTGAGGGTTTGTGTAAACACAAAGATTGCCCTAACACAAACGTTGAATGCCATTGGCAATACATGGACAGTTTTTGTGGAAACGCAAACATTGCGGAAACACAAACATTGAAGACAAAAGTGAGGACGCAAATTGTAATTGGCCAGCATGAGATGATGTATGATGATAAGAGCGCCCCTCACTTCACACGGGAGTGATTTGTTTTTTAAAATGGTGAACACATTTCACATTTAAATATATATAGCGCCTTTATCCAAAGCACTTTACCATGTGCTGCATCATGTTGCATCACCCATACACAGACAACGGAGGGAAATTCAATGTGGTTAGGGTTAGGATCCGGGATTCTGTGTCTTGCTCAAGGACACTTTGACACTAACCCAGGCGAGGCAGGGATCTAACCGGGAACCTTCCGTGTCCAATCATCATCACCTTTATTTATTCCGGCTATAATTTATAATCTGCTCTACATACCTTTTGCGGGTAATGGTCCTCAACACAGTAGATGTATTGAAACGCCCAGCCATGCTATGAAGCTCCATTCCTTTTTTTAGGCCACACCACTGCAGTGTGTATTCTCGAAATTGGCCAATTGTGCCCATAAGACTTTCATAAGAATTCCAGCAGCTTGCATTCATTTACAAAAAAAAAAAAAAAGACGTCCGTGCATGGTTAGACTCTGCCTTATTTGATTAACCTGTTATGAATCTCTTGTGCCACTTAACTGTACCCAAAAGAGTACCCTGTCTGCTGTTCCACCCTGTTGAAACTCTCCAGAGCTTCGGAAACCACCCTGAGGCACTCCCATGTCTCCGCTGCTGCAGTGAGTGGAGTGAGCCACGGTACAAAAGAAACCAGAACCGAGGTGGTTTCTTCTGAGCTTTCTCGTGAACATACTTCCTAACCTAGTAATATATATATTTTTCTTTTATGTCATATTAGACTTTCTCCCTTCATAGATTTTAGCAATAGCAAGTCCTCATTTAGCATGGCTGTTTTATGGTCTGCCATGCTATAACCGATCGCGGGTGCCGCTATAAAAACATCCATTTCCTTTTCTTTTAAAGCTGCTGTTCCCCTATGTTATCCTTATCCCGTTATCCAAATCATAGTGATTTGTGTCTTATATTTCCCTGTGTTCTCTATATTCCTTTATTTCAATCTATATACCACGCCTCATCCAAACGCGGTTTACCGTCTGCCAAGCTGTCGGTGTAAATAAATAGGCCCTCCCTGTAGTTCACATTAAATGGTAGGTTATAAATATCACCCTGACACATCACACAAAGTCCAGATCAGATCTCTATTCCACTCGGGAAGTAATGTCAAAAAGCACCTCTGCATTAAGCCCTGCTTGGCCGTTTGATGTCACCCACGCAGCCATATGGTATGGCTCTCAGGGTCTGCTCTTCTCTGGGTTTTATTTCCAGCCATTACACTGATCCTGTGTTCCATTCAGCAGTGTGTAAATCCTTGAGACTGTACAGTGGCTATCATTGCCTTTATTGCAGAAAAACAGACTCATAGAGAACCATACAGAGTAAAAACCTTATGTTCATTCGCTGGGTGGGTGAGAATGGGTGTATACAATGGGTTTCATTTGCACACTCTTCGTGGTTAAAGAAACACTGAAGATTTTATACTGTGTGTGTACTTCCATTTGGAAAGTGCATTCCATCTTCATTTCATGGTATATTTGGCTTAGCATTTGTTTCATTTGTAAATGTAATTGTGCACCGACTCCAAATCCTCAGCTGTTAGACTTTGTGGCATATTGAACCTCGGTAAGCTCTCGTTTGCCAGAAGCAACCATTTCAGCTGGATTATGCCTGCATCTCTCTCGTTTTGTGAATGTTTTCGTGTGTGTGTGTGTGTGTGTGTGTGTGTGTGTGTGTGTGTGTGTGTGTGTGTGTGTGTGTGTGTGTGTGTGTGTGTGTGTGTGTGTGTGTGTGTGTGTGTGTGTGTGTGTGTGTGTGTGTGTGTGTGGGGGGTATGGTGTGTCTGTCTCAGTCAGAAGTTAGAACGGCAGGTGAGAGAATAAATCTCTCGTCTTGTTTGTGAAGCTCT
Source organism: Protomyctophum bolini (assembly GCF_963924005.1). Lineage (NCBI taxonomy): Eukaryota > Metazoa > Chordata > Actinopteri > Myctophiformes > Myctophidae > Protomyctophum > Protomyctophum bolini. The sequence continues at coordinate 21,879,173 of NC_137875.1, forward strand.
GATGGTCATGAAACCACTAAATGCTGGCCATAATTGTTTTGTCATGTTGTGGACGTCAAACCGAACACGACAGCCGGCGATAAATGCAGACTGAGGATGAAAGGAGCCGGGGGGGAACGGAGAAGATTTAAAATGCCTGACCGTTGTGTTTGCCATCACGTACCGGACTCCATTATGATAGGAACATAGAGCGTGCGTGCGTGTGAGGCAGAGCGCTTTCTAATGAGCATTCCTTCTGACCCTGCAGCGATTATAGCTCCGCATGGCAATGAATAAAATAAGAAAAGAAATAAATAAATAATCTGCGTGCCGTTAGAAGAACCTGAGAGAGCAGACAAAGTGATTAGCATAGCAGCATTACAGAGAGGGGTTGTTGTTGTGCATCCCAAACACACACTCCTCTGTCTCACCCCGCCCCTGCATTATCAGGTCCCATCACTTGGTTGCATTAGAACAGTGGTTTTCAACCCTTTTCATTTAAAGGCCCATTTTGTATTGGGTATTTGAGCCACGGACCACCATTTGATGACATTTAGCCTCTCGGATGCAAAACGAATGAATAAATTGTTGTCGTTGGACAAGATGTCCACAACTCCATGCTGTATTGATATACCATTAGGAGAGATATACCATTAGGTATACCATTAGGAGAGATAACAGGCAAACAGTGAATAGACTTCTTGTAAATTAAGCAATGCAGATAACAATAATTTAACTCTTGAGAGTGTAAAATGAAACATTTTACATCTCAAGAGTTTAAAGATCTATAAGGGCCCATTTGGTTAGCAACTCTCCATCATTTAGCAGGGGACCACCTGGAACCCCCTCAAGGCCCACGGGTGGTCCCTGCACAACTGGTTGAAAACCACTGCATTAGAAAAATGCTGCAGAGCTTTGCAAATGAAAAAACAAACACTGAGGCCCCTTTTCCACCGGTTGGTTCCCAATGGGAACCGGTTTAGTTCTTTTTGGTTCTTAGTCCATGAGCCAGAGCTCCAAAATTGGAACATTAATTATGAATTGAGTGGGCTTCCATACCTATATTAGATTGTTATCACCATGAAACTTCCCCAATTGATTACTTACACGAAGACAAAGATTTATTGTATTACACATTTTACATTTTTAAATATGCAAATGAGGCATTATGTAGGAAAATATGCAAAATAATAGAAAATATGAAAAAGCTACTGCTATGGAAGGGTTATACAATTACCTATAAACAATTTAATATAGGTCTAGTAGTTTTTCCCACCAATTTTGGAGCTCTGGCTCATCAAGAACCAAGAAGAACTGAACCGGTTCCTATTGGGAACCAACCGGTGGAAAAGGGCTCTAAGTGGTCACTGGTTTATATTTTGGTTTCCCTGCATGGCGTGTTTGCTCCTCCGCCGGCCTCTCGTCTCGTACAGTACGTGGCTCCTTCTGTGGCGTGTTTCCTGGTCTGCCGATGTCGTTCTGCTCCTGTGGTCTCGCGCAGGTCTCGGGTCTCAGGCGATGGGACCGCGGGGAGCAGTGTATTGGATTTCCCCCTCCTCATCCGGCAACGTCGTGTTCTACAGAAATCTACACAGGCCCGGAGAGGACCTGGTTAGATCACATCACATATACAGTGCCTCCTTCCCAGGACCCAGTCGTGCTCTGACAGAGCGGCTGAAAGGAGAGTTGCGGCTGTGCCAAGCCATAGCACCATATACAGTACACCGAGTACAGTACAGAGCACACATTGACCGCTCCAAATCACATACACTGTAGGGAAACATCAAGAATGATTTATCTGAGAAATAGAAACGAGGCCAGAGGAATGTTTTCTCTCTTTTTCCATTGGGTTTAATTTGTCTGCGGCTGCGTTTCCCTGATAATTCAGCTCAAAAGGCGATTTTCTTTCCCCCGCATTACTGTATGGTAGCCATTTTCTGTCCGACAGGGAATGCACTTTTGGTGGTGATGTCTCCGTCTGCAGAGCACTGCGTCTCAACGTGGTGTCTGGGACCCCCAGGTGTCCATGAAGGGAGTGAGGGGACCCCCTATGCTAAATGATTGATAGTTCAGAACCAAGATGGACCATTACGGGTCCGTAACTCTTGAGTGTGTACAACAACCAAATGTACCCTTACAGCCGGTCCATTATCATTTGGGTACAGCCATTACTGGCTTAGATGATAATATTATACACCCTGACACACCCCTAACAAGTCAGAATGGACTCTTATTGGCCTGTCCAACGTGACAGGAGAGATATTGACTTAAGTAGAGCCTGGGGGGGGGGGGTGGTGAGTGGAAATATTTGTGGACGTGCCCCCCCCCCCCCCCCCCTCTCCCCTCTCGACCACAGAGAGAGGATATGAGAAGAACCAGAGGGTGACACGGCCACTGGTCGCACCAATCCTTCAACTTGACATTTAATAGCATCAATTGGTGGTCAATGGGGGGGATTGGGAGCACAACAAAGGTGCCTTCCCTTTAACTCCACTCGGTGGGAGGGATGAACTCGGCCAGCGGATGATTACAAGATGGAGAGGTCATCCTCGAGGACACAGAATGCTGGGGGCAATGCTTTGACGGCTCCTGACGCTACTGTGAGGAATGGATGAATAATGAACCCCAGTGTTAATGCAACAGAAAGGCCTTCATCTATTGTAGACTAGTAGCGCTCCTGCTTATGTACACAAGACAAGACAGTATAGCAGCAACCCCTTCCTTATGCGCATGCACGCACGCACACACGCACAGACAGACACAAACACACATACAGTATATGCAGACACGCACAATGTCATGAGTACCATCTCATCTGCAGCCTCTCAGCACATCAGAGGTCATTAGCCGTGCATTTAGCCTGCCATTGAAAGTGGCTAACCAGCCTATTTTGGGCATGCCATTATTATGTGAGAAATATAAAATTAAAAAACATATCCTATGCTAAAGATTGCGATGTTTTGTGAGATTATTTTTGCTATTTGTCGCACAACAGAATATGTAGCTGCTTTAAGTGTTGGAGGTTGCTGGCTGTCTTGTCCACATCATCAGCCATGCGGTCGTACAGTATACATGCAGGCCTCATGTGAGCTTTTACTTCCTTGGTACTTCTCTGACCTCTGCCACAGATCTTTTTGTAATCCTTTTTGAAGATATCACTGTCTTACTCTTCCTTGTTCATACCCCCTCCATACTGCCCACAGTGGTAGAAGTCTTCCATCACTCTAATTATTTGCCGGACGAAATTAATTGACCCATTTTTCATTGGCGGCTGGTTATTGTGCCATTGGTCACATGTGGAAATGCCGTCGTAGCATATTGTACTGGAAGCCTCCGGTGGATACTCATATCCCCCAGAAGGGCCCCTAAGTTTTCTGCGTTTATAAGCTCTCGTGGCGTTGAGAGTGAGAGTTTCTCATTACTGTCACCAGCAATGAACTGCTAAACATTGTTATTTGCAATTGTTACAGTTCCTGTGGGAGGTTAAGTGACACGTTTCTCTACTGGGGCAATGCTCACTGTACAGAACAGCTGCCAAATAATGTCAGCCTGTATCAAGATGGCAGTGAACATGATCCCTGCCTGCCTTCATTTTTTTGGCTCGATTTACTCTAGAAATCTACATCCATAATGGCCTATGTTCTCTCAAAATATTGAAGAATGAAAACTCATGATTGAGTATTGTTTAAGGGATAGGGCTTTTGAAGTCTGTGTAAATCCGTCGGTACAGTTCTTTGGCTGTTAGAAGAGGAAGCAGCCAGCAGGCACCGCTCAACAGAAAGGAAGCCAAATATTGAGTGCTTCTTTATGAGATAGACAATTTCTTTTTTTTTTAAATATGATTTAACCCATTCTGACCTGAGATCAGATTCTAACGCACAGAAGAATGGCGGTTCTTTAACGCATTTTGACCTGAGATCAGATCTAAAAATGTCTTCTAAATCCTGACAGTTTTCAAAAATAGCAGACCTACAAGCTCGAGTGGCGCGCTATGAGCTTGTAGATCTGCTATTTTTAAATAGCTAAAGCATAACGTAATGCTAACACCAAAAGGGGTTCACGCCTAAAATGGGTTAAAATGCGAGATGCCTCAAGCGAGCCGAATTCCTCCTCCTTTTTTTCCTTTTCTTATTTTGACATTGCCATGCAGTTCTAGGCTGAATAACAACAGCGGGGGCAATTTGTTCAGCCTGACCAAAAACACTGAGGCACACACTTAATGTTCATGGTATTAACATACACAGTATGCATTGCTGATGTATTATCTTTTGGAATTTCACGAATCTAGCAGAACCGAATTATCCTCTCAGTACACATTCCACGTTTTGCAGTGCTGTATGTACATCGAGGGCGCTTTTGCAGTGATGAATTTACCAGGCAACGCTTCATTTGGAGTGTTATCGCATCTTTTTAGTCACAGTGTGCTGAGCACTCATGCATAGGAGCGTATATTACCATTTTACCCAAAGCCATCTTTTGATTTGCATACAGTGGCTGTACTCTATAGCTGTACTGACTGAGTCTATCACCCCGTAACCGTGATATAGTGGCCATCTAATGTCAAATGGCTTTGAAAAGTGAAGAATTTGGTCTCAGCACTTTTCTGCCGTGCTTTAGTGGGCATTCGCCTGGTCTAAAAGGCCGACGTCAGGCTCCTGCTTTGATGTGTGGAGGACGGAGGCGTTTTGTTCAAAGGGGCTAACCTTTCCCGGGCACTCCTTTGAAATGATAATTTGCCCCGCTCGCTGCGGGCGGAGCCGAGGCGCTCTCGGGCAGACAGGGTCAATCAAAGTCAAACTGAGGAGCTGCCCGTGGCTTCAACCCGGCCACCTGAGTGGTCAGCGCCGCTCACTAGCATGCTGCTGTCAGCCCTGCCACGGCCATCACTCTATACTCCCCAACTCAAGCAAGTGGGAACTAAAAACTCACTCTGACACATGCCAGGGGAGTTACAGTTCCCTGCAGCTTTCGAGAAGCAGGGCGAGGACCGTGCGGGCGTGGGGACGACTGAACCACAGTATAGCTGCGCTGTCCTCACCTGTTAAATATTATGTTCGCAATAACTGAATACTGTTAGTATAATGTTATCTAGAACCAGTGGTCCTTGAGGTGGTCACCATGCTAAATGATGGAGAGTTGGTAACCAAATGGACTCTTATAAGATCTTTAACTCTTGAGAGTGTAAAATGAAACCAAATGGACCCGTAATAAATTTGATATGCTCTCAAGAGTTATAAGAATTATTATTTTAACTGTCGACCTGTTATCTCTCCTTATAATGTACCACATCAATACAGCATGGGAATGTGGACAAAAATCTTATCCAACGATAAATGCTCTTTTATCGTTTTAGAGGTTTAAATGTCATCAAATGGTGGTCCGTGGCTCAAATGCCCAATAAATAATGGGCATTGATATGAAAAAGGTTGAAAACCACTGTTATATAGAATACTGTTGCAGGCGACGATGTCATGCATTTGTCTGGGTGTGTTTGTACAGCTCTGGTTTGTGCAATACTGTTCGATCCATGCCAGGCCTTCCCACGCATGGCTGCTGCCGGCTGAGTGTTCTGCAGCAGCAGCGCAGGTGTGTGTAATTACATCAGTAATAAGACCTGGATATGGTCCACCTGCTTCTCTGTGAGTCCGCTGCCCAATCTAATGCTGATGACAACAAAGGAGATGTGTTGTTGATGATTATGTCCCTGGCAAGACTAGGCAGACTAGGTAGGCTTTGTTGTTGTGCGGTTATATAGAGCATATTGGTTCCCAACCTTTTTATAGCCTACTGAAGTACCACCTCAGAAAATGTTTGGCTCTCCAATTACCACCATACTAACTGATGTTAAAATACAAGAGTGTATACCGGCCTTTTTTGTTCCATTCATAAGCCAATAATGCTGCTGCTCTGACAAATCTTCTATTAACCCATTTAGACCTGAGGCCGATTCTAAAAACGCCTCCTAAAACCTAAACTAAGGTTTTCTGAAAACCTTCAAATTCTTATTAAAAAACAAAAAAACTAAATAAATGTTGCTATAGACACAGAGATCGCAGCCGGCATTTAAGGTAAAACAACATTGGTTACACCATGGTCTAAATGAGTTAACGGCTAGGTGTGCTGTCATGCTCATTTCAGCACAGCTGACTAGCCTATTTCAACCAATTGCTTGGTCAGATTAACTACTGTAGTAATATATATATATTGATGCTGTTCTGCGGCGACATGGGCATACGGGCCTTTGTCTTGTCTTTGTCTTGGCTCCTTTTTCTAAGACAGATTTCTTCCTCGGGAGACAAATAAAGCTTGAACTTGGTATATATATCATTCCACTTTTGTCTTGATTGATTTGCTTCTGGGGCGTCCCTGGAACAACATATTTTGAGATGGGGGTCGGCGGCCAATTACATATCATTCCTTGACATGAAATAGTTTGAGAACCACTAATATAGAAACGTATTTTTCAGGAAAATTTGTCGAATCAGTTCTGAGGTCTAAATGGACATACCGTAGGCTTAGGCTACATATATTAGTCATAGACCTCCCATGGGTCGTTGGTTCCAGCTGGTGCGGACATGCCGGGTGAACTGTCCCTGTTATTGTTTGTGACAGATTCAAGAAGGAATCGCAACTTGCAAAGTGCCTTGTGCTCTGCCGTGCCTGTGCGATTCTCCTGGCAGTGACCCCAATGTAATTATGGGCATGGATGCCCAGCCATGACAGCTCATCTGTTAGCCAGCCAAGAGGAAGCAAGCTGGGGCACCTGGTGAGAATCCTCTCCAACCAGCAGCACGCTGAACCACAGACGCACACATTAAAAACCATGCACACGTTCGAGAGGAGTCAATCAAGGAAATGTATTTGCCACTAGCCTACTTATGCATGGTACAAGCAGCGGGTGTTATAGTGTGGTACTAATGCTACAGCAACAAGAACAATTTAATGGATGAGAAAAGAAAGGAAAGGAAAGGAAAAGAGAAAAATAAGATATTTCAGTTAATTGGGGTGCATGCCATAACTGAATATGTAGAGAGGCCCCCTGGGAAACAGAAGGTCTCAGGTTCGATTTCCGGCCCCTGCTGTGCAGTGTTAGTTTGTTCGGACTATTTTAATTTAGTCTTAGTCTTTTGAATAACACACAAGATTTAGGCTTAGTCCTATTTAGTCTTCTGAAAATGTTTAGTCTTAGTCTATAGTGTTAGACGACTAAATATCAAAATCATATGGGCAGTGTGTGTGTGTGTGAGATGAGCACAGCTGCGTCAGTTTCCTGGGATCAGACCTGCTTGTCGCTACGCCTGTCAGATTTCCCACGCCTCCCTCCCGTACACGCCTCTCGTTGAAATTGTATTTTTAGGCACGTCAGTCACTCCCCATGTTAAAAGGCCGCATCGGGGTGGTCACACCTCAGTGTCCCGGTGACTTGCCCATTGCATGCAAGCAAAGGGGTGGAGCTTCTGGCTGCATAACAAAAATGCCATACACATTGAGTTCAACTTGGTTGAACCTTTACACGTTTGATGCCTCGGCAGCAGCTGGCCACTCCCCTGCTATCGTGCATACATGCCCGTTAGTCATAAGCAGGCTTGGCTGCCGCATGGTGCGAGAGCCAGCCTCTCTCAAATCTTGTTTCTTCACATCTCGAGTGGGATGCAAATGAGATGGGGAGAGCAGTGGTATGTAATCAGGTTGAACCCCAGGCGTTATCATTTTTTAATTAGTTTCAGCTTTATCATATATTCACATAGCTAATTTACAACTAAGTGGCATTGGTCTTGAATCGATTAAGTTAGACGAGGTGTTTGGTAGGGGGCTCTATAATATAATGATTGCACTGAGATCTCTAACATTAAACAGATGTTGACACATGCTGATGACGGCGTGAGGTAATGCATTTCCATTGTAGTTTAAAAAATATAATTTTTTGCATTGGCACAATCTGCAATGTGTAATAGACACTTTCACTTGCACTGTACTGTATCTAGACAGTAATTGCCTCGCAAGTTCCCAGATTTCTAACCGTGTGTTGAGGGCTCACTGGAGACAAAATGTTATTAATTGGGTCATTTGGGCCATTTTCATAAATGTCAGACATGTGCAGAGATTATTTAGAGAAATGCATCATAAGACCCACTCGGTTCCATTCCTACACTCTCAGAGTTACAGACCTGTCAGCAGGGACGTGCACACATAGACAGCAAAGGGGGCTTCAGCCCCTGCCCTTTTACCCGTCTGTAAAACTACTGAGAGACTGCCATCTCCAGACCATGAATGCAGCATTTACTACGGTGAAAGAAATGCAAATTTGGAATGCAGCATTTTGTGTTGAACAAATTAGTTCCAAAATCCATGTTGTACACCACATCTCCAGTAGATAAATCCATGTTGTACACCACATCTCCAGTAGATAAATCCATGTTGTACACCACATCTCCAGTAGATAAATCCATGTTGTACACCACATCTCCAGTAGATAAAGAGTGCTGGGTTGCACCACCGAAAATAGCTGATCTACAAGCTCTCAACGTGTCACGGCGCGACGCGTTGTGAGCTCGTAGATCTGCTATTTTGGTCCAAAAGTGCCCTCTTACGGTATTTCAGCCCCTGCCTCTCTAAGACTCTCTGCACGTCCCTGCCCGTCAGAGTTATGTTTGTCCCCTGGTGGTCCACAGAACCCAACGTTGAAAAAGCGTTACAATATACTGTACATTCACTGTTCTTTGCCCTGAGGCGAGCAGACCCCCGCCTCAGAACGAAATGTTCAACACACGTTCATGTCAAGGCTGCCATCCTTTCCATTATGCACCCGGGTCTACAGTCATAATACCCCCCCACCCCCTACCCCCGACTGGCGACAATCCACCAATCAGGGATGAGTAATGACCAGGCTGGCTGTGATCCCAGCTTTCTAATTAGTCTTCCATTAACTTTCCCAACCTTGGCTTCTGCAGACTGCACATTCAACACATGCGTACGTACACGCGCGTATGCGTGCACACACACACACACACACACTTCACGGAGCACCAATATATTGGACACAAATATATGTTTCCAGGGTAACATCCTTCTATAGGCTGATTTTTGAGCGGTGCCAAAGTGCTCCTGTGTGTGTGTGTGTGTGTGTGTGTGTGTGTGTGTGTGTGTGTGTGTGTGTGTGTGTGTGTGTGTGTGTGTGTGTGTGTGTGTGTGTGTGTGTGTGTGTGTGTGTGTGTGTGCGCGTGTGTGCGCGTTTGTGTGCGTGCGTGCATGCTGCTGCAATCTCTCTCTGTGGTTCTCACAGCTTTTCCCTTTGATCGTGAATAGTCAGAGACAGGGGAATGGAGGGAATGTGCCGTCATTCCAGCAAAAAGATAGAGTGCCGTGATTTTTTTTTCAGTTTTTCATGTGTCTATGAGGTGACAGCTACTTCATTAGATCCCTTGGTGTGGTTGTTATGTGCAATAATGTCTTCCCTTTGAATTTAGAGTTTCTTCCTGGAGGCTGAAACCTTGACAGTCAAACGTGCCAATGAGAGAAACGGTGATATAGTGACATCACAATATCATCCCCTCCCCTAACCCCTCCCCCTTTATCATACAACAACAGCTGTGGGTGCAGCTTCAGTTCATGGTGGATCACCACCCCTCACCACCCACCAGGCAATCCAGGCCTAAGGCCGATTCTAAAAACGACTCTAAATCCTGACCTAAGGTTTCTGAAAAACTTCAAATATTTATATAGCAGCATCAAAAAAATTACATTTTTGAATACTGTACATACTGTACAGAACCCAAATATGGGTGCCCGGCCTGAGGGGGTAAGATACCAATAGGGGTTCCCGCCCAGAATGGGTTAATGAACTGGTCGGCGTGTCTAGGTAAAAACAATTTGAACAAATACTGTACACAAGAGAATTCTTCCTCCTTATATAATAATAATACCTGATGATGTTTTAGGGTGGAAAAAAATCACGGCACTCCATCTTGAAGAATAATGAGAATGAGTGACATCTGGTCTGGTGTTCCCTGGAGCTTGTCAGACGCTTGGCATCAGTTCATAGGCCACTGTACATGAACACAATGTTTTCTACATACCGTCAGGGGGGGGGTGGGGGGGGGGCGCCCATGCAGCAACAGTTTCCTCTTCGTTCACCGTAAGCTCCGTCGCACGCCTGGCTACCGCACACTGAAAATAGCTGACCTACAAGCTCACAACGTGCTGCAGATGCAACGCGCTGTGAACTTGTAGGTCGGCTAAATCCGGCATGCTACACCGTCGCACGATGAAGCATGAAACTGAGTTTACTGTGTGTGTGTGTGTGTGTGTGTGTGTGTGTGTGTGTGTGTGCGATAAGCTGGGCGAGGGCAGTTTTGCAACTATATTTTAGAGGAGCATGTTTTTTTTAGACACCCCCACCCCTCTATCCGCAATGCTCATTCATTTAGAGAACATAAAACCTCAGATGAAAGGAACCTACGTAGCAACACTTTGTTGTTGTAAAGCCGTGCTCATTTTTCAAACACAATGGTATGATAGGAAACAGCATGAGTATCGATCACACCATGCTGCAGACATCACACCATGTCTGCTCCATTGCCAATAACATCTCTGAATGAGCAGCACAGAGGTAACCAATTTTCTAAACTGCCCACTCTCCTTGAATTCACTACATATCTCACCTAAGGTAACCTATACCTCTTGCATTATCAAGCTTCCTTCCAGTCTTTTTTATTTTTTTTAAAGAATGATGAGATTTTCTTCACATCTTGACCTGGTATAGATAAATGGAATGCAGTGTTTTGCAAGCTATAACCTGTGAATTTCTGTGATAGTGGTAGCTCACTGCCTCATAAGATTCACTCAGCTCTCTTTTACCAACATTAAATATCAAGTCACACAACTTCTCTAGCGAGCCAAAAGGCCAAACAACAACTTTAGCTGGTACAGTAGCCTACTTAAAATAATGTGTAGCCTATGTATAATTGTATTTCATTTTCTCACATTTGAAAAGGGGATTGATGCTCTACTAACCATAGCAACACACCATTAAGCAGTATAGCCTACATCTCCAGTACATCCTCCTGTGTGTGTGTGTGTGTGTGTGTGTGTGTGTGTGTGTGTGTGTGTGTGTGTGTGTGTGTGTGTGTGTGTGTGTGTGTGTGTGTGTGTGTGTGTGTGTGTGTGTGTGTGTGTGTGTGTGTGTGTGTGTGTGTGTGTGTGTGTGTGTGTGCGCGCGCACGTGCATGTGCAGAAACCTTGTATCTCCATATTTCTAGTTGTTTACTTTTTATGTAAATTAATATGTCATAAAAATAGTGAAAATAGTCTACAAGATGCGTTGTGAGCTTGTAGATCTGCTGGCTTCGCTATTTCTTAAACATGTTCAAATTAAATGTTTTTCATTCTGTGATTTAATTATTTAAACAAATATAATGTTCTGTATTAACAAGAGCTCATGACAAATTAATAGCTACATTGGACTTGAAAAGTATAACGGCTTTGGGCATATATTGTAAGCTGTACACCTGACAACAACAATATTGTAAAACAATTATAGTAACACAATACAAATACAAATATATAAAGTCTGGTGAGCTACAGTACATGCTTGAATGGGCATGATGCATGCCTACATGTGTTCAAGTCCAAGAATAGCTGTTTTAGAATGCAAAGAAAGGATCCTTTCTGACTCAGTATGAGGCGTTTTGCCAATGATGCTTCTATGGATAGGGGCCAAGTTCCAGACGCGTCTCTTGAGTGTTGACCTGCATTGTGTTAATAAAGCCAACAACACAGCAATTCTCCCATGCACCTTTTGACCATAATGTGAGTTGTATGTCTGCAGGTCAAAGATTTAGAGAGGCTAATTTGCAGAGACCTGTCCCTCCCTTCCCTCCTTAATATTTAACCCAACGTAGGAGAATTGCAGTCACTGAATGGCCAACATAAAAAATGAGTTTGGGTGTGTCCGCGCACGTGTGTGTTTGTGTGCGTGTTATTGTGTCAATTTGTACATTAGCACATTATGCCCGCATATGTGTGTGCATGCGTGTGTGCATTTGTGCGCGCATGCAATTAATGTGTATACAGTATGTATGCCGCCGTGTCCGTGGGGCGCCTATCTGTGCATGTCTTACATGTACAGGTTTCCACACGAGACGGAGACATGAATGTGTGATGCCTCCTGTTTCTCAGTGTGTAGTCACTACTAGTCAGCGTTCGAATGAAGCTCAATGAAAGAGTAATGGAAATTCCTGGGGCACGTCTGTCCCGTGGCCTTCCAACAACCAGTGGTATGCACTATCTCGGTGTATTATCACTTCCCACACAAACCGTCGGTGAGCCTGTGACTTCAAAGGAGCTTTAAAGCTTTCATTTTCTGCCATAGCGAGGCAGGCAAGAGAATGAGGCTACATTTTGTGAACAAAGCCCCGCCCCCTCCCAGCCCCCAAAGACATCTAGGAAAATAAAATGTCACCATCCTGAATTCAGCTCCTAACATTTAATCGAAAGCAGAGGTCAGCAACTATTAATAGATGTATGTCTCTATGGACACTAGAAGGGAGCCTCTTTGATTTCTGACTGGACTAGGGTTGCAGATGCAACTGATCTAAAGTTCGGCTGGGTAATTAACCGTTACGAAAATGGCATTTAGAACCAATAACGTAGCCGTTTTTTTGTTCTTTGGTTTCCTACTATTTATGTTATATGATACAATCAATAATGTATTTGAAGTCATATCGCTGAGGGTGCATATGTTGGCGGCAGTGGCTGGATGGAAACTGCAAGGTTGCCAGTTCAAACCCGGGCTCCCCCAGAGTTGGTGTCGAAGTGTCCTTGAGGAAGACACTGAACCCCTAATTGCTGGTTGGTGCCTTGCATGGTTTCTGCCGCCATTGGTGTGTGATTGTAATGCACAATCTATGTAAAGCGCTTTGGATAAAGGCGCTATATAAATGCACCATTTACCATTTACATTATTACCAACAGTACTAATTTAAGACGTCAAAAGATGTCACACTGAAAATAGCCCACCGGCCTCCTATTGTCAAAGCTCACAACACATTAACTTGTACATACTGTAGGCTATTGTCAGCACTCAACACCACCGTACAACAGAGCAGAAATTAAGCATTAAACCTTACAGAGAAGGGTCTGAATGACCCCGAAAGCTATGTTCAGATATATCCAGATTGGTATCAGATTTGTTTTATGAAGTCTGAACTGCAAAAAAATTACAGTACATTTTCGAAAATCATATTTGCAGCACATTCCTGTAGGTGGTTTGAAATGCGATTTAGAAATCAGATTATCTATTCCTGATTTACACTTCATCACACGACGTATTTCCCAGAAACTGTGCAATGCAATGTACCAATATCTGAATGCCCAAATCCGATCTGATCACTTGCAGTGTGTCCTAAAAGTCGTAAAAGAACCAAATCGGATGTGCTCTGAACAAAGCACAGTCAAGGCTGGAAAAGCATCCTTTTATCTCCCAATATCAGTGACACAGAGAAGTGTGGGGGGATGGTTGGTAACCATTATGTGTGTTTTGTGAAATTGCCATTATTTAGTCACACGATTATATCCGCCGCCACATTGTGTGATGCATCTCCCTGGCTCTGATGCTGTTGCCTGCATAGCCAGCTGTGCCATGTGGGGACAGAAGGGATGGAAGTAGCGGGATGCTGATGAAATAGGCCCAGGGTTAGATAGATGGGAGGATGACCTGCTTTGCCGCAGTCTCGCAAACAGCTCAGTGTGTTGCTTTTTATGTTTTCTACAGAATGAGTAACTTGTGCAGGCATGGACGTTGTGAGAAAGAGTTGCATTATGCACATATGAATAAATGTATGATCCATAATGTTCTCTGTTTGCTTATGCTGAACTATGAGATTATGATTATTGCTCATGGACCTTAAGAGTATATGATTTGTTCGGCAATAAGTTAGATACTAATGCATTCATTTATATGTGGTTTTATTTTTCCTGTATTTGTCCGGAGGAGTAATGTACTCTGGAGAAAGGGGACACTGTAATTCCATAGTCTTTTGTGCGTGAGGACAGAATCATTCAGGTATTCAGTACACTAGTAATAAGGAAATTCTTTCCAGGGGGAAAACGAAAGTGGGTATTGGTTTTCCACCAAGCAAACAAACAAAATAACCCAAATACAGCGAGAACATTTATAGATTTGTAATTGCTGGGTATAGTGTTTGAACAGAGAAGCTGGAGTCATTATCAAACTCCTTGTCACCCCTAGTCTACAATTGCAATTGGAACTTGAAGCCCCCTGAGCTCTGTGGGACTCACTGTTCATATTTAATGTCGCAATTTCACGTTATTACACTTTGGTGTGATACTGAGGCATATTGCACTCTTCCAGCCAAGCAGCCCATTCAGAAGCGCTCAATCTGATGTAATGCATTGTAATATTCATGAAAAGCTGTCTCACATGGTCTAGTTTGGGCGGTCTCTTGAACGGGACGGTAACTAATTGGATTTCTTGAACGGTAATTTGGCTGTGATTATGTCGCTCTGGTGCCGACACTGCTATCGTCATATCTTCACTCATCCATTTAGCTCCATTGTCATGTGCAATTCCCCACAGGAACGGCTCTGAAATAAGGAGCCACAATAATGGAACTCCTCTTTTCTCTTTCCCTGTACAGATCACACGAGTCATATTCTGTGTCTTCCTGGAGACTGATTTCACCATCTACAAGAAGAAAATGTCTCTCCTCTTCCAAGGTGTGTCTGTTTAACTTTTGACACAACGTATTCTGCCTTTTTTTGTTGCGTATTGCTGTTTTGCATTGTTGTTGCTTGTGAATTAATGCTATGAATGATCACATTAGTCCATTGGTGAATATACTAAAAGCTGCCTCGTGGCAAATTATCTCCATATGCTAATGATCTCCATATTTGAAGAAATACCAGTTTATAGTTCTCCTCACTGTTTTTATTTATTTGTTTGTTTGTTTACATTCATTCTCTTCAATACTTCACCTAGAAGACTTCATTCCAACTTTAAAATGTTCTGTTTCTTCGTGTACTGTATTTTGGGGACATTTTTAAACCATTCGAATAGTTTTACACTAAAGATGTCTCAATGTCACAGTACCAATCTAGTTTATAACCTACCTTGTTGTGTGCCTGTGGCTGTGCCACATGACAAATTACACAATCTTGTGCATTCAGTTGAAAATTGGTTCTTTTTGGGCAAGCGGTGACGGCTAAGACACTTGGTTGGTTGTCACTGGTTATTTAACACTCCGATTGCCCAGGGTTATTTAATCCATTCAATCATAGGGCCCAGCGATTTATAGCAGCGGAGCACTTTTACCGACAGACCGGATGTTATCCCGGATGTGGATGTACAGTAGCAGCTAAATGTAGCCAAAACACAAAGCCGATCGACAACAACAACTAGCAACGGGACAGCGGTGGACCATCTAAGACATACTCTTTTCTTAGAATTGGACGGGATGATTTAGATCGCCAGTTATTAACGTTTTAAGATTTTCGTTCTTGTCGGCTAAACAGGTGGGGAACATTTTCGATGACGTCCCACTGTTACGGAGCGATGTCATTAGTCCTACAACTACAACCTATCTCAAACCCTCACCCTAAACCTAACCTCCCACGGGGCAGCACACCTAAACCTAACCTTAACCCATGTCTAACCAATGACTAGTCTAAACAAAGTATGCACCCCCAATAATGTTTTTTTTTTTGGGGAGTGACATGCAGTAAAGGCCGTCGGGATCGGGAGTCGAACCCGTGCCACACTGCCAGACTGGATTACCAGACCTTGGCAACAATAATGTTGTTTGAAGTCAACGGCACACTGAATTGATCACTATAGACATGCCGCGGCACCTCATCTTTATTTTAGTCCGGACCTCGTTGCAATTACCTCTTTCCGTATCAGGAGAGATCGACAACGGCCATACAACTTACGGATTGCAGCTTTAACTCCACTGCCTTCTTTTTCAGTGTGTGAGTGATACAGTGTGTAGCGTCAACACCTCCATTAGTGTCAGCCTCTTTGGACAGGTAGCCTTGGCTGGCCATCTGGCAAACAAATGGAGGAACTGTAATACGCAGATTAGCACCGAGTTGTGCAAGCAGATAGATTGTACCGCTCTAGGTATCTTAAAAGGCCCACTTTTCACATGCTTGGTGTAATGCTGTGACGCTGTGGTTTCAACAAATAAGCAGATTTGTTTGGAAAATCCTGTGGTATTAATGCAAGATAACTGTGGGGTGGGTGGGGGAAAAAATACTGTAATCTGTATACCACCACCGCAAGTTGACAGGAACCATGAATGCAATACAGTATCTCATTCTAGAAACACTATTACAGGGACAGTCCATGCCTTCAAATGTAAACCATTTGTAAATGTAGGCCTAAGCTAAGCTACACGTGCATGGATCTTTTTTCTGAACGTGCTTTTCTTTGTGCTTTTGGGCCTTCCAGCCAGGCATGTACTTTTTTTTTATTTTATGAAAATATCCCTTTCAGTGTACCTAGTATTAGACATGTAAACCAGAGAATTTGAGAAATGATGATGTCACCGGTCATTCGTGCTTGACTATTATAATAATGAATAATAATGTATTTTCTCGCCTACTCAAACAGAAAGGAACGAAACTAAAAACTGTAGATGGATTGGTTCTGTTGCGTCATTCGGTCCAGCACGGTCATCCATCCAGTACGTCGTGGTGGAGTGTTCCATGATTTGGAATTCACCACTCGCACGCTCGCACAACACACGCACACGCACACGCACACACACACACACACACACGCACACACACACACACACACACACACACACACACACACACACACACACACACACACAGTTATTTTCCATTCCATCATGGATACCTTGCAGCGACCTTCGCTGACCTGCAGGCTGTTCAGTGTTTTCCAGACAGTGCATGCGAAGGCACATGGAAGGGTTCACATTGATGCCGACGTGAGGTGAATAAAATGTCCAGAAATGGAATAGGCCTTGGATTTCTGAAAACTACATGTGCTATCGTTCATTTCAATAACTAGTGCGGTTCGGCCCAGGCCGGCCTAGCGGTCTGGGCACCTATGCTGGTAATCCAGCCTGACGGCGTGTTGTGAGTTCGACTCTCTATCCTGACGACCTTTGCTGCGTGTCACCCCCCCCCCCATCTCTCTCCCCGTTTCATGTCAACCTATACGTTGAATCTATCAATAATATAATAATAATAATATTTTTTAAATATCGGTTCAGACCAATATGCGGACCTCACACCTACATTGCACCGCCGATCCAACCATTAACTATGGGCAATTGGCCATGCCCCTTTTTTGCACATTTTAGCTGACTGATTTGTTTGCACCTGATGCTACTGTATGACGATTGACGACACACTGAGACATACTCCATATGTGGGCGTAGCTACATTGGGAATGAGTCATGTGACATGAGCATGTTGACGTGGTCTGCCAGCTCGCCAGCCGGTCAGCACTGCAGGCAGGTCCTCCCATTAGCCAATTTTAACAAAATTAATAAAAGTGGTATCAAACTTTAAACAATTACAGACATTTATGAGAATCCGACAGAGGAAAAGGATGAGATATACTGTATATTCGTCATCGATCATAGACCTTTCGTGAATTCTGTCTGGAATTGGAATCGTTGAGATTCATGATGGCTTTGTTGTGACACGTGAGCTATATACATCACAAATAATGTGACGTGCGCGTTTTAAGACCCATGTGGGATACAGGGCTCCATTCAGGAAAACAAATTCCATTCCTCTGCCTCTCTCTCCATTCGAGCCCCCCCCCCCCCCCCCCTCTCGTATCCTCACCCCTTCTTCGTTGAGGCTATAGGCGCAGTCACCAGCTCTGATGGGTGGCCCGCGGAGGATTGGCTTGAAGAGCCCAGGAAAGCTGCTGCTGCACGAGGCTGGGCTGGGCTTCACCGCCATGTTAGCATTATCTCCCGTTTACCCTGCTTTGCCTGCCCCACCTCCCCAACGGAATACTGCAGCGCTCAGGCCCTCATCTTCCCCGCCGCTCCCAAAGCGGTGGGGAATGTTTCGTTTTCCCCTACGCTACTCCCGTCATCATGCCCAACTCCCTGTGCAGGGCTTCTCTTTCCCCTGAAAAAGATTGCATTCTGGGGAGAGAGAACGTAATTATATTGCCTGGCCCCGCTCTCACCCAGCGCCCCGTCTTGTCATATTAGTGCTCTGAGATGAGATTCTGGAGCTGTTGTTCTCTGGCCGTTTATGAGTGCTATCAGTGCATAACTGCAGCGTCTATGTTATCTCCTCCGTTTACCTGCATGGAACAGTGCAAAAGGCTTTGTGTCACAATGGCAATAAAAGAAAGCGAGTGTTAATTAGGCGGACCACGGTATACTGACACGTCGTGGGTTGGTAATGAGTGCCGCAGAGGTCGGCGTTCTACAGTATGAATACATATTATGGCGGGGGAAGGGCTGTTTTTCAGAGGCCACCGTGATAATAGCACACGCCTCGCCAGCCGAGCATCAAGTGCATTTCCTCGTCACAGAGGTCTGCCTGTGATTGATTGAAGTATTTATTCACAGTATGCAGAATGGGTACATTTCAAACGAAAGCACAACTCAATACAAAAACTGTTACTGTGGACGACACCATGATGAGGCATTACATTTAGAACAGGGTCCACCATTTTCAATTTATCAGAACAAATACACTTCTATATAAAAGAAAAACAGGAAATCATCATAACAGGAGGTAAAAAGGGGAAAATAACATACAGTTAGGGGTAAAGGGGGTGGAGGGGGACTCAGACTTCGGGGGGCCAGTTTCGAATTGCAGCCGTCCGTATAGGTGCCCTTTGAGAGCGTTTTTGAGTGCCGGGATTCACATGTGAGTGAAATGAATTCAGTCCCTTGTTTGTGCCAAATCTGGGGTGCACATGGTTTGTTGATGGTGATGGTTTTCTGATGTGCCCTTTTGACCTGTACAGTCAAAGCCATGCACCGTTTTATTCTCCTCTGCATTGTGAGACACAGCAGAGGATGGCGCGTGCGCATGCGTGGGGGTCAGAGGAGACATTAATTTCACTCCTCAGCCCCAGCCTCAAAGAAACACGTCATCATACATACTGCAGTCTCTTTTTAAATGTCTGTCCATGTTTGGTTTTAGTTTTTAGCTTGTGTTTTTAAATAGGCTCTATTTTTTATGTTGCACTGCCAATAACTGAGGGGAAACGATATTTCATGTTCTTTTGTATGCAAGTACAGTCTCATTCTCTCCTACACACCTGCTCAAATCTTTCACTTCAGCGTGCTTTCACCATGTCCTCTTTGGAAGCATCAGCGTGACGCGCTTGCTCTCTTCTTCCAGGCCTTTTTGTATATTTGATTTTAGAGATGGCTCAAAACAGTATAATTACCGATGCTTTCACCAAAGCCGCGTTCATACTTTTCATGCAGCCCGCCGGCCGAAACGACAGCGATTCGTTTTCACGGCACCTGATAGGTGTGCTGCAAAGATACAGAGGATGATTGGCGTGATTATGACAGTGTATAGGGCATGCAAATCCTCTTTTAGTGGTGAGAGTGGTTGCACTTGGACCGAGCAGGAACCTGGAGCAGCAAATGAGAGTCTGTGAATTGACTCTGCAGGTGTCCACACGCAGTCTCTTCGATAATACCTCGTCATCTCCACCGCCGCCATTCCACAACGAGTCAGTCCACACACAGCCGTGGGCTGACATCACCACGCCGCGGCTTGAAACCCACTCCTGTTTATCCACCCGTGTCCGGCCGCGCTGTCGGCACAAGCCCCCGCAACCAACACACACACACACACAGACACACACACACACACACACACGCTCCGCTCATCCTCTTGCTATAGCCATGACTCATTCTCACTCATTCCCAGTTTCCGTGCTGCTTGCATATTACCTCATCTTTCCACTTTCTTTTCTTCTTCCTCTGTCAGCGAGCTGTTATGAAGCTATCGTGATTGGTTGCCATGATATTTCTGCAATACTACTACCACTGCTGTCTGTCTCTCTCTCTCTCTCTCTGTGTGTGTGTGTGTGTGTGTGTGTGTGTGTGTGTGTGTGTGTGTGTGTGTGTGTGTGTGTGTGTGTGTGTGTGTGTGTGTGTGTGTGTGTGTGTGTGTGTGTGTGTGTGTGTGTGTGTGTGTGTGTGTGTGTGCGTGTGCGTGCGCGCATGTGTGTGTTCACGCATGTGTGTGCACGTATGTGTGTGCGTCTATGTGTACCCGTTGCTTGTACGTCTGAGATGCAGCACCTGTCCGGGCATCATCGTCAGCCTGACGCGCGCCTGCATGGCTCTGAGAATAGAGAATAGAGAATAGAGGCACAATAGCTTTTCTTTATTGAAGTCTTATGTGTTCTCATTTGTCATCATGCCACTGCATGCTTTTCCTTTTCCACGCATTCGCTCAATCTGTCAAGTGCCAATGACTGCTGCGGCGGGAACATGTAAACAGGTCATTTGCATACAGGAAATTGTTTTATTACAATGTGCTTTCCACCACAAGCTGTCATCTATGAGAGAACCCGGAATGAGGCCGCTCAGCTGCGAGAGGAGGAACTGAAAAATAGCCCGTGCTGACGAGCAGTCTTCATGCGGTACACGACGTGAACCCAGGCTAACACACATACTGTATAGAGCTTTGCAGGCCCGCCCCCTCCCGAGGACCAGAAGTGAATTCCCCGTTTTCCTCATAGACTTTTCAAAAAGTATTTACAGTATATAAAGACATGGAAGGGGGCGGGACTCATAGCAGGGACGTGCAGAGAGTGTTATATATATTAGAGAGGCAGGGACTGAAATCCCGTTAAGTGGACACTTTTGGACTTGGAATTGCATTACGGAACGTACTACACACCACCGGTACATTTTATTTATTTAGGCAATTTTATTTTATATAGTGAAATATTGTAATGCAGGTAATTGCAACAGCCACCGACGTTGTTCCCCTTCCGCTATTCGCTCCTACTAGGACATGACGTTTGTGTAGGCAGAAGAATATAAGCCTAGGCCCACTGTACGTTTTTGTCAGTCACATTGTGGCATGTTGTGTGCTTGTAGATTGGATGTTTTGGGAAATGCTTACACTTCTGTAAAATGACACGCCCAAAAAAGGGACGCCAGGGTTAATAGTGCGTCCATGTGGCCACAAGTGGTAACTAAAGCTTGCGCGGGGCCCGGAATTGGGGACTGTTACATCATGGTCCACAGGCAAATCAGAGCACTTGTTTGAGCCAGAAAACCCCAGACCGCAGAAAATCTACGGAATGTTAAAAGTTCAGGTTTTTTGGGTGCAATTGAGCTCAGAAAACCTAACAAAAAAACAAATTACAAAAACCTTTGTCCTTTTTATGTCCTTTAAAGGAAGAACCTCCATATAGGTCCACTGCATGATACAATTAAGCAATTAACATCCTACCATGCTCTCATGACATGTTTTGTTCTATATTGTCTGAATCAACTTTGTTTGCGTTCATTTTGGTGCTAAAGGAGTGCTGAGAGCTGCTGCACCGTACAATATTATGTCAGTCAGTGAGGAGCATATTTTGAATGATCAATTTTGAATCAATGGAGCCATTTTCTTTTTATCTTTAGAGAACATGGCAACAACCCAAACCTCCACCATAGTGTTCTTTTTTTTTATACATTTTTATTTCATTTTTGGATGAAAGGCACAGGTACAAGCATACAAAGAAAATGCACATAAAATATAATTCAAATTCTTTGCCAACTAAAATGAGTGGCTTGCCCCTTGCCTAATTTTTAAAAATCCTACCCCCCAAACCAGAGCACCAACCACTGTTGGTGCTGAGAAAATATAGTAATGCTTATAACAATTAAATACAACATGAAAAGATTATCGAACAAATTGTAAATATTAAATCAAATAAAAAAATCCTCCCACCCCACTCCGTCATAGGCCTGAATAGAAAAAGAAATGAGCAAAGATTTCAACAAAGACCAAAAAGAAAAAAGGGGAATATACAGATGTAATTAGTTATATATGTCATGCTAGTTATATAGTAGAGGTCCTAACTTGATAGAGAATATGGTTCCAGCTATCTATTGTTTGATAGTTTGCACCATTTAATCTAGCTGTAGAAAGCTCCATTGTTACAACATCAGTTAATAACTGTTTCCATTGATTAAAGGGCAGAGAATGTGGAGCTTGCCATCGCAGTGCCAACATTATTTTTGCAGCGGTACTTCCTGCCAGCCAGAATCGTCTCTGAACAATACTTAACGTTAAAGAATCATCATCATTAAGGAGCAATAATTTGGGACAACAGGGAATATGTTTTTGTAATACTTTAGATAGATAATTAGTTATCTGTTCCCAGAAACCTTTGACTGTGGGGCATTCCCACATCATATGTAGTGTTCTTGCCATTTAAGCCCTACGGTATTTAATTAAAACATAATTCAACAACATAACAAAAATTGGAATGCTTTGTACATTTTGAAATATTTTGACATTTCTTTTTACTTTTTGTCTACAAGGACATGCCCCCCCCCCCCCCCCCCCCCCCCCAAAAAATAATAATAATAAAAAATAATAAAATAATAAAAAATAGAAAATAAATAAATTGGGACACCAGGTTGAAATTGGTTAAATGAAAGCTTCGCCCTCACTGCACACCGCAGGCTCAGAAATACACAAAGCCGACCCATAAAGTGTCCCCTCTGTAGAGCTATTTACTATCTCCTGTATATATATAGCGGCCTTGCCAATTGAGCTTATGGCCATGGCTATAATGATGTATTCATTACTTACCATGCCCACACACTTACCTGCCTCAAGGGTGCTGTAAGTGTCTGACCGAGAGTGAGCAGCAGGGTTTGCAATGTGAAGGAATCCACACATCTAATGATAAGGTTTAAGAGATAGTTGCGGTTCTAGGCTATTTTGTAGATTTTTTAATGTAATGGTAATCCAACAGTTGAAAACACTAATGAGAAAAACCATTCAGTTGATTAACACGTAGAGCTTAATCAATGCCATTAATCACTTGACATGATTCTGTTATATGCATTCAGATGGGCTCCTAGGCTCTGATTGAAGACATGCGTGTCTTGGCGCAGCGTGGAGTATTATCTGCAAGCATGAACGCAGCCGGGCAGCTGTGGTTTTGGGAGAGTGGAAAGCATGTTGAAATTGATTCTGGGTGCAGTCCTCCTCCGCTAATATGATGTGGGTGGCTGCCCACAAGCTGCACTCCGTCTCCCATTCTCCTCAATCAGCCACAGTGCTGACAACATTAACACAGCCTTCACATCTATACAGGGGCTTGCACGGTTTCACTGACTTTCCAATTGACGCTTTATTTACATGGCACTTATATGGCCGGTCGTTGTATCGCGCATGTGCACTGTTCCTAATAGGAGCCTTTCCCCTCTCCGGTGTTTGTGTCACGCATCAGTATTAAGTGAAGCCTGTAATTTTGTGTGATGGTGTAGTGATTGTTTTAAGGGGTCTTTGACATGGTGTGGCTGCACTAAACTAACCTATAGAGGAGTGAAAATGAAGCTTGAGAGAGAGAGAGAGAGAGAGAGAGAGAGAGAGAGAGAGAGAGAGAGAGAGAGAGAGAGAGAGAGAGAGAGAGAGAGAGAGAGAGAGTGTGTGTGTGTGTGTGTGTGTGTGTGTGTGTGTGTGTGTGTGTGTGTGTGTGTGTGTGTGTGTGTGTGTGTGTGTGTGTGTGTGTGTGTGTGTGTGTGTGTGTGTGTGTGTGTGTGTGTGTGTGTGTGTGTGTGTGTGTGTGTGTGTGTGTGTGTGTGTGTGTGTGTGTGTGTGTGCGTGCGTGCGTGCGTGCGGGGAGTGATTTCTTTCTACGTCCGAGCATAGACATGGTAACGCCCCGCCTGCCTCTGATTGGCCTACCGACACTGTCCGTCTTGCCTGTCCTCCGAGATGCAAGGCTACTCCGTGGTGGGCGTGTTTCCTGTAACTGTGTGTTATCTGACAAGTGCAACCTAATTTAATTAAGTGCTGAATTTATAGGCATCTCATCTCAGTAGTGTGAGATGCATTATTGCTAAAGTTCAGGGGAAATGTAGAAGTATTTTACTTTGGAAACTCATTAGACTCAACAGCTTGTCGACTAGATATCAATAGTAATAGCACTTGCTTTGAAATTTATGAGCTAATTATTTATTTATTTAGCAATTTTCTGAGATTCAGTGGTGATTATAGATCTTTGGGCCAGGCCATGTTGGAGGTTGTTTGTGTTGAAGAACTCATGTGGGGTTAAATGTGAAAACATTTTGCCAAAGTGAAATATTACTTTAATAACACCAGACTCTGCTCCCATGCACCCCATGCTTTCTGGTATAACTCCTGAAGACCATCGTCTGGACCTTCAATGCACCACCCAATTATATCCATATAGCTCTGGCTGTGGCCATGAGGCAGTAAGGGCGAGCTCCTAGCATGGTGCAGTGTGCACAGTGCACACACACAGAGAGAGAGAAGGGAAAATTCCCAAACCATAGATCTGTATAAAGGCTTGAGAGGCAACCAAGCTCACCCACAATGAAGTTCATTTGTCAGACAAAACATAGCCTGCAGTTCCAACTTCCAACCAGCCAGTCAGCTAGTGGGCCTAAAACCCTTTTTGTTGTTCAAAATGAGTACGTTCTTCACTATATGGTACCTTCTGTACTGCGATTATAGGCCTGTTCATATCTGACTGGAAGGAAGGGTTATTTATGGCACAGTATATCACATACTGTTTTTTGGGAATAAGTCACATAGGTTTGGCATGCTGACCCTTTTTGACAATTGCATTGAGCTGTGATAGTAACCTTTCAGCATGGCAGCAACTGAAATAATCTGTCTCCCATCCTTACACTATTGTTATAGTGATTCAGCTGCCCTGTCTTTGTTTCCCCCAAGCAGGGTTAGATTAATGCACTGTACTCTTTTACACAGTGTTATACAAAAGAAAAGCCTGTCCCTGGATCCTCAGGGAGCTCTGATGGTTACACTTCTACAGAACAGATGACAACAGCCTTTCATCAAAGCTAACGCTTGCCTTTGCACGTTAACCCAAGCACACCCTGCATGCACAATTGCAAAGACACACTTTGTGTCTTTGCACAGATGCATGTGCGCCCACACGCGTGCCCACATGTGCACACTGTATACTGTTAGAATAGATAAATATACAAACACATCCACGGGACTCCGTTTCTACAGGTACCGTAACCGTAAAAGATCTAATAGTGTGCATGTGTGTGTATGCGTACGTGCGTGAGTGTGTGTGCTTGTACAACTATATGTGTGATGGCAAAATGTCCCTAAAATTAGAAAGAATTACATTGTGGGGAACATTTTCCTGCTCCTCACAAGATTGTTTTGAACTACGGAGGTTATGTTTAGTATAGATTAGTTATAGTTTAGTATAGTTATGTTTAGTGTATGGGTTGGCAGTTATATTTGATTTATACCAAATGCATAGTTATGCACCATTGTTGCGCACCAAAGAAAAGCATATCTACAAGCTCAAAACAGCATGATGTGCTTGTAGATATTGTTATTTTCAGCGTCAGGGCTGGCCAATTTTTTTTGTAGATGAGTTATTTTCAGCTTGGGGGCACGGTGGCACAGTCGGTAGTGCTGTCGCCTCACAGCTAGAAGGTCCTGGGTTCGATTCCCGCTGAGGACACTGTGGGTGCTGGCGGCATGTTCCCTCCTCCTCATCATCAGTGCCCATACCCGAGGCGGGGTTGTCCTTTCTGTGTGGAGTTTGCATGTTCTCCCCGTGTCCCCTGGTGTAGCTACCCTCACAAAAATCACATGCAGTAATCCTGGTCTCTAAAACTACCTCCCCCTGAACAGCCGGAGTGCCTGATTGAGGGGAAAGTAACTGGTCGGAATAACATGTTCCTTCCATCCACGCGCTACGTCCGGCCGGGGAAATTTCACCTTGTCAGTTGAAAAGAAGCAGCTTGGACTCCTCATGCATCGAAGGAAGCATGAGGCCAGTCCGCTGCCCCTCCCAGGTTGGCAGAGGAAGTGTAGCGCCCAGGATTACATTAGATAATTGACACTGGGTGAAAAAATGGGTTTCAAAATCGTGGGATAAAAAATATATTAAAAAAAAGTTATTTTCAGCTTCAGGGCTTTGCATACATCATTCATAAAATTGCCATCCTAAAGTGTTGAAAAGGGGTGTGTGTGTGTGTGTGTGTGTGTGTGTGTGTGTGTGTGTGTGTGTGTGTGTGTGTGTGTGTGTGTGCGCGGGGCACTGGGAGTTGTGCTCTCATCAGGAAGCATACAACACCTCCTTCCTATTTTCCAACTGCATACATCAAGTTCAACCGTTCACCCACAAACCCCCCTAGTTCAGAATGTGATGAAAGGTGAGGTTTTATCATGTCATTTTTGCTGGGGCCCGCGAGAATTCATGTCATTGAAAAAGACTTGCCTTGTGTGAGTGTGAGGGCCTCGACTCATTTCGTGTAACAACTTACTACTTTCAAGGCCGTCTAATTGGGGTGTGGAGAGGGGTGTGATTTTTGCCGTGAAGGGCAATTTTGCGGGAAATTTTCTAACGTTGGCAGCTGGTCTGCTGAGGAGGGACGACCCAACACCATGTAGACTCATGTAAATGTGAGGCTGATAGGTTCTTCTCGCTTGATAGGCGTTCCACCCTCACTGTCACTCTCTGGTTGGAGGCGTGACAGCGATTGAGTGTGGGGAAAGTGCTCTGTGTTAAACTGGTGTATGCAGCATGTGACCTAATATACTCTTAACTGCCCTATAATCACTACGATGAGCCATTAAGACTCTTTTTGTCATATGTTGTAAAATAGAAGAGGGCGATTTGACACTTTCTTGCCCCACTAACCCCCCCCCCCCCCCCTAACAATACAGAGGTTACAGAGGGACAGCTGAAGGAAGGTGAGTGACAGAGTATTTCATGGTTGCCATTTTCGCCGTTCCACCCCAACGCCTCCATTAAGGCACCGGGGCGGCTGAGCGAGCTCCACAAGTCACGTCTGTGAACCGTCAGATAAAATTGAACGTTTATTCATAATGGTGGCAAGTTGAATTGTGCGCACAGGGGATGACGGACCCGACACACCACAGTAAAAAATACTTCATGTTAGGTACATTACATTGCACATGTGCTTACACCTACAGCTAATTCCCAACACTGGTCGCTTCATCCGGCTTACCAACACAATACCGTCAGACCACGGGAGGGAGAATGACAGGGAAACAGTTTGAGAAACATCCCTCTGCAGCACGTTTTGTGGCGAGAGCACACCAACACACAACCTGTCAGCACATAATGCTTTTATCACCGTGGCATCTCGACACCCAGCCTGACACTCCCGGATACTGCTTATCGGGATAAACTATTGACATTCGCTCGTGCACCATTGTCCTGAATAAGCAATGACACAGACTGGCAGAATGGCTCATGGTTGTCTCCATATTGTTTGAATAGCGAGGATAATACACTCCGCTGGCTTCAGCAGATGGTTGGCTTTTTCCTCCCAAGTACTTAAAAATGTAATTTTTCTGGAATTGTTTGATGAGATTTACAATTACAGCCTCTAGCGCTATTCTCTAAAGCAGTGGTTTAGAGGCCACCAGTGGTCCTTGAGGGGTTCCACGTCCCAGCTAAATGATGGAGAGTTGGTAACCAAATGGACACTTTAACTCTTGAGAGTGTAAAATGAAACCAAATGGAGTCTGACAGGTCCATTTGGTTTCATTTTATTCTCTCAAGAGTTAAATTATTGTTAAACACCTGCATATAGGCTACTTAATTTACAAGAAGTCTACACAATATTATTAGAAAATAGAGCATGTACAATCATTCTTATCAACATCTGCCTTATCTCTCCTATGGACGAAATATTCTTTAGTTTTGGGTCCGCGAAGCTAAATCTCATCAAATGGTCGTCCGTGCACAGATGCAGAATAAATAATGGGCCTTGATATGAAACCGGTTGCAAATCCCCGCTACAAAGTACATACAGGGTCTTAGATAGTAGTACCACAAGTCAACTACCACCCTGCCTTTCCTTCAAGGGACAAGGGCATTCAGAGCTGGGTCATGACAGGCCTTAATTCCTGCACCGTGAACATGTCTCAGGCTCAGCGCACTGGTTTTCACTGTGTCTGAGAAAGTATTCAGCTTCCCAGACGTCTGCAGCCCATGGTGCTATCAAAATGTTTTGCTCTCTCTAAAGTCACCCGCATGATTTACCAATTATACGCATCTGTGTTTCCAATGGGAATCCATTTTGGGTGAACACCATAAAAGGTCTGTTTTATAAGTGAGCTGTAAAATGTGATATCCCAGAGTGATCCAATGTGCTGATGTGTAAAGGCTTTGCTGAGATAAACTGTAAATCATAAACGCTCTTGCATTTATATAGTGCTTTTCTAGTCTTTATAATGACAAAAGCAACCATGTGAGTATGAGCGGCTCCAGGTCTATAAATGTATATGTCTCTGACTGAGTCACAGAGTAACTGATAAAGTTACCTCATTGGTTGACCAGTTGGCTGAATTAGCCAATCGAGCAATTGGCCCTCCAGGCTATGGGATGCAGTATATCTTAGTTTGGATATAGGACATGCAATTCAAACTAATAATGTGAGTGTGCTCCCGGTGCACATTCCCGAAACGCACCCCCTAATAACGACTTATTTTATTTTGTTTGCATTTGACGCCAAGGCTGGTGCTATATGCTACTTGTTAAAGTAATCTCCAATCCTTCATGGAATTCATCCAGCCAGCCTAGCTATTGACCTGGCACACAGCCAAACCTGTACGGGGACAGTAGAAAAAGCTGAACATCAGCTATAGGTTTTGACCTAGTCTTCTTCATGCTGTGTACACATACCGTATAATATAATATCACCAGAATGTGTCAGGCCAAATAAAGCGAAGCTGTGATGGTTCCCAGCTCTGTTGCATCATTGTACTATAGTCTCACCGTGGTCCAGTTTGGCCTTGTTTAACGGACCTCTGTGTTGAAGCCAAGTACTAACCTTTTATTCCGCTCCATGAGCCGGCTTGATTCACTGCTGTCTGGAGCCAATTCAGAGGTTGAAATGACTGTCATTCACACAAGGAATGGTGCTTTTGTCCCCAGAAATGTGCTCTGGTTTTGGCTTCAAAGATATTGTTTCCCCCTCCTCCTCCTCCTCTTTCTCCTCCTGGAGGAGTCGTTTTCTGTGTCAGGCAGGTATAAAACAAAACAACACAGCAGCCGGCCACTGAGTTCTCCCCCAGGCTCAGTTAGGTCAAGTTTGACTTGCCCAAAAATCACCTTTCACCCTTCCTCCCCATCTGAGGCCTCTAGACACACCGTGTCATGCCCTTTGCCCCCGCATGCTGTGGGGGTCCAGCCATGTTTAATGGCTTGTCACAGACCCAGCCCTAACATTAAATCAACATTTGGGTGCGTTATATACGTGTGTGTGTGTGTGTGTGTGTGTGTGTGTATATATATATATATATCACTCATTCTTGAGATGAGGGACAAAAGTGGAAAAAACATGTCCCACACATAAGAGCCTTATTTTATGTAAAAAATAAATTAATTCATAAAAATAAAAGCACTTGCAAAGTTAAGTGTAATACAGTTGTGTATTATTATGCCCTTAATTTCATTATAATTGTTTTCATATTCCATCTGAATTAGTTAAAAGCAGGCCCTGTACCCAAAAAGGCCTGTATTTAGCCTGTCCCCAGCAAGTGGCCACAATTTCAAACTGCCAAAAAAGTGTCTAATACTGTCACAATCACATAAATATACATACTAAATTAAAGTAGATTGTCAACAACATAGCAAATAATATACACAGTTAATTTTAATTTATATTTTCTATTAAATATCTCATATCAAATGTTCGTCCCACGTCTCCGTCAACTCCGTCAGGTTTTTTTAAAAGTCTTAAATTAATCAGAAAATATTGTCGACAGATTTAGCCTGAAGACTCCTTTTCCAAGTCCCATTTATATTTGTTGCAACAGTGGAGTACCTGGTCTGACAAGCATTCAATTGTTTGATATTTTAAACAAACAATGTTGATAACAATGTGGTCACAGCTTTTACATGTCAACTCCGTCAGGACATTATTATGATCTTTGTTAAGAATTCCAAAATAATGTTTATTATTTTAGTTTAGGGGTTAGGTTTAGCTAACAAAATTAAGCAAAAACAAAATGGCTACATTGTACTAAAGAGGGTTAAGATGAAAACAAATGCCATTTTGTCAACTCCGTCAGACGTCAACTCCGTCAGATTTTGTGTCTGACGGAGTTGACGTGTATCTGACGGAGTTGACAAAAGTGTTCCTAAAACAATAAAATTATTGTTTTTGAATAATGGGCAGTATTCTAATTTGGCACACAGTTAGAGCATGCCTTAAGGAACATTTTTGGCTTTGGGGCCATCACATATTTGTCTCGTGGTGACCATGGCAGCCATATTACAAAAGAGCCGCCACCTGATGTTATTTTACAATAACTCAAGTTCTACACCACCTAGGATCTTGATTCTGGTGACTAAGACCTCATTTTCAAGGATGAGGGATACAGTGGTACAATTTAGACTTTCCCTGTGACCATGGCAGCCATTTTTCAAAATGGCCGCCACCTGCTGTTATTTTACAATAACTCAAGTTCTACACCACCTAGGATCTTGATTCTGGTGACTAATCATACATTTTCAAGGATGAGAAATACAGTGGTACTATTTAGATTTGTCCTGTGACCATGGCAGCCATTGTTTTCCAAATGACCACCAACCTGCTGTTATTTTACCAATAACTCAAGTTTTAGACCACCAAGGATCTTGATTCTGGCGACTAATCATTACATTTTCAAGGATGAACTTTCTCTGGGAGAGGTAAGGGCTTATTTCAGGTGCAGGTTGAGTTTCTACTGACAGGACATTAAAAGGAGGTGGGCTTTCTGGCCTTTGACTTGCCCCTTTCAGGTACAGATGCACAGTTTGACTTCACTGGCCACTGCAGGGAACTGTGGGGGAGAAACTTTGGTCTCTTGACACCCCGATTAGGCTCAGGGTTTTTTTTGGTGGAGACTTGCCTTTCATGACATCTTTGCTGCAGCAGTTGATCTCCTTACTGCCAGTGGTGGCACACTCTGGGTCTCTGGGGCATTGTATCTTGGTGGCCTCCTGCCAGTGTTTCTCCATCCTTCTCCTGAGCTCTGTGTTCTGGGGCTCTGTTATAGTCAACTTACATTGTCTTGGCTGGAGATTGCTTTCCTGCAGGGTCCAGCCCAGTCTTGTGCAGATGGCTGCTGGCCCACCTGGAGGCCCCAACCTCACTTGTTCGGTTGGTGTGATTAGGTGGGGTGGTCTTCCCCAATCAGGATGAGGGGTTTGACCCTTTCAAACGGCAGTCTGGCCAAGTGTCTGTATTTAGTTGTGAGTTTAGATACAGGATACGATTGCTCACCCAGCCCCAGGTGACATGAGGTGAAGGCTCCTTTGATTTGGTAACATTGCTTTGGTTGACATGCTGGGGACACAGAGAAAGACACTGATGCCTCCAGTGTCTGCACATCCTGCCTGATGGTCCTGAAGCCAAATCTTCTGTCTTCAGTCTTTCCCTCACTGTTCACTGCTCACTGTTCACCTCACCGAATTTAGCCCAAGGAGTTTGACCCCTAGTTTGGCCATAGACCCCCTAGTTTGGCCATAGCCACTTGCCCAAATGTGCCGACATGTGCTGACCTCATCACATCTGTGATGATGGCTATGGCCGTTTTTAGCCAACGTAGTGTTTTTTGTGCAAAACTAATGCTTGGAATGGATCCAGAATCATGAAAAGCCCCTAGTTTGACATGCCACATGCTACTTAAAGCATAATGAAATTTAGAACATTTAGCCTTATATTGGTTGTTGATGGTACCCAACTTTCAGCAGCTGTCAAACATGCCCCTAGGGTGGTCAAATAGAAACCAATGTGGGATATGTTAGTAGACACCTTTACAAACATTGGTGAAGAAAATTCTTGGTAAGAAATGTATTCACAGATTTTATATTATTCTGATAATATTCCCTGAGTAAATTGGTAAAATAATAGCAGGTCCACCATTTTTGAAAATGTCTACCATCCATGGTCACAGGATAAATCTAAATAGTACAACTGTATTCCTCACCCTTGAAAATGTATGATTAGTCACCAGAATCAAGATCCTAGGTGGTGTAGAACTTGAGTTATTGGGAAATAACAGAAAGTTGGCGGCCATTTTGAAAAATGTCTACCATGGTCACAGGACAAATCTAAATAGTACCAATGTATCCCACATCCTTGAAAATGTATGATTAGTCACCAGAATCAAGATCCTAGGTGGTGTAGAACTTGAGTTATTGGGAAATAACAGAAAGTTGGCGGCCATTTTGAAAAATGGCTGCCATGTTCACAGGGCAAATCTAAATAGTACCACTGTATTCCTCATCCTTGAAAATGTGGGATTAGTCACCAGAATCAAGATCCTAGGTGGTCTAGAACCTAAATCAGTTAAACTTGTCAACTCCGTCAGATGTTCGTCAACTCCGTCAGACGTTCGTCCCGTGATGTTTTTGTTAATTTCCAAAGAAATAGAAAATTTGCTGTCAAATCTTTTGTGCTTATGTATTGAAACACCAACTGAAATGATACGTAATGATGATTTTTTTTTTTTTTTACATGGTTTTCATGTTATAATATTGAAAATAAAGGTTGAAATGACGGTTTTGAGAAATTGGATATTTCATAATAGTGTGATATTGGAACAAAATAATATTAAAAGATTTGTATTACTTAACTTGATTACTGAAAGCCATTATAAGATAACTGAGGACTTTATATTATT
Organism: Protomyctophum bolini; assembly: GCF_963924005.1. Lineage (NCBI taxonomy): Eukaryota > Metazoa > Chordata > Actinopteri > Myctophiformes > Myctophidae > Protomyctophum > Protomyctophum bolini. Next base: position 21,912,047 of record NC_137875.1, read on the forward strand.
GTTGAAATGATAAAATTCAATTAAAAGGGATTTTAGTGTGTCTGACGGAGTTGACATGAATCAGGTATTAAGTGCATAAATGTCCCATTTTAGAAAGAAATGTTATGCGAAAAACCTGTTCCTTCTCAAGATTGGTAGTTGAGACCTGTGTCTACAAATACATCTATTTGATTTGAATGTATCTTAAAAAAAAAAAAAATCCAGTTTGAAAAAGGTTTTGTCCCTTATCTCAAGAATGGGTGATATATATATATATATATATATATATATATATATATATATATATATACCGGTGTATACAATATATACCGGTGTGTGTGTGTGTGTGTGTGTATATATATATATATATATATATATATATATATATATATAATGTATGAATTAAAGTAACACTTTTACTGTGTATCTTTAAAACCACGTGTCCTTTTAGTACCTGCGTGCTTTTCTTCTGTTATTTATGACGCCTGGTTGTTTTAAGGACATTGCGCCTAGCGTCTCCCTTTGATGCCAAAACCTACATGAGAGCGCGTTTGCGGCACATTTGTTTTGTGTGTGAGGTAATGTAGCGAGTTTCTGGTCAGTAATCTCCATCGCTCTCTTGTGCCAAGTTCCTCTTTGGGGAAATGAATACAAGATGAAGCTTGGTATTTTTTAGAAGAATGTTTTCTTAGCAGGAAACGTGTTTAAGAAGCCATTATCTGGCGGTTCTGCAGTTTCAGCCCCTTTGGATGTGTAATATTGAAACAATTATTGGCTTCTGCGATACGATGGACCAAAGATAATTAGATTCTTACACTGGAGGGTGTTAGTAGGCAATTAAAACCACACACCGTCCATTTGTCTTCAAGCCTTAAGGTTGCAGAGACTTTTGAAGATAGCACTTGGTGTTGTTGTCTTTGGGGAAATGGCCCTTTACCTGATTGTGAGTAGCGACGCATTGTGAGCTTGTATATTGGCTGTTTTCGATACACGACACCGTCGTATGACGGAGCATAAATCTCATGCACGGAAGAGGGATTGATTGTACACTTCAAGGACATTAACACATCCCGGTTGTTGTTGAACAAAACACAATCACCCCTTTTCACTGCGTTGTCAACGCACCTATATTTGTAATCCACAGCAGTATAATTCAATATGATTCACAAATTCAATCACAAGCATTAGGAGGGGGCATAAGTATTTTGTAATAATCTTTATAAATCCTAATTTATCAGGCCCGGCAGCTTAATAGCAACTAATCCATTCACAAAAGGGCTTGGCACAGCTTTTCCAGCATGGGAACACTCAGTCCTTCAGACAACCTCTCTCACAGGAAGCAAATGAAATGATTTTGAGCTATATATTGTTGGCGCCTGGGAGGTTAGCTGTGATTGTATGCGGCAAATAAGAAGGATTAATCATAGAGAGCACTCAGATAGTCAAGATAGCACCGTGCAGAGGAAGACGATGATTGCAAGTGCAAGGCAGGTATGTGACACCAGTTAAGTGCGCGTCTGTTATGTGAGCCTATACTGTATGATTCAGACCTTGAAGAGGCCCACACACACGGCCTCTCTAAGAAATTACTGTACAGGCTGGACCACACATCACAATCTCCTCTATATGCCTACTTTGCGGTTATGGTTATAGGATTTCTTGGTATTTGACCAGCAGAGCTGCTGGAGTGTTCATCAATAGTTGTGGGTCAATGTTAACTGACTTAATCCCTATTCGATTATTTTCATAGGTGTTGCACGGAGAAAATGACCCGATCTACAAGCTCACAGTGTGTCTCATTATGACGCACCGATGACCTTGTAGATCTGCTATTTTCGCTATTTAACTAACTCATTAAAGCAGGGAAAGTCATTATTTTTTCCCCCACATTATTTTTTATACCTTTGCTATTCCAAAATAGCAGATATACAAGCACGCCACAAACTTGTAGATTGTGAAAACGTGTGCAAATATTTGAATATTTTGTAAAGCGAACATTTTAACTGATATCTTTGCTTCTTGAGGTGCCTGAAACAACATATTTTTGAGATGGAGAGTCTGCAGCTAAATTCATTTTGGTGGTCCTTGACATTAAGTTTGAACACCACTGATATAGAAACATAGGTTTTTTGCAAAGGGAGTCTACCAACGCGCCTCAAGCCTAAAACGGCTGATCCGGTGCTTCACAGGTGCAGGGACATCAAAGTTGCAAAAGGAGAGGAGACTGGAGCAACACGGACATTTAGAGCCTTTTATTTAGGTTTTTTGCAGTTGCTTGAAAAGCGGAGCGAGTGTCAACAGAAGTTAAAGGGCCACTTCACCCCTTTTGCAACCAGATCTTATTTTAATGATGTTTGGGAGACAGTAAACACTTTTTTTATGTGGGTAATTTGTGTTTTTACTATTTCAGTATTTCAAGTTGTCCATGGGCACCATGATGTCATGGACACTGGGCTCACTTCCTTCCTGGATTACAATTCCCATAATGCTTTAGTCCACTGCTAGTCCTTATGGTTAGGGGGTGGGCTGTCATATAGTCCAGGAAGTAAGTGAGCCCAGTGTCCATGACATCATGGAGCCCATGGGCACTTTGAAATACTAAAATATCTAAAAACAGATATTACCCACATAAAAAAACCCCCAGGAAAGTGTTTCTTGTCTCCCAAACATCAACAAGTGGCCCTTTAATGCTATGAGCTAACTGGAACTAGAGGACAACCATAGCAAAACACAGTGAGTGAACCAACAAAAGAACGTCGTCGGAAACGAACAAAGAGCTTGTTGCACCTGTCAGTTATGACAGAGTCATTCTTGTTTCATAATTGTTTTCATAAATGCAGAAGACATTTGTAAAATGGGCCACAGGTCTTGCTATAATGTCATGCCCAGAATAGGGACGGCAGGTGGAGAGGTGGTTGTTGGGGCACTCTCTCCAGAGAGAGCCCCAACAACCACTCACGCCCCAGCCAGCACCACCCCACCCCCTCCATGTCCAACGCCCCAGCAGCACAATGCTTTCACCCACTACACTAATGACGAGAACACACTCCAGCAGCTTGTTCTACTATGGTAAATAGGTTTGTGGACGACACATAATGATAGGGCTGCTCCAACCCACCCACGTACTGTGATCGCTACATGTGCACTTGTTTCGTATTGTGCCGCTGTGTCAAGGGCAAGGGACTTGATTGGTCTCTGTGGGTTGCAGAGAGAGAGAGACACGATGCTATACGAACAGACACTTCTCATCAACACCATCTGTGTTGGTTTGTTGTCTAGTCAGCGGCAGGAAGGAAGGCGGATGTGCAACCAAGCTGTATGCAACTATAGGAATCGATTCCTACAGTACATAGTTTAGAAAGAAAATACATCTCCCTGCTGACCACGGTTGTGCGTACTGTGTGTACTATGCACGTATTGTACTGTACAATGAGCCACATTGTATTGTAACTGACATCATGAAATTCAAGAACTGCGTGTCCAATACAGCCATCCTGTGAGCCACAAACAGGGAGTCAAATTCCAGCCAAAGTAACTAAGTAGATCTACTCAAGTACTGTGCATATTTTGAGGGGCGCTAGCCCATATAGCTTTGTGTGTCTGTACCACGGAATGTGATGATTTGATTGGCTGAGCACCGAATGTGATGTATGATGTGTGATGATAAGAGCGCCCCTCACTTCACATGAGGGTGACTTTGACTTTACTGGAGTATTTCAAATTGTCAGTACTTTTACTACTCCACTACAATTATTTTACAACTTTAGTCACTAGTTATACTTTGTAGATTTTGATTATTATAACTACTTAGTATTATTACCACTTCAGCCCTATATACATTTTGGCCATTTGAAAATAGACGATACAAGCTCACAATGTATTGCGTTGTGAGCTTGTAGATTTGTATACATTTTAAAACTTGTAAAACGAAGATAGTCTGCATAGTGAGCCAACACTTGGGACTTGTACATTTTGATACCAATACATTTGCACTTTAACCTGATTTCTACGTTGCAGTATATATTGACACTTTTACTTGGGTAAAGATAAACGCAAGTACCTTTTCCACCACTGTACGACCGAGGGGCATCTTGAGGGCACACCCTAAGTTGGCAAGAAGCACCGCCAGTGTCTATTATTCTGGTATCTGATTGGTATTAGTGAGATTAGTGGATGTCATCATCATATACCACAGACAGAAATGTCCTATAGACACTATATAGAGTAGAGCCTGAGATCGATATCTGGCTGAGTCCACTTAATGGGCAGTGGTGGAATGTAACTAAGTACATTTACTTATGGTACTGTACTTAAGTACAATTTTGCGGTAAATACTTGAGTATGTCAAATCTTCAGTACTTTTACTTCTATTCCGCTACATCTCAGAGGCAAATATTGTACTTTTACTCCTCTACAATTATTTGACAACTTTAGTTGCTTGTTACTACATTTTCATTATCATATCACAAAACATACCTTAACCACTTCAGCCCTGTATACATATCGGACATTTGCAAATAGCATATCTACAAGCTCACAATGCGTCACAGCTTGCAATGCGGTGCACTGTGAGCTTGTAGATCTGCTATTTTCAAAATATTTGTATACATTTGAAAACATTAAATGAGACATTCCTCATAACAAGCACTTTCTACTTTTGATACTTTAAGTACATTTTGATGCCAATACTTTTTTACTCAAGTAGCCTACATTTTGAATTCTGGAATTTTAACTTGTAACAGAGTATATCTACATTGCAGTATTAGTACTTTTACTATTAAGTGATACACATGTGAGTACTTTTTCCACCACTGCCCACTTGGCATGCTGGCCGTTTAATTAGGGAAAGACGGGAGGAAGGGAATGACTTGCAGGTGAAACTGTGGGAGAAATGTACTGTAGAAGCATGACAAGCCATGAAGACATGAATGGATGACAGACACTACGCTCTGTTGCTGAGGAAATTAGTGTACAGTAGTTGCAACTTGCAATGTTGAAATGGAAATATACGTACTGTCTAATGTGCACGCACGCACACACACACACACACACACACACACACACACACACACACACACACACACACACACACACACACACACAATGATTGCATGCACTTACAGTACACTTTTTATGTAAAAGGTCTTTGAATGACAGCTAGCTTTTGGTCATATGGGTGCACTCTGTATTTTCCACGTGTCATGAATCTTTCAGGGTTCTTGTTTTTTTCTCTCTCTCTCTCTCTCTCTCTCTCTCTTATTTTCTTTTTTTTTGTCCTTCGCTCCAGTTGGCTTTAATGGAAGGAGCAGCAGACAGGGTCAGAGAGAGAGATAGAGCGTAACTAGGCTGTCTGACAAAGCCTGCGTGAGTGTGTGTAGTTCTGTGTGCCTGCATGTTATTCACATTATTATTATTCACATTCACTGGCTGTGAAGAAGCTACTGAGTGTCGTATAGCATTTGGTTTTGTGCTACTTTTCATAGCACTGACCTGATGATAGGCAAAGCTCATGCTTTGTCATATCACGTGTCACTGGCCAAAAATGGCCAATCTACAAGTGATGCTTGATGCTTCGCATAATGATGCGTTGTGCGATTGACTTTTCTTTTTTTTTTTGTACAATGAAGTATAAATCAGGCTTTAGGCAAATAGAGCGCAAAATATGCGTACACTAGTATATAGCTAGTATGGTCCACTATCAGCCTCTAAATTGTTTATGTCCTTGTGATACATCTGTAACTGATGTGGGCATGAATAAGTCACAATGTGTTTCAGAGTGTGTGTGTGATTCGGTGTGTTGTATCCTGGAGAATTGATGTTGCCTACAGTAGTGTCTGTCACTCACACAACGAATTACAGGGGAATGTATACAGAATTATTTCTCGTGGCATTCACTTCAAGGCAATATTATGTAGCGTTCTGTTTCAGCCTTCAGTGATCCTTCCTATTACATCCTGGGAACTCAATATGGAGACAGCCGGTTTGCCTGTATAGCTATGAAGCAACGCTGTGACAATGCTGCCACCTGCTGTTTGTTCCTCGTGACTGAACACTCTATGGTCAAGGTGGCAAAGCTTAGCTCAGTGCAGACATTGAGCTCAACTCAAAACCATTACACATCACATGTGCCAGAAAAAAAAGGATTCTAAGTAGTTAGAATACTTTTGTGTGTGTCTGCTTTAGCCTGTGTTTGCATGCGTGTTCTGGCCACGTACCTTGGGTTCTTTGCCCTTTATCACTAATCGAATACGGCTCCATTCTGCGTGAGGTGGATAGGGATGATCTCATTACACCCGAGATTAGCATTTACGCCCCCTTTGTCTTATCCGACATGTTGTTGTTCGGGATCACTGAAGACAAATACAGCAGTCATGGCGGCTAGCAGTCGTGCATGCATTTTTAAACGCAGTGTAACCTTTTGTCCGGCCTGTACGGGCCACACTGACGCATTCATCTCAACCTGAAGTGTTCTCTTCAGCCTCGTGGCTGTGGCTCCAGCCCACAATGCCAATCATGATTAATAAAAACGATTGCCATCTACTCTGTGTCACCAACATTCTATTTGATGGACAGAGGCACTCGAGACAAACACGAGGCTCTGGTGGAACCCTGGTCTTTTTCCCATTAAATAGAGGCTGGCATTTTTATTGTTCTGAGTGCAGGGCAAAATTGCATAGATATGAAAAAATGGTTTCTCTCTGCAGCTTGTTAAAAAAGCAATTATAGAAGCTGCACAATAGCCATTGTGGAGCATGTTCGCTTATTGGTGTCATGGCTTTCATTTACTCAATTTGTCCCAAATGTCATTGGTGTGTGTGGCGAGAGAGAGAGAGAGAGAGAGAGAGAGAGAGAGAGAGAGAGAGAGAGACGGGGGGGAGACAGAGAGAGAGAGAGAGAGAGTGTGTGAGTGTGAGTTTGTGTGGGTGTGGGTGTATGTGTGTATGTGTGTGTGTGTGTGTGTGTGTGTGTGTGTGTGTGTGTGTGGGGGGGGGTTAGAGAGTGCCAGAAAGCATTGAAAGAAAGTGTGGAACATATTTGAGGGCTGTAAAAGTTGTTCCGTGTTATTGTTGAACTTGGGTTTCACCTGAACATTAGAGGATCACATTTCAGCTCTGCTGTCTGAGGTGATGCGAGATGACACTCCGGTTATTCATTCATGCCCTGATACGGGATATATTTTAACCCACGTTGAGGTTGTGCATCCGCTATTTCCACATTTTAGAATGTTTTACATTTTCATCTAAATGACATGCCAAGAATAGCGATGCCATGCTGAAAGTTGAAACATGTAATATACATCTTCATAATGGTGATGCCAAAACTTCCGAAAAGGATTGCTTGCATAGAAGTACCCACACAAATGCAGTTTTAATCGAAGCTACAGCTTTCTAAAGCACTTCCCATGTGAAATGAGGGGCGCACTAATCGATTATTGACCATATGTATACAAACCTTGAAACATACCTTAATTAGTTACATCACCAAGAATGGTGGTCCCTTATTGGCCAAGGGTTTCCACCGACATACCGCCAGACATACCGCCAGACATACCGACAGACATACCGCCAGACATACAGACAGACATACCGACAGACAGACATACAGACAGACATACCGCCAGACATACCGCCAGACATACCGACAGACATACCGCCAGACATACAGACAGACATACAGACAGACATACCGCCAGACATACAGACAGACATACCGACAGACATACCGACAGACATACAGACAGACATACCGACAGACAGTCGATTTGCTCAGACACATAATATGACGTAAATTCTCCATTCATTGTCAATGGCATTTAATGTTTGGGTTAAGAATCTACACTATAGCTGTTTATAGGTATGTTCAAAAACATACAGCCACAACTGTGATACTGTATCTTGTGCTGCAAGTCCTGTCCTGTTTGAAATGACTGTAAATCTTCCTTTTGTCTAACAAGAGGCTTCTTCTCTCCTTCTTTTCAGATGAACAGGAAACGGGCGAGGACGAGGACGAGGAGCTACAGAATGGTAACGTACAATGGTGGAAAGTATAACTAAGTATATTTACTTATTAGTATTCCCATTTCCAATACTTTTACTTTTACTCCACTGCATCTCGGAGGCAAATACTGCACTTTTACTCCACTACATTTATTTGAAAACTTCCAAAAAAAATCCATTTAGTTATTGCAAAACATACATTAACCACTTCAGCCCTAAATGCATTTCCGCCATGTGAAAATAGCCGATCTACAAGCTCACAATGCATGAGGTTGTAGATCTGCTATTTTCAAAATATTGTTTTAGACATTTGAAAACATGAAATGGGACATTCTGCATAAATAGAACTTTCTACTTTTGGTACCTAAAGTACATTTTGATGCCAATACGTTTTGTACTTTCACTCAAGTACATTTTGAATTAGAATTTGACTTGTAACGGAGTATTTCTACACTGCAGTATTGATGCTTTTACTCAAGTACAAAATGTGAGTATACCTTTTCCACCACAGTGGACCACTGGCAGATGTTATGAGCCCTCTAGCTGTATGCAGTCCTCCTTGATGTCAATTGTCACTGGAAATGGAATTTCACACCGAGCTCCATTTCAGTCTGTCAGCTGTGCGCCGCCACTCTTGCAAAACAACCAAAAAAATTGCTTCTCTTATCGCACAAGCACAGAACTGAGAAATCCCTCAATTATGTATAGCTTCGGAAGTCACTTTTTGTCTCTGTCTTTTTCTTACTTTACTTTATTTAATTTTTTTGGGGGGGGACTTAATTTATGCATGTCTTTGTCGTTCCATTGCTCTCTCGTGACACAGTGCGTGGAGACAAAGTCGTGACAGAGAGAGACAATGAAAAAGGCTGTTGGGAGATGATATCAGGGAGCAGAGTCACTTCATCTCCAGCCACATGAAAACTGAGCTGTTTCTCTCTTGGCTGAAAGCTACCCTCTTTTTTCCATTTTCTTTATTTCAGAAGCTGCTGAAAGTGGCGACGTGGAGATGGAGAGTCAGAACCCAGGTACTGTACAGTTGAAGTCCATTTCAGTCTGCCTGCTTTTGTAGGGGATCAGCGGGGACATGGAGGAGACATCATGTCCTGTTGTCAGAGTGTGTGCAGATCACCACCCCTCGTTCACAGAACTCGCACCAAGAGGGACAGAATGTACTACATTTCTCAGACTCTTTGTTGCTGGGGGAGTAGGCGGAAAAAGCCCCAAAAATATATTTAGAAACATATAGTCTTTTGCCACTTTAGCCAGTTTAGAGTGCTCACCAATGCATGCACCAAAAAACGAATATATGGTAGCCTAATACAGTGCCATCTTTAATATATCACATATAGCGTTGCTGAACACTGAACAGCATGCTGGCTGGGTTTGAGGACGTCTCTATTGAATTTAATGTTTGTCATGCGTTTATATCGTATGGTTTGACAGACTAATCTGTCTCTGTCTCTGCTCTCTCTCTTTCTCCATCACAAGCCGAATGACGCACACACGCACGCACGCACGCACGCACGCACGCACGCACGCACGCACACTGAAGTGAGGTCTCATTCCTGAAACTATGCTGCCATGGTCTGTCACCTTCAGATATACAGTAGCTGTGTACATCTACATGCTATTGCTTTTCAGTTTCATGTAGAATTGAATGTCAACTTGTTGAGCTGTGATGTCAATGACATTACAGGGCATGCTTCCCTCACGCAAAGGCAGGAAAAAAAACTCAGATTTGATTGACTGCATGGTGATAGAAACATAATTGACCCAAGGAATTAACAGTGAATGACAGAAATCTGTTCAGAATTATATGCAGAATCTACAGTAGGCTACTGACATTGGAGCTGTGACGGATGCAAACATTACAAAGTATTAGACTGGAATATGTAACATCATGTTTGTCCCAGTGATGACACTATGCCTTTTAATATTAACACACAACCCCACAACACACATGCCCCAGACAAAGATTGAATGGAGGTAGTAAGTAAGGCATGCCTCCTGGTAGAGAGTTGCGCTCTCTAGTGTCGCATTGTGCTGTATTGAGTTGGGTTGTGCAGAACCCACAGTTCATATACTGTGTGTGTGTGTGTGTGTGTGTGTGTGTGTGTGTGTGTGTGTGTGTGTGTGTGTGTGTGTGTGTGTGTGTGTGTGTGTGTGTGTGTGTGTGTGTGTGTGTGTGTGTGTGTGTGTGTGTGTGTGTGTGTGTGTGTGTGTGTGTGTGTGTGTGTGTGTGTGTGTGTGTGTGTGTGTGTGTGTGTGCGTGCGTGCGTGCGCGCGCGCGCGTGCGTGCGTGCACGTGCAAATGAGTTTTAGCCTGCAACCATTAGCTTAGAGTGAGAGCCATTTCTCTATTCTCCATTTTTTTCCTGCCGCGCAGCTGAAATATAATTAAGATTCTACATTTGCATACTGGCTGCTGCACGTCGACTCCCTGTTTGTGTTTTATTCAAATCCCATCCCATTGACAGAGATTTGACAGATACAGCTTTCAGCCTCTCTGAACATGAATTTTGTAGATATTCAAAGGGAGACTTAAAGCAAATGGTGCCATGGGATGTTGGCAGAGGCCCGAGATATGTAATTATGCTCTTGAGAGACAAACGGAGAGGCTGTTTCAGCTAGGTATACCCACGGCTTCAAAACAGCACCTGCTACCTCATCCAACCCAAAATGAGTCCGTTCCATCGTTCTCTATAGTGTGTGTGTGTGTGTGTGTGTGTGTGTGTGTGTGTGTGTGGGGGGGGGGGTATCTTACGTGCGTGCGACGTACGTATATTCATACATTGTGTGTACTGTATGTCAGTGTTTGTTTTAATTATCACAAATGAGAATGGGTCCACAGATCAGTGTAAGGCTATCGTCATGTACAGTATGTAAAGTGTATTATTTTGTGTAAGAACTAGCACGCTTTTCTCTATAGACCATTTAAGTCTGTTTCTCCTCATTTTCTTCCTGCCTAGACACACTTTGAACGGGAATAGAGCAGTCAACCCATTAGTCTGAAGGATCTCTGGGCAATCTTCTGCCAGTATACTAACTGGCCTTGTTTCCTGCCTTTTGTTGCAAGCGCAATGTTTACGCTTTAACTGTAACCTTGAATTCGCCCTACAGAGCTTACCTGTTTTGTGTTTTTTTGTATTCCACTGTTGGCTTACCTCCAGATGAAGATTCAGGCCATGATGATCCCAACGACCTAAAGGAGAAAGATATAAATGAAAACCAAGATGACGCCATTGCCGACAAAGACAAAAAAGACGAAGACAAAGGTTTGTGCGAGAGGCCGTGCGCCATGCAAGTGTTTCATCATTTGATATATAAAACTGTGTGTACCACACATGAGGAGGCTGTGTTTCATCACTTCATGTATAAAACTGTGCAAAAATGCTTTACTTGAGTAAAAGTGAAAATACTGCAATATAGAAATACTCCATTACAAGTAAAAGTCAGGAATTCAAAATGTACTTGAGTAAAAGTACAAAAGTGTTCGCACCGAAATATACTTAAAGTACAGAATGTCTCATTTCAAGTTTTCTAATTTATAAAACGCATTTGAAAATAGCAGATCTACAAGCTCACATTGCGACGCCTTGTGAGCTTGTAGATCGGCTATTTTCAAATGGCCAAAATATGGCAGAATTGGTTAATGTTTTGTAATAATAATAATCAAAATCTACAAAGTAACTAGTAGTAACTAAATCTTTTGTAGTGGAGTAAAAGTGCAATGGGCCATTTTCCTCTGAGATGTAATGGAGTAGAAGTAAAAGTACTGGAAATTGGAAATAGTAAAAAGTAAAGTACAAATACCTCAAAATTGTACCTAAGTGCAGTAGATAAGTAAATGTACTTTCCACCACTTTGAGAAGGTGGAGAGAATTGATGTTGCTTCCCCTCTCTACCCGGCCCACCAAAGAGTGAGCACAGGTGCGATCTGTTACCAGTGCACACAGATGGGAATGTGGGAAGGAGTTACAATTTACGTTTGGGAAGAATCAAAGACCCAGTGCAAGTAGCTGTTGGAAATCACTTTGTTTAATCTACAATGGAAGTAGATGTGTTGGAATAGTTTGTGTAATTGTGAATTTGCAGGGAAACAGTGCCGTGAACCCCATGATTTGGATGTGAGGGTCTATACATTTTAGACTCTCAGAGAGGAATTTGAATGTTTCCTTTAACATAGCAAACACTACCCATCTGGCAGCTAGTGTCATCAGAAGAAAGCCATTCCTTTTTCAAATCATAAACTGAATATGTGGTTTTTAAAGGTTATTATCACCCTTTGAACGTATTGACTAATTGACACACGGCGGCCATCTTGCTCTCATGTCATATTTGCATGTTGGGAGGAAATACCACTTTAAGTATGAAATAAGAGCAAAATGGCCACCATCAGATTATATTCACTAACAGGCAATCAATGTCCAAAGTATGTACATTTTACTGGTAATAATGTAAGAAAAGACCAGGATTTCTTGTTTGTGTCTCTAGCAGAGCCAGAACACCAAGCTGAGGAGGCAAAAGAAGAGGACACAGGACAGTGTACTCAGGAAATGGAGGGTAAGTCACTCCACTCCCATCAACCACAAAGCATCACTCCTAAAAACCATCCAAACTAAAGACTATAGACCAATTATTTGTTTACAAACATTGAGACTGGTCGCACGAGTGACTGTTTCATGTAATCAATTCCAAACAGATCTCCAAACCTGTTGTTTTGGGGAGTGCATGGTTTCAATGCATTCAACCTCTCTTGTGTGTTGGCTAGTGAGGTGTTGGTGCACCCATAGGAGACATTTATACTTCATTGCGCAACAGCTGATCTACAAGCTCACATCGTGTCGCGGATGCCACTGTTGTGAGCGTAGAGGTCTGCGTGCATGACACAGCATAAATTATACTGCAGCCGTGCACAAATAGGCTCTGCTGCCGTGATCATGAGCACACCTCCCGTTCTTATGACAGTGACCGTGTGGTTTTGAGGACAACTGATTTGAATTGCTATTATTGTTCACACATAACAGAAACCAATGGATTATATATTTCAAGAGTGAGAGAATACAATACAAATCCTTATCATTCTTCCTCCACACTGGTTTGATGGGGCATTTTTTACACGTGACTGCAGTTAGAACTTTTCCATTGCATCTTATGAGAGGTGGTGTTCTTGGCAATGCCTGCAGTATAGTCTGACAACACAGCATGAACCTGTTGTATATAAGAACCTGTTAAAGCTTTCTGGTAGACCACATGGGATGTCTTATTTACTACAATTTTATGGCGACTCAATGGTGCTGTCGTCGATCTAATCGTATATCTCTTGGAGGCGTGCCGGAGCACAAAGCTTGAACCCCGAAGCCACCCTGCCTCCTGCCTCTGCAGAAAGTGCTGAAGTCTCCCGTCATTCTCCTCCTCCACGCCTCCATTTCCTTCTCACGTTGACTGACATTCAATTAATTTAGGCCAAGAGTGACTGCAGCCTTTCAAATGGATCTATCTGAGATAGCCCCCCTCTCCTGTCCTGCTGTCTGAATAGGATCTATCTGAGATAGCCCCCCTCTCCTGTCCTGCTGTCTGAATAGGATCTATCTGAGATAGCCCCCCTCTCCTGTCCTGCTGTCTGAATAGGATCTATCTGAGATAGCCCCCCTCTCCTGTCCTGCTGTCTGAGATAGCCCCCCTCTCCTGTCCTGCTGTCTGAATAGGCATCGGCTCAAGTCTCTCCATGACGGGGGAAGCTTCGACTTCCCTGCTTGCCTGTTGATTGTGTCTTGCATGGCCACGCCTGGCGCGGCATCCGTCTCTGTCTTTGGGGTTATCGGTGATTGTTGTGCCGGTCGGAGTGTCATGTAGCGAACAGGGTCTCATTCCAGATGGCAGATTGTGTTCGGTGCGGACAGATAGGGCCTGCCTGGCACGCGGTTAAAGTTCTGCATTCGCATTGAGAGGTGGAACGCACCGAGTACATTTACAAGTACTGCTCCAAAGCACAATTTTTTCAGGTGCTGCTATTTCAATTTTGTGACACTTGTGACACACACCACTTCCACCTTCAACCGGGGAGCCACAGGCCCAAAAGCTCACGGTTAAGGATTAACCTGTGATGTCATGATGTACTTTTTATTTGTGTTTTCTCTATTCACTTGGTCATTAAGGTCCACAGAGGTCTGCCCTGCCGAAAACATTGCGAAAAACTGTTATGGCCATTCTTGTATACCACACCATAGACAACCAATATGGTAACATTTTCCAAATTTCATCATGCTTTAAGCATATTATGACAATTGTGACATGTCAATCTAGGGGGTTTTCATGATTCTGAATCAATTCCAAGCATTAGTTTTGCACGAAAAACACTCCTTGGCCTAACTTGCCAAAATGTGCTGACATCATCACATTTGTGCTGACCTCATCAGCACACACAGTGTTTTTCGTGCAAAACTAATGCTTGGAATTGATTCAGAATCTTCCGCGATGTTTCCAGCAGAGCAGGCCTCTCATTCTGTGGACCTTAAGGACCAGAGCAGGCCTCTCATTCTGTGGACCTTAAGGACCAAGTGAATAGAAAAAACATGTCCAGTCCAATTTTGGGCCTGTGGCTCCTCGGCTACAAAGTTCCAAAACCTTGAAAGGGACCACTCTTCAGAAATAATACCCTGTTGTACGAGTTGTACAAAGGTGAAAATAGCCCCACTACAAGCTGCACAACACATTGCGGATGGAATGTATTGATACTTTTTCCCCCCTTTTTTTTTTTTTTTTTTTACAATTTCTGCCTAACAGAAGGTGTCCCAAAATCAGGACACCAGGTTGAAAGTGGTCAAGTAAGTTTTTTCAGCAAATAAGTCTTAAAACAGGACTTTACTTTTAATGGAGCCTTGCAACTTTTGCTTAATTTGTCCACTGCTTTACTGGAACTCTGCAAGTCATTGTTTTGTAAGTCAGTCTCACCGTGCAGCACAAGCTAACGCAACCTATGTTAGTCACGTGCAGCCGGACCGGCTAATCTCAGGAGGAGACCAAATGGCTCCCAAGCTCTCTTATTAAACATAATAGCTGCAATCATGCAGGAGGGTGCATATGGCTGCTTACTATAGCTACACTGAAAGGAGTAATCAAATGGCAGGTACTGTAGGTAGGAAGGTATAGGAATAGACCTTCAGACAGGTCTGAATGACCGAAAGGTTGCTCAATAATATGCTGCAAGTGAAGACAGTGTGCGGGATTCCATTTTCTTTCTACTTCTCCAGTTCCAGCACCTTGTCCTCTGTACAGTAGGTGTGCATACGGACTTTTTTCTTCTATAGGTCATCTGAAAATGAAATGAAAAATTGCAAACATTTTTCAAAATCTTCCAAACATTTTTCAAAACAATTCAAAAACTGCAGATTTGTATAATCTTGCAGCAATAAGGCATGAATGATGTGCTGTGAGCTTGTAGAGCTGCCATTTTGTAACTGAAATGGTTACATTTATTGCGACGTTGTATTAACACATTTTGCTGGGGGCCTCCTGGAACCTCCTAACGACCCCTGGGGGTCCCCGCCAGGCCGCCACTGGACCCCACTTTGAGAACTAACGCTATGAAAGTTCAGCTGAAGAAGTTCAGAAGCTGAGAAGTTTAGGGACCTGGGCATCGTTACAGAAATCTGCAGCCAGCTCTCAGTGGTGTAAAGTGACTATTAGTTGTACTTAGTTACTAATTAAACACATTTACTTAAGTATTGTACTTAAGGATAATTTTGAGGTATTTGTACTTTACTTGAGTATTTCCATTTGCCAGTACTTTTACTTCTACTCCACTAAATCTCATGAGGCAAATAGTACAGTAGCTCAGGGCAGAGAAAATATGTGTTTGCAAAGCTCTCTCTTTGTGACAAAATGCACAGCTTTCATGAAACACAAAGCGCAATCAAACAATAGTTTGGCATCCCCCCTGCAGTAACCACCCTAGGACAGGGTTGGGGTCATGGAACCCATGTCGAATGAACACCTACACAGTATGCAATTTAGTGCTTGCTGTGTTTTTGTTGTTTTGAATGTTATGTTATCTATGCTGCTGCATTGTCTGAAGGAAGCCAAACATACGTTTTACTACTCATGTACCTGTACACAAGATGTAACACACGTACACACACACACACACACACACACACACGTGCGCACACACACACGTGTGCGCGCACACACACACACACACACACACACACACACACACACACACACACACACACACACACACACACACACACACACACGTTGCTATGTTGGTGAGCAGGTATTTACTAGGCTAAAGACACGCTGGGTCCTCGTTCAGAGCTATGATAGCCTGAGAGGAAATGATAGCTCAAACAACTTGAGGGGCAGATAAATAACAAGACTCTTACTTTTCACCGAGGGAATACCTGGAGGCATGGCTGGGTTGTAATGAGCATCTGCCAGGATATTGTTTGACTGTTGTTTTCTTGGCACCAATAAGACATATACTGTATAACTTTACTGTATACAGTAAGTGGAGAATAAAATCACTGGCGCTAATTTAACTCCAAAGGCAGACCTTTAACTCTTTTCGGACTCTTTTCGGACCACTTAAGTCCCATATATAGACAAATGTAACGTTGTAAAGCTATTAAGTGATATTTTATTCTATATTCCCATAGTAGTTATTGCTATATTGTGATTTTTTTCCAGGTCTGGATACCTATATTTTATCCAATGCAGGAGAGAGAAGCACACAAAAATAATGTATGAACTTCAATTTTACAGTGTTTTGTTTCATCATGGATTTTATCATCAGGATTTTTCTTTGTCCTGCAGTTCTAGTCTTAGCATGAGACGTGTTAATGACTCGCTCCTTCTGTATTATCGTCAATGTTGTCCCAAACCGTTACTGTTAAGGAAATGGAACAAAATTTGCGAGAATAACAGATCTAGTAGACTACAGACTGCAACCACAACACACCGCGATGCCACTGTGAGCTTATAGATCGGCTATTTTCACAGCTTTTGCTTGGCACTCCAGTACGACGAAGTAGGGCCCGCCTTTAATACGAGACGGGAAAAAAAGTTGAAGTATGAAGATACAAGGTTTCTGCCCGATGGCGACAACATTCACCAAACAGCTTGTGCGTTCACACGTTGCTTCTGTCATGCCTACTTTCACACTATGCTTCTCTCACATAATGGCAATATATCTCACATGCTGTTACTTGTGAGCATCACAGTTAAACATCTGAAATCCAGCATGCAGTCACACTGAATATACTGCAGAGCTCAGGGAAAGCGCTTTATTAGTTTTCACTCTCATCATCATTATAATGCGTTAATGGTAATCACTGCTAAGCCTCCACACATATGTCTGCTCGGTCTGTAGCTTAGACACTGTGTGGGCTGCTGCTTAACAGCAACATGGCTAAGAAAAGACATATTGGTTAATGCCACCATACTATTCCATCTGTTGTTTACACTGTACACAATTTGCTTAAATATATACAGTAGTTCAGGCGTTTAGCTCGCACCGCTGTAAAGACAATACAGAGCTTGAATTACTAGTTCTATACTAACTGAACGTGTATCCTGTCAATTCTCTTGTGAGACATTGAATTGGACATGTGAAAATTGGACACCACACTTCTCTGTGTAACACAGCTCGTTTTGACGAGTGACTGGCGGAGATTTGTCTATGCGATTTCTCGCTACACAGAACCCTTTGGGAAGTGTTGTTTCTGACTTTCACATTTACGTTAATTATAGGCAAAGTTTCTGTTAGAGAGGATTAAAACCATGCTGCGGCAATATAGTATCATTGATATTCATATGTGTGAAAGAAGGTGTATGTAAACGTACGCACGCACACATGCACGCACGCATACGCACACGCACACACACAGTGTATATAGTATATATATATGTAAATATAAGGCTATGCCCCAGGCAAATTAATAATATCCATATGTACAGTATGAGTTATAAAAGCTCACCATATTGAGTTAGAATAATAATAACCTTAATTTATGAATATTCATAACATGCTATAAAATGGAAACGAATAAGCTTTTTTGTTATTGTGTTTTGAATATCTATAGAGAACCTATTTTCAGTAAGTTTGGAGAACTAAGCTCCACGAACGCCCATAAATTAAAAAACGCTCTCTTAGCCTAAAGCTAGAAATAAAATGTATTCCTGGCTTTAGGCTCAGATTTATTTAATAAATCAGTTGTGAGTGAGCAGGACTAGTTTTTCCCTCATGCAGTATGATTCTCGTATATACTTGAGTCGATATCTAGTGTCTTAGCTCCAAAAGTGTAACGATATTTCCCTAGTAGTTATTGCTATATTGTGCTTTTTTTCCTGGCTAATTGGCTAATTTGCTGCAAAACATTAACATTTTACACATGACACTGACAAAAGCTTAAAACGACGCTGCAGTATGCACTACAGCTATTCCTTCCTACTGTGCTGTTACTTAGTGCCCATAATGAACACAGTTTAGCATTTATTTATATTTTACATTTGGCCAAAAACAACTCCATTGTAATTGTGCTCTCAGTTTGAACCTGAACGTGGAAAAGGTAAACATCTCTCTACAATGATTTCTCGGCTGACCGGGGTGCCTGGGTTTTCAATCAATCATCAGAAGTCGTTCCTCCCGGCTTCCAAAGCTCGAAAGCATGGTTGGTGGCTGATTGCGCGATGAGAGAGCTAGCTGTGTGTCTGTGTGGGAGGACTATTCTACAGTGGATACTGCAGGAGTAGCAGGCCTCTTTATACCTGGATGAGACTGGGAGCATGGCCACAGACAGCCAGGGGACAGTGGTCTGTAATGGGATACTAAAGCCAGGCACGATGTCCCCCGTGGGGCAGATGAAGAGGAAGAGAGGGTTGGGCGGGACTGACAGATAGACAGACGCAGCAGGCTATCACAGCCATTTCAATTTCAGTGCAGCAGAGAGAGCGAGAGAGAGAGCACACCGCTTAAAAGTTACTATTATGAGAGGACAGACACCGCTGGAGCTCACCATTCCAAACGTTTCTCTCTCTTTCCATTAAACATTTAGAACTTTTCCTTTTTCCTTTTTTCTGCATGTCATTATTGGCGAAAACTTTCAAAACCTTCACAATTATGACTTCATAATGTGCTTATGATACCTGTGTGTGTGTGTGTGTGTGTGTGTGTGTGTGTGTGTGTGTGTGTGTGTGTGTGTGTGTGTGTGTGTGTTTTGGGGGGTGTTATTGATTTGTGATGTACTTTACTTCCCTAGTGGTACAGCGTGTAGTGCAACAGCATAACAGGTCTACATGAATGACTCTTCTGAAACTCAACACACTTTACCTCCAGCAGTATAAAGCCATACAAAAAAGTATCATAGCAACTCAGCCACACAACACAGGAAGGTTGAAATGTTTTTTTTCTCTCTCTCTCTCTCTCTCTCCTTCACGAAATGCAATGCTACACTAGCTCTTCTTGGAAATTGCTTCTGTTGAAGTGTATTATGCATTCATGTTCTTTCTCCAGCAATAGCAAAGAGGGATTTGGGTCTTTCCTTAATTGGTTGTTTTGCGGCATTTGTCTTGGCCTTTGGTTAATAACGGGTACACTGGTGATGTAAATGCAATTTTGGAGAGCAACGTGGCTGGTGGCTAAGAGTTGTCGGCACACAATTAACACTTGGCATAACAACGTGTCTGTAGTATACGTATACTGTAGTCAAGTGTATGAGGCGCTCGAGGGAGCCGGCTGCCAGTGGCTGTAGACATTAGGCAATGCCTGAGTTTTACAGCTCTTTACGCTGACTTTGTGGAGTCTCTAGACACAGCAAGTATACACCAATCACAGCTCCGCTGTGGCATTGTGGGTGAGTACCATTAGGGATACACACAGCCTTCCATGCAATTATTTATTACTATTGTTAAATTCAGTTTGCTTGGCTCCTAATTGTTAAACACCTCTTGGTGTCTTGCCTTGTCTTGCTGCTGTGATTATAGGTCACTGGTTTATCAAACAGTTCTCTGTTCCACCGACCATTTCAGCACAAAACGGAACAAAACAAGCCCCAACCGTTGTGCACTTCAAACCACAAGATCACCATGTACAGAACCTAATGCAGTAGACGTCCACTGATTGTCCTTGGATTCTGGGCAATTTAAGGCAAATTTATACACAGCCTTGTCACTCTACGAAATATCCGCACTCTCAGATGTTTTCAATGCTTTTGTCAGACATTTTTGTCAAGTGATAGTTGTAGAATAGGTCATGCGACAACGTCTAAAATAGCCTTTAGATTCTTTCCCATCTTTATCGAGCGAGTGCCCCAGGACCCCCCCCCCCCCCCCCCCATTCAATTTTCACACAGCCCTGAATAAGAACACAGGATTCCAAACCACTGACATTCTCTGGTCATTTGCCTGAAGTTGGAGAAGACACCATTGTGCACATCCCATTATGTTGGTCACCTATGGCCCAGAAGGCTGCTTCAAAGAGAATTGGGCCTCATCTAATAAGCTACAAGAGAAGATACATTTTCTGTGCTGCTTTGAAGTTGCTCTTTTGATCAGCTTCCTTATCCCATTTCCTCTGCTCGTATTGGCTCACAAAAACATGGAAAAGGAGTTGACTCGGAGCAGAGATGGGATTTGTCGGCCTGACTGAGATCTGACAGACCCGTGTTGGAGATAGCTACAATGCATGGTCTCTATATAGGCCAGTCAATCTAAAAGGGGCGTGACCCAAAATAAATTGCAATAGTAATCGTTCAATCATTATTATATACATTATAGATCATGGTAAATTCAGGGGTTGAACGTTGGGGTACCATTGAAAATCTATAAGGCAAAAATGTCAAATTAAATTATGCTTTAAGTAGCATAATTAAACTAGGGGTTATTCATGATTCTAAATACATTCCAAGCATTAAGCTGCTTTCAGACTGAATGTATAAATTCACCTCGGTTCGTCCCGTTTGTACCGCCGTTTGCGCAATTCTCGTCTTTGTATTGACTTTGTATGTAATCGCGCCAATCTAACCATCCAAGTCTGAACGCACCTTTAGTTTTGCATGAAAAACACTCCTTTGGCTAAAAACGGCCATAGCCACTTAATCACATGACCGTTTTTAGCCTAATATTGGTTGTTCGTGTAAAACTAATGCTTGGAATGGGATTTCAAATAATTGTAGTGGAGTAAAAGTAAAAATTTTGGCTCTGAGATGTAGTGGAGTAGAATTAAAAGTATTGGAAATTGGAAATACTCAAGAATGTAGAAATACCTCAAAATTGTTGTTACTTTACACCACTGCCAAAGGAAGCATGAAGGAATCGTACAGTTTTATATATTGAATTGCGTTCCATTGCAATGCAGTGGACAGAATACTGTACAGTAAACTACAGTTGCATGTTATGAGTTTAAATCTATTATCCAGGACTTATTTGAATGAACAGAAGTTTATATGAATACATTATGAGTAGCACATCTGCAGTGGTTGCAGTGGCGGGTCTCCCTATTGAGAAATGTCGACCCTGGTGTCAGGTAGGACAACAACTGGTCAATAAAGTTATTGTCCAATCGGACTCTTTAACACCATGTGCCACCATCTTTATTGTAGGTCGGACATACGATTACTGTGCCTCTCTCTGTCGGGAGGCTGACACGGACATTAACAATTGTAGTTTAACACCTTTGAGGAGGAAGAAACATCCCCACACTAGTTTCTAGAGCTCCACATGTAAAACTTCCTTGCAGACTGGATGCGTTTTTCGGAAAACCAGCGGAAAAACGCTGCTAAAAATCTGAAAATCGCAGCAGTGTGCAGGGACCTTTACTTTATTTAATAGCAAAAATGCAACGTTTTCTTCATCAGGAAAATGAAGACCTGAAGAATTAACACCTGTAACTATCTGCGCTGCTAACAGTTTTAGCTGCCCATATAGCATGTCTAATGATCACGCCTCTCTTCCTTTGACCTTTCTGTGACAGACAGCTGTCCTAACAGGCCCGCTGCATGCTCTACAGTATATTCAGTCCTGCCTTAGATGAGCGATTGAATCATATTGACCGTTCCGCCCATGATCTCTCATGAAACTTATTTCCCAATTGCTGAGGAGTCTCATCATAACTGAACATCGGGCACTCAGGCAGAGTACTGGAGTTCAAACGCGCCAGCGAACGAACGTGGGCTGCGGCGGTGAGATGCACCGCTCTCTTCTCTAATAAACGTGCTGCTTATACAAATGCCTCCACGCTGA
Source organism: Protomyctophum bolini (assembly GCF_963924005.1). Classification (NCBI taxonomy): domain Eukaryota; kingdom Metazoa; phylum Chordata; class Actinopteri; order Myctophiformes; family Myctophidae; genus Protomyctophum; species Protomyctophum bolini. Next base: position 21,934,267 of record NC_137875.1, read on the forward strand.
CGATAGCCGTGGCATGTCCCACTTTCATGTAGCGCTGGCGGCCTTCGATATAGCTCTCTTAGAGTCGGGCTTACAGTGGGCGCCTTGGCCCGAGTGCCTGTCTCTGCATTGATGTCATAACCACAATAGGTGTCAGGGAAAGCATCGACGTGCAGTTTTTCTCCCCGCCATACGCGCACAGACAGACAGTACAGGGAGGATCCAAAGATTATGTAAAGTAATTCACTAAGTGATGAGAGCGGAGCAGGCCACTGCTGACAGCAGGTTTAGCAGGTATGTAGGTCATGCCGGGGGAGGCCTCTTTTGCATTTCTTCCGTCCGTGTCTATTTTTTGCGTTGTCTCCCGCTCTCTTTCACTTAATCACTTATTCGCTTTACTCCTTTCATCTCCACACTCCTGCTCTTTCCTTCTCACCTCTTTGTCTCGCGATGGACCCATACATTTCTCTCTCTGAATAATTTCATAACAAAGCGAGGGAGGCTTGGTATGGCTGTGTTGGAAGCAAACGAGAGTGAATTAGATGGAGACATAGGAGACGAGCGTTGCCTTTGGTCATTTTTACCTTTTTATTTGTGGAACATGCGCTGTGAACTGCGCGCCCACTTTTTTCTCTCTCTCTTGTCTCGCTTTGCCCTCTATTTTTCTTTCCTTCGTGTGACTCTCAACAGCCTCAGACAATTAGAGGTGGTTGGTGCAATATGATCACTGGTGGACAGTAACCAAGTACATTTACTTAAGTACTGTCCTTTTTTCTATTCTATTTCTATTCTATTCTATGCACAGCTCTGTGCATAGAATATGATGATTTGATTGGCTGAGCACAGAATGTGATGTATGATAAGAGCTCCCCTCACTTCACATTCACACAAGTGTGATTTTTTTTAATTAACTATTTTTGGACACTTTGGATTTTCACTCTCGAAACAATATTATTGTATTATTAATGTATTACTGCTCACAACAGCCTTAGACAATTAGAGGTGGTTGTTAGATGAATCAATCTGGAATCAATTGTGATTGAGCCTCTGAACAGTTTTCTTTACTTTCTTTTTTTCTCCGTTCTTTCTTTCTTTTCTTTTTTCAATGTCAAACCTTAATTGCAGTTGAATTTGATGCTCTGTTTTTGTAAAACTGTGGTAATGATTCAAAACAATATTTGGTAACACTAAATAACGACCTGTTATAAAGCATTTATACACATTTATAAGCAGTTTGTGGTGTTTACCCCCCCAAGCAGTGTGAGTTGTGACTGGTCAACTTTGAAGGGGACTGACTATACTGCATGTACTATAATTATACAGACATAAATACTGTGCAGAATCTGCAGATATAGTTTGGACTTCAGTCTTGCTGAAACAAATCATGACAGTGATGATTTCTTAATTAAAGTCAAGTCACGAGTCATGTTTCTATAAGTCAAAGTCAAGTCACAAGTTTGCCTTTGTCTAGTGATGATGAAGTCACAGGCATGAGAATTATGCCACTGTTCTGACTCGTGTCCAATTCACATTTCCCAAGTCCACATCTCTGCCCTGACCAGATGGTGGTCTGTTCTCTTTTCCCTCATTCAGATTACTTTCGTGTTTTGTCATCTTGTCAAGCATATCCCGGCCCTGTGTAATGAGCTGGGGCCTTTTCAGGCTGCATCTGTGCCAGCATAATACCACTAGCTCCGCCGCCTCCACAAGGTTACCCAAACCCTCAGGAGACCACAATACCGTCTAGTGTCCAGAACCCTTCGCTCTTTTCATCTGGGGAAGAAAGGCAGAATATTGATGAAGGCTCTTGGTTTTTACGCTGGATGAAGACTTTTACCAAACAGGCTTGTTTTCATCTCTCCGCGGTCTCCAGGTCACAGCCCAGTGCTCTTTAATTGGCTTAGATTGTGAGACAGCATACCATCTCACAGCAATGAAAACTGACTGCTATCGAGAGCTGCCTACTCCAAAATCCTTTTTCCCCCTCTCCTTTTAAAGTGTGTCACTTGATTCAGTTAAGCTATTTCTCCTGCCGTGCACTACGACCTTTAACATTTACATATGAAAATAGGCTTCTGTCTGCAATTTACCAGCTCATTAGTTCTTTTGGTCAGGCACTCGTTGAGGTCCGCCCGCTCTTGTTTTGCTTGAGAAGAGATGTCTGTAATTATCTCTGCTGTCGGAATATTGGCCCCAAGGTTATTAGTCCATGCAAGGTTCAACGAGGGGCCCTTTGTTACTTGTTTAATATACATGGCCCACATAAGGATCCGGCTTAAGTCCTCCATAGAACACCCAGCAGCCCTCATTCTGAAATGAATTCTGCCCTCGTCTGCTGAAAGGACACCGACATCGTTTTCTTATCTCTTATTCTCTCAAGATGGAGTCCTATCGAGTGAGCTCGACTCTCCTCGACAAATAGCAAGGGCCAACGACTTTTATGAGATAGTCGATCAACTCGGGCCGATGTAAACAGTTTATGGAACCTGAGAAAGACATTGCCATCTGCATCATTCGACACGTAAAAAAAAGAAGAAAGAAGTGATGCATTTATTGCAGCCAGAATTTAGCAGGCCTTTAGCTTTAGCAATTTAGCCTGCACGGCTATAGTGTTTAGGATCACATGCAGGGTGTCTAGACTTTAATTAAATCAAGTAGCCTTGGATGGAGAGGTTGTGATAAGCTCTGCCCATTGTCTGGGTGAGAGCAGCTGGACACCTGGGATCAAGGACCTATGTTTCAGACACTGCTGCAGAGCTCTGGAGAGCTCGGAACAGCCGGGCCTGCTTATGGTTCAGAGATCAGACAGGAAATTCCCCTGAGGTACTGAAACAGTGGGGCACCCATGTGGGACAGACTTCCATACCGCCATTGATTTATTTTCTCTATTCCACCTCTCCTCCAAAAGAGAGATAGTATAAAAGGCAGTGAGATGTCCCGGTGCTGTGAGGTAGCTCTGGGACCAAAGTGGCTCCAACAGTTCCGCCCCAGGCGCCTGTCTGAGACATTAAGCAGACAGTTCCCATGCTGCTGTGTGGGCGACCCAGCGAGCCTGGCTCCCTCATGAGGCTGACTATAAACTGGACTGACAGTGACATTAAAAGGTGCCTAGCAGCGACGCTGGCACTGATGACAACAAAATGCTCTCTTCAGTCAAGAAGCTAGACTTCATCAGATGCATTTCACTTACTGTATGTATGTACAGTATGTATGTACAGTATGTCACATTCAAAATCAGACTCTGCCTTTGTTGTTAACCTATCGAAAACCCAGTATGTCTGACATGGCTGAATATTGTGGTGCAGTAGCCTATATTAACAATGCTGACCAAGGAAAGCCTAACTATGGCTTGTCTAATAAATGGATGGATGGTGGCGGAGGTAATTTTCTGGTTGTCTGCATAGGATGACTTATGCCCAATTCTCTTCCTTCCAGCACTTGTTCCCTCTGATGTGCGTGTGTGCATATGTGAGTGTGACAATATGAGCCCCCCAACACTCTTGCGCGCGCATACACACACACACACACACACACACACACACACACACACACACACACACACACACACACACACATACACTTTTGACAGACTGAAGCGACTAGAGACTACCGCCCACATCAATGAGCTCATCACCGGCTTCCAACAGTGGGTGAGAAACATTTCATTCAGGAAAGTTTTGCCAATAAAATATATAAAAACTTCTCCCACTGAATTATACTCCTGTGCAGAGGTAAAACTGTCACTGTGATACCATTACGAGCCAGACTGTGCTCCCAGAACATAATAATGTTCTGAAATGCCTATGCTATCAATCTATAACAACTAATAATTTATGAATTAATACTGCTGCATTTCGGGGCGCATTTCAGGGCACCGATTTGACGCTGTGATTGGCTGGAAGGTGTGCCATTCTGCACTGTGATTGGCTGAGCGTCGCATAATGGGTGTGCCCAGTATTTACTGTAAGTCGCAGATAGAGGAGGGAAGAGAGACAGAACGGGTCATTTCCCCGAACGGGACTAGGAGTTTATAATTTTTGTGAATGAAGCTGATCGGTGTTCAGTGGTGAAGCTACACTCTAGGGGTCAAAACGCATGCACGCACACACGCGCGCGCACACACACACACACACACACACACACACACACACACACACACACACACACACACAGTATTGACAAACTGGTTGCTTGTATGCATGTGTGTCTAGTAGTGTGATGGTCGACTTAACCTGGCTTTTGCCGAATTGAAACAACAATCTTTAAAAATACGTCACCTATAAGTGAAATGTTTTACATATATGCTTGGTCAAGATATTACAGAAGGGTATTAAAAAGTCGGAGGGTAATATTTTTCAATATGTCAGTGGAATGAATTTGTTGCAACAGTGAACTTCAATCATTATTTGGAGGTAGAAAATAAATAAATGTCTGGTTAGTTCTGCTCTATAGGTCCCCTGGGAAATCAATTAAATATAGATATGGAATCATACAAAAATATTGCATAACTTACTTTGAGATTACTTCTCCCACCTACAAAAAAGTATATATATTATTAGCCTCATTCAACTGCACCGCACCGCCCACACATAATCTATGGTGTGTAGGCCTATTTGTGTGAGTGAGGTTTGCATTCACATGCTGGCAGCCCAGGTAACTGCTGTAACAGATCCTACAACGGCATGTGACATGTCGCCAGGTCGCCAACATGCCACTGATACGGGTACATGCCTTTTCCAAGCAATCTCTAAGAAGAGAATATCAGCACTAACTGAACTGTCCTTTAAGACACTTTATTATTTTATAATTGGCATTGACATTTATAGTGTCCACTGATACATGCCAACATGCCGGTGGCACAGGTGATCACCTGTGATCACCGGCATGTCAGCATAAGGGGTGACATACAGAGTACAGACAGTACAGTAGGCCTACAGTACAGTAGGCCTATGCTGTACATGTTATGTAGAGTTATTTCTTTATTTGTGTCATTTGTTTGATGTGCTGATGTGATGTGATGTCAGGTAGGTACAGTAGCTAGGCCTAGTGTCTGCAGTCTATTACCGGTATGTTCTCTGGATAATAAGCTGTATGGTTTATAATAACACACTGTCCTATACAATTAATGTTTTAAATTCAAGGGTTGTTAATTTCCCTGAATACACGGAAAACAATACTTTCATCTTGTCTGCCTCTGAGCACTATCACACATTAACGTAACGCTCCGGTGAAACAAAAAACCATAGCGGTACAGCCGTGACTGTAGGCAATACTAAATGTTTCCAGTTTGTGTCTATATAATTATAGCTTTGGTAAAACAACTGACGGCAGATGTCAGACTGCTGGGCGGGCGCTGGCGTTTTGGCATGGGGGGGTCAGATCAACATACGGAACTAATTCTGTACTGGCCATATATGGAGCGTGTCTTGAGTGTACAGGGTTTGATGAGGTCAGATCAACATATCGAATGTCAGAACAGAAAGGACGGGTGGGGGAGGTCAGCTCCATATATGGAGATCTAAGGGTTTGAGGTTTGAGGTCAGATGTTGCTGGCTGGCTCCATATATGCAGATCTAGGTGATATCCAGGCTTAGAGGAGGTCAGTGTCGTGATCTTCATAAATGCGTGACGTGTCACGAGGCGTGATTTCACAAGGTGTGATGTCACGAGGCGTGATTTCACAAGGTGTGATGTCACGAGGCGTGACCATATATGGAGGTGTGATGACACGAGGCGTGACCATATATTGAGGCGTGATGTCACAAGGCATGACCATATATGGAGGTGTGGGGTGACTAACTAACTGACGGAATGGAGATACAGGTTTTTATAGTAAATGTGACCTGCGGTCGCAAGCTAGAGGTCTTCACGGGTCCAATTTGACCAACCCTACCGAAAAAGAACCACAGAAAATGGAGCCGCCTCCGAAAAGACCCGCTGCTATTATTCGAATTCTTGCCTCTGAACCGAAAAGCACTGAGGGTGTCGGAACCGCAGTCCGAACGGAACCGCCTATGATAATGAATATGAGAACCGGTCGTTACCCGCACAAAACCAGAGTACACTAAATGACCGGATGCCGTTGTTATTAAGAGGCCTACAACTCTTAGACTTGTAGTATATTATTAACGTCTTTCTTACCTAAACGTAGTCCGCTGTTGGTGGCACCGCTACATGATCATTAACGGGATTGACACGCCACGTAAATCCCAGCCAATCATTGCGTGTGTAAATGAATCCACGTGTGTGTAATCTTTCTTCTTAGCCATTGCTAATCCACCGTTAATTATGTTTATCATTATATCTTCAGCTTGGCGTTTCCATCCGTCTTTGCACTGCCGAGCATAAAGTTCAAAACGCTATGACAACTCGATTGTTTCACCAAATTTGAACCATTAACCAAAGTGTTACCTTAACGTTAATATCAACAATATATGGGCCATTCTACCGATTCAGTTCAAATTGCTGTCTCACAATGAAAAACACATATTAAAAAACAATTTAGTATTCAGACTTTTCACTGTAGTAATGTCAGTATGGTCTAATTTATCACAATACATTAATTGAGATAATATAAAATTAAATATATAAAAAAACATCCTTTATATGTCACTTCCTATTGGAAGATGGCTGCCCCAACCTCTAACCCCTAAATTTCAATTTATGGAAAAAGTACTTAAATTATTTTTGTCACTTAGATTTATTTTAAATTAAAAAACGTTATATAAAAAATGCTGTCCCATGTTTTCATGTCACTACCGAAATAGAAGTCCATAGATGGAGCCTGGTTTAAGCCACACCCCCACATTCTTCACCAAGAAGTGACATAGACTTCATGTTCATCATGGCCAAATGATGAGTAGCTAGTTTACTACACTACCGAAACACATAACTTCTCATAAATTATAAACTATTTAGGTTTTTCTGCTAAATGTGATGTTTCAAAGCTGTTTTTCTTAGCCATTTTTTGCCTAGCATTGTATAGTTAAGCTAAAAACTAGATAAAGTTCTCCCTACCGAAACAGTCATTACCGAAACAATTCGTCACTACTTAGTGACATGATTGTTTCGGTAGTGACAAAATTGGATGTTTATGCTTTTAATGTACTTAATTCTAGTAATTCTAGTAGTTTAGTAGTAGCTTGAGCAAATGTAAAGCATCTTATGAGTTAATATTTAGACTCATAGACTATGTTGATATATAGTGACAACCAGGTGTAGTCTGGTGACCACCGGAGAGAGAGTGACAGCCGAGTGACAGCCGGAATGTAGGCGGCACCCAGGTGAGCAGTATGGGCTAGCGCCCCAGCCTGTGTCCTCCGTGAGGAGGAAGCCCAACAAACCTTGGTGAGGCCTTTAGGAGGGCCATTATAGAATGCAGTGCCTGGTACTGGGAGTCTGGCGCAATGCACAGGTCCTGGGCCTGGTGAGAGCAGGAGTGGACCTGGTGAGATGTAGGAGGGGCCTGGTCAGGAGTCAACACACAGAGCCTAGTCCTTCCACGCACCAGATTTTGGTTCTCCCAGTAACGGCAGAGTAGTTCCGGAGCAACGGATTGTGTGGCCTTGCTCATTCCCTGATGGACTTATCAAGGGTAGCTACTGGGATGTAAGTCGGGATTTGATCAACCCCGGCTGGGTCGCCTGAGTTAGGGGTATGATGTTGGAAGACCCGAAACCCTGTTGACCTCAGGAAACATCACTGAAGATATGTCCCAGGTGCATCCATGCGATTTTTATTTATAGCAACAACAAAAAATAGTGACATGATTGTTTCGGTAGTGACAAAATTGGATGTTTATGCTTTTTAATGTACTTAATTCTAGTAATTCTAGTAGTTTAGTAGTAGCTTGAGTAAAGCATCTTATGAGTTAATATTTAGCTAAATAGTTAAGTGACTATGGCACCGCATTGTAAAGACAATGCTGTGGTCACTACCGAAACAGGTTGTTTTGTCTAAAATCAAAGATAGTGAGTTATCAACCAATATTTTAAGATCATGATTGGTTAGTTGTATGTGAAATGTCAACTAAAAATAATGCTGAAATCAGAATAATCAACTTTATACATTTTACAAAGAATATTGCGTTTAGATTTTGATTACTCTCAATATTTCAACATAAAAAAATTGTTAACATTTCAATTTAAATGTATTTAATTGTGGAACCACCTACATGAATTCTTAAAAATGGTCTGTACAGACAAAAAAAAGAAAGGTAAAAGTCTATGTTTCGGTAGTGACAAATTTTGGGAGAGGAAAGATTATTAAAATTATTAAAATACAATATGATAATTGAGTGTGCCTTTACTAAATATGTGTCCCTTAGATTTGGTGCAACATGAATATGGTCAAATGGTTTTTCCAAAATAGCATACAAATTTCCAACTCTGAATTTGAACCGAATTGGTAGAATGTATGTATCCTATATAAATATAACTTCCCTGACGTCTTTTGTTGTAAACTACACGAGCACACACTGCACTGTATTACACATAAGTGTTGCCATGAGAACCTTAGCAGAAAGGAATGCTTCTCAGGATGTCTAAATGAAGAATAATGTGTCAGTATACACAAGGCAAAAAGGTCTTTTCATATATCCCTCCCCGGGCCCTACACACAAACCCCCACACGTGCTGTATTTCTTCAGAGAAGTCAAAGAACAGGATTGCCTGCGGTGCATACAGCGCCCCCTATGGAGCAGTTGTTGATATGGGTTCAGTGCATCGCTCAGCTGCACTTGGGCCTCACTCACACCTTCGCATCTAGCATACAACATTGTTGGATGCTAGATGTAAACAAAGGGTTTGTTTACATCTTGCCCCAATGCATTTCCAATGGAAGTCACATGGTTTGACACAACATTTTTGTTGTATGGCTTTCAGCTGTGTTTCGACTGCCCCCCTCCCCCTCATACAACATGTTGTGTCAAACCATGTGACTCCCATTGGAAATTAATTGCGAGCTTGCATCAAGTCTCATGCATCAGCTATACATCAATCTGTCGTGAAGGTGTGAGTCAGGCCCAAGGCAGAGATGGTGGGCACAAGGTAGAGGGCACCATAGATGTAATACCAGACGCTATGTATTAAACAACTGGAATACATCCACCCTGCCACTGCTGCATCAGGTGATGAAGGCCTACTATGTGGCCAAATCATTGTACCATATCATATTTTTTTAGTGGTGCAAGACAGCTATGTGTGTCCCTGGGTCCATCTCTGGCTGGCTGTGTCCGAGCACGAAAATAGCATTTGGCTCGCTGGAACTGGGGTGGCCCCCTGGGCGCGTTCCTGTGTGTGTGTGTGTGTGTGTGTGTGTGTGTGTGTGTGTGTGTGTGATTCCTTGCTATCTTGTGCTAACTGGAACATAACAATTATACAAATTGTACAATTCATTGTGTGCGTGCGTGCGTGTGATTCCTTGCTATCTTGTGCTAACTGGAACATAACAATTATACAAATCCATTGTTTATTTTTAGGGGTGCCCCAGGAGCCCCGTCAAAGGCTCTGTGAGTTCCTCGCGGTCCAGTTCGAGAACCACGTACTGGAGTAAGCCGTCTAGAAGATTGCTGCTGAGGGACATACATTGGTCGAAAGTGTTTTTCTTCTGCACTTCTCATCAGCTCTCTGTGGACTATGCCTCCCCTTCCACAGGGCCTGTTTTCTCTCTCTCCCTCCATCTTGTTTATGTGTTTTGTACACTACCACACTCGCACATCCCTCCAACCTTAAATGATTGAGCCCTTGTACTGTCGGCAGCACACAGGAGTCATATTAGCTGCTCCCAGGCAAGTGCGAGGGGAGGCTGGGGCTGGGGGCTTTCGATCAATTGGCATTCTGAGCTTTTCTTTTGGTTTGTTTTGATCAGTGCTGGATATTAGGAGGAGAAGGTGCCACCGTAGCTCCCAGGATTTGATGTGATTACCTGGGAGAGCGAGAGGGAGCGATCGAGAGACAGAAAGCTAGCATCTGGAATGAGGCCAGTGCTACAATGAGCTCCCGCTGCTACATTTCCATGCATGTGCCACATCGCACAGTAAAATTCAGAGAGTTACTTTAACCACTGGAAGCAAATTAGTCCCTGGAACCAAGTGGATCCTAGGGGTACATTTGGTTCCATTTGTGCACTCTCGGGTGAAATGAACACTCTGGATTCTATTGCGTAGCTCATTTAAAATGCTGTATTTGCCCGTGTTCCAACATGAGGCACAACATTAGACACACTGCATGCATCTTTAATGTCCGTAGCGCGGTAACCACGTGGAAACATGTTAATGCATGACACATCATATCAATGTGCATGTGTCGAGTTATCACACGACATCTCGCAGAGTAAAAAGATATGAATTGGGTAACAAATATGCTTCTTTTGATTGTGTCGAATAACACAGAGGGCATTGAACATCGTTGCGATTTTCTCTCCCGTGGCTGGCTCTGTGTCTTAGAGCAAGACGAGACAGGAGAGAAATGGAATCATTGCATCGTCTTTCCCCGCGCGCATTGTTTCCTGCGGCCCTGCTGTTGCCACAGAGCGGAATTCTATTCCAGAGGGCTGCAGCAGATGAAAAAAAGGTTTTATGTTGGAAATGCATTCGTAATTCATGTCCTCTCCAGAGCACACACCCTTCATTTTGAGATTGCGATGGTATGCGTTGGCTGACCCAGGATCTGTTCCTGTCAAGTGCTCCCACAAAACAAACAGGCACATCCAAAAACAATGTAAAAACAAAAACAAAAAAATTGCCTTTATTTCCTAACGACAGCTGGTGAAACAGCTCAGTCTTTGAGAACAGACTCGCTGTTATAGATACAGAACAGAGAAAGCATTTTGAATTATACACTTTCTTCCAACATTCCTAAGGAGCTGTATTTGTTTACATCATTGCCAGCTAGGCTGCATGCCTGGGGAGAGTGGGAGACTGGTTGTTTTTATGGCTGTGCTATGTTTGGATGATTATTGTTGGATTATTGTTGGTTGGAAAGGGAGGCAGCATGGTGTGTTGTGGGAGTGAGGAGGAAGTAGGAAGGCAGAGGTAAAACAGAGGATAGAACGGGGGAAGGAAGCTAGGGAGGAAGACACAGGGAGGAGGAGAATGGGGGGTAGTCTCATGTTGCCTCAAACCGAAGGCAGTCTGTAATTAATTTAGCATGCATCGCGCTCTCCCTTCTCACTTTTGTTTTGTTGCTTTTTGAAGTAGGACTCGTTAGGAAGGCAATGAATTTCCAGGTGTGAGAAACTTTGATGCGCTAAGTACCATCCACAGCTTGGTGCGACCGTGCGAATGTAAATGCACGGCAGGGAATTTGAACTGGCTGCTGTTGTTATTGTTTTTTTTGTAGTATTTGTGGATATTCTTGTGTTGATATACCTCACTAGCCTCTGTACCAGGCTTTAATTTTCGTCGGCGCAAAAAATGAAAGCCTGGAGGCCGCTCTGGTCTAGAAGTGGGAGTCAACCCCAAGTTACCCCCAGTAAGTCTATCCAACGTTGAAGCTGCCACTACCTACTGGCGAAAAGAGGAACTCCAATCAGGGCGTGCGCAAATCTCTGCCCCGACCTGCTCCTCTAGACCAGAAACACATTAACTCAGGTTGTATACCTCACTGATGAAAATTCATCAGACTGATAATAATATTGAGTCTCTCCTCCATATTCTCAGCTCGGGGGGCCTTGTGGTCAGAGTGGCCGTCCTTTTTTGGGATTCTATGATGTTCTTTCTACAAACACATCTATTTCTGATTTGCTCTCCATAGTGACATCTCTATACATACTGTACACACGGCATTGTGTCATCAGGGGCGTCAATATAGCTGGGGGGTAGAGCTGGGGTAAAGTTCAGAGTTCTCCCAAACGTAACAACAGTGGGTTGTTGGGTTTTCAAACGCAGATGCTTTAAACACTGTTAATTTAAAAGTAGGCGTCATGGTTTGCCAGATCACAGGCACAGATGTTTTGTAACATGAAGGGAAAGGGAGATGGAGAGGCAGATCTCTGATTTCGGTCGTGCTTGCTTGTGCAACTTGACGCATGCAATAAAGTATAAAGAGATAATCTGACTCTGACTATAAACCAATTGAACCCCAGGTCCCCACCATAAAACAAAAATCTACAAACTCACAACACGTCGCAATGCAATGTGACGTTTGTGGGCGTTCCTGTCTACCTTTGTGTCAGTGTATGGAGCTGTTTCTAATTATCTCACCCACCCAGAGAGAGAAAAACGTCTTCCCTTTTTATTTGTTTATCTGTGTATATAAAAATATAGATTTCTTAGCTAATATCTTAGTTACACCAGTATTGGCGCGCCAAGGGATGGTTATGTTATTTTATAATACATTAGGCTACATAAACGCTGCTGCCGCCTATCAAGGCATTTTATTTACATCATGGTTTTACATTCACCATCGCTGATGAGCGGCGCTTTGTAGGGAGCCTTGTTCATTGTAGGATATCATGTAATAAACATATGCGCTGTGAGCCAACGTGAGCCATGATGTCATAAGTTTTGCGGATTTACCGTTTTGCCTGTTTACACGGCGAAGGGATAAAACAGCGTTCTCAAAGATTTCCACTCTGGAAGGTGTTTTCACTTTGTTGCGTTTTCACCTCCTGAAAACACAGTTTTAGCACTCGTCTAAAGACCACCTAAGAAAGTAGCAGCAAGACCAGGTCATTTATCATTGCAGCTGAAAAACACAACAGAGAAAAGATCAGAGTGATTTATTTTAAGCTAAAAACTTGGACTGTAACAAATCCAGTTCATTTTTGTAAAACACCATAACATTTCCACCTTATAGTAGATAGTAACATGCCTACACACATGCCTAATCAATATAACTTCCAATAACGTTTAAACACAGTTTAATGATAAAACAGGGGACACTTCACTGGAGTACATGGACAGTTAAGGCCTTCATTTCTGGTGCATACACGTTAGCATGTCTTCATCAGAGTCAAGGATTCTGGCTTGACACTGATGAAGATGTACAAACATCAAGATATTCCCTGTGTTGCTGCTACTGTAGCTGCATGTCCTGCACCTGAGAAGCACCGGACTGCCTATCTAAGCTGATCTGCACTGTGGAATATCCCTGTTAGAAATGTAATGCAATGACGTCTGAATCCATGTCTTACTTTATGTTACAGATACTGAGGTGAATGAGAGCAGCACCAGCAATGGCGGTGAGTTTCCTCTATTAAGTACTTTACAATCTAGTTATCCTGAGGGAGCACTGAAGGCCAGATAATACAGCTTCACAGAGGATTAGTTTTCCACTGCCTTCTGCCCAAGCTCTTTTATTTTCCTCCTGCACACCAGTGGATATTTCTGCTAAAAAACAAAAACAACCTGCCTACACCCTCAAAATGAACCCCAGAACTCAATATGTTTTTCAGTGACTAGGACTTTCTGCACTAGTCCCTGTAAATCTTGATCATTATGCATTAAAGGCTGCAATCTTATGTTAATAAAAACGTAACCAACATAGTTGTGGTATTGTAGAGTGCTCCACTATTGAGAAATAATATTATCCTGTGGTCCAGTAGCACCACTACTGGTTGACAATAGGTAGGGCATGAAGCTCAAAGAGTAATATCTCCCCTGACCAAACAGGATTTACCTCTAGTCTTAACTCAGTAGTAACAACGTCAGCACTCATGGGGACACTCAAGTTTTAAGTCCCAGGTTGGACATTATACATCGCACAGATCGTAGCTTTAATTTAAATCTCTGAGAGTTTCTGTCTTAAATTAACACCCAATATTTGACTCTGCAAGCTTGACAGGGAAGAGGGTTGATTTAGAAAGGCAGATATTCATCTGTAAGTGATGAGGGAGTGAGTGAGAACCCTGCTCTGTGTGAACTGAACTCACCTCTGCTCAGAGCGTTCCTCTTCACTCTGCACTCACTGTTATTATTGCCTCTTCTTGTCTAACCTCCACTGACTTCTCTCCTCTCCACTGTTCACAGTAGAGAGGAGAGTACTTAGTACAATTTTAAGGTATTTGTACTTTACTTGAGCATTTCCAATACTTTTACGTCTACTCCACTACATATCAGAGGCAAATATTGGACTTTTACTCCACTACATTTAAAATGTATTATTTTATTATTATTATTTAGAAAGTTACTAGTTACTTTGTAGATTTAGATTATTATTAAAAATAATAAAATCACACCTGTGTGAAGTGAGGGGCACTCTAATCAATTATTGACCTTGAAACCTACCTTAGTTACGTACCCAAAGATGGTGGTCCCTGATTGGCCAAGGGTTTCCACCGACACATGACATAAATTCTCCATTCATTGTCAATGGCATTTAATGTTTGTGTTTAGATTAAATTCTACACTATAGCTGTTTATATGGAGGGGCTAGCACCCCTCAACAATGTGCATTACCCACTTCAGCCATATATGCATTTTGGCCATTTGAAAGTTGCCGATCTACAAGCTCACAATGTGTTGCGATCCGACACATTGTGAGCTTCTAGATCTGCTTTTTTCAAAAGATGTTCAGACATTTGCAAACTTGAAATAGAACATTCTGCATAATGAGTATTTTCTACTTTTGTAACTTTAAGTACATTTTGATATCACTATGTTTGTACTTTTGAGTTAATTTTGAATTCCGGACTTTTACCTGTAACGGAGTAGTTCTACATTGCAGTATTGATACTTTCACTTACGTAAAAGATGCGAGTAGTTTTTTCCACCACTGTCTTTTCTAACCTCCAGTGACTTCTCTCCTCTCCACTTATTTTCTTCTCCTCCTCCTTCCTCCTTCCTCTTCCTCTAGTGGAAACGAATGACCAGGGTGAGGGCTCGCACGAATCTGATTCAATTCCAACCGACAGCGTTCAGTCCAAAGGTATACCACTACCAACCCGACGTGCACACACTCCCAAGTACACACATCATCCCTGTGCATTCTTATTAGTGGCCACAGCTGCCGAGTTAAAATTCACTTCAGCAAGAGAACCCCTAACCTGTAGAAGCTTGCTACACACAATTGTTTCACAGCTTATATGCTGTGTTGGGGAACATGGTTTCCCAATACCACCCCCATCTGGCATAGTCAGGTTAGAGAACCCCCAGCGTGTCGTTGCGCTATACCGAGATCCACTCGTGTTCACATTCCACCCTCCCTCTTTTCTACTTTCTAAATCCCATCCACCTTTCCTGCTCTCTCTCTCTCTCTCTCTATAGGGGTATGCAGGCAGGCGCTTTGTACTGTGCGTGCTCCTCCAGGGCCAAATGCATTTGTAACTCCTCTCTCCCCCATCTCTGGTGCGCAACAATGACCCTGATATTTTGGTCTAAACTTGTCAGCGTGTCTTTGGAGATTGAGTGTGATGAATTACCCCACAATCTCGCCGATCAGGCGTTTAATAAATCAAACGTGCAATGCATATTATTTTCTTAACACAGAGGCCTACGCAAGACTGCAGGGGCAACGATCATGCTGATAAATCATATTTGATAAGGAGATATCTAAAGATAACAACCGTGTTGTCCATAGAGGCTCTACGAATGCATATCATTTGAATGTGTGCATCTTCAGCGGAGGCTGCAACTTTCCTGTCTCACTCTGGATTGTGTGTGAGGGTGGGATTGAGATATGTGCAGCTTCCAGTTTGCAAAAGGAAAATCATTAAGCAACTGTTGTGAACAGATTGTCGGTTTCGAAAGAATAGTACAGGCTGCTAGCCTGCCTTATTCCTCCTTATTCTTTGTCTGCTAGTGGCAGCATATAAAACAACTTGGCAGAGGCAAATGGTTTCGTGTAGGAAAGAAGTGCTTAAATAACAACCAGAGACGGTGCCAGCGGAGGCAAGGCATGATGTCAAACAACTATTTGGATCAGCGGAGATGAGGCATAAGAGAACTGCGTAACACATATAGTATTGTTAAAATCAGTGTCACAAATGTAACACGGCAGACAGACACGCCACTGTTATGTTTTGGCGCTCTGCTCGTGTCTCATTTCACCACCAGCACAGCTTTGTTTGTTTTTTCAGAGCGATATTTCTGAGTGAAAGAGACAGGGTGATATTAGAGTGATACGAGCAGCAATAAACCAGTTACGTTCAGTGAAGTGCACACTGCAGCCAAGATCCAGAGTTTTACGAGGTGAACACAAAATCTCCGGTCAGGGTGTATACTTCTTTTTCACGCGGGTGTTGCTTACTGAAGCATAGCATATCTACAAGCTCACAATGCAACGTGCTGCGGTGCATTGCAAGCTTTAACTCGGGCCTTAGGCTCCAAATAACCTGACACATATGTGCTGAAATGACAAATCAAAGTAAAACCCTGTCTGTTTTCCATCCAGAAACTGTGGAGAAGATAGAATGACCAGCTGAGGGACGTACAATCAACCTCAACTGACAGCCAGCAAACTGTGTGAAGGCCCACCGTGTCCCAGCCTCAGACGAAGCCACACTATGACAGTATGGACTCTGAGACTGGCCCAGGCAAACCAACATCGCATTCCCCCATTTCATTGACTCCTTTTACTTTGTATCTTTGTTATGAAATTCATCATGAGACCTTATGTATGTATGTATGTATGTATGTATGTACAGTATGTATGTATGTATGTATGTAAAAAAATAAACTTACTATAGGACTCGAACATATCAAGCTGAAAAAAGAAGAGCCATACCTCACTGTGTGTTAGAGTGTGTTAGAGTCATCCAACATATTGTCAACTGGGTGAGAAGAGTTCAACCAGATCAGTGTATTTATTTGGCATATACCCAGCGTGAGAGCATAATGAAGCTATCAGTGGGACCTTTCTAATACAAGACAACGGCCCCAGGACACTTGACACTACAGGCTGGCTGATGCTTAACATCAACCTGTTGCTTTGTTTTAGTTTTTAGTTTTTTTGTGTACGATGTATTTTTTATTTTTATTTTTTTCTTTGGGGGAGGGGGAATTTTAATTCATGACTGTTGCTGTGATGACATTCAACAGTGGAATACCTGACAAAAAACAGCATTTACAAGCTTCTACTGTATAAAGTCCAACACACTGACACCTGCAATGTTCTCTCTTACACGCCGCTGTGATTCTAGTCCTGTTGCTTATTAGAGCCTAATTTGTGTCGTCGTCCGACCGTGTCACTCTCCAAAAATGAGTAATTCTCACAAATCGCTAATTATTTTTTACCTGCGACACGGCCGGCACGACAAAGTGTAAATTCAGACCGAAATCCACGTGTCAGACACTTGTGCTTCAATATATAACACGTGTCTCCCAGGAAGCTGGTCTCACTGAACATCACTGATCACATCATCCCTGATCCCGTCGGCTGTATCTGCGGCTTAAAACTCCTTAACATTCAACTGAACATCAACACCCACTGCAGAGTTCAGACAGAGGATCTGAGTGTTAAGAAAACATGCATTATGCATTTCTTCTTCTATTTTGGTTGTGTTTCTTTGCTGTTATTATCAGTGCATGCTAGAGTCGTTTTGAACTTCAACAACAACAAACAGAATTACCGTAAAAGTTGCAGCCTGATTTGTACGTCATGGCGCACTGGTGTTGCGAGCCAAAAATAGACGATCTACAATCTCACAATGTGTAGCAATGCAACATGTTGTGAGCTTATAGATCAGATATTTTTGGCATGCAGTGCCGGTAGACAATATAAATCGGGCTTACTCCCTCTTTTTTCTTAACCAGATTGTCTATAACTGTATGAAAATAATATTTGCCTTATTTCATATCAAACATCAACCACAGGCGTATGGAGGTGGTCTAAGTGCAAATTATTGGTTGTGTTATATTGCTTGCAGATGATTTGTAATTTTATGTAATGGCTAATACCTTGATTTTTCTGGGTTTGTGGTTTACTAGCAAACAGCATTTTGGATTTCTTAACTTTCAAGTACTCTTATGATTCATGAATTCTCTTCAGTGGTGCCATACTAAACATCAGATGAATTACAGTTCTATGAAATGATGCCTTCATACTTTGATGTTTGCTTTGCTAAAACAACAATGAAACTGACTAATAAAGTTTAAGGTGGAAGTAACGTCCGAGCCCCCCATCTTATTTATTCTAGAGTGGTAACTAAGGCATGGTGCGTGGATGTTAGCTGGGTATACCCCAGCAGTGTGAGTGTGGTCAGCTAGTCTGACATCTGTGTCAATTAGACAGCCCTGTGCTCTCCAGCGCAGGGACCTGCTGCCCTTAGAGCTCTGTGCTATATAGACGTGCTATAGTATGCCGTACGACAGTGATACTCAACCTCAGGCATCTGGAAAATGAAATAAAAATAAAGAAATCTGAATGAAGTTATCTTTAATTACATTATTATAAGTAATACTATTAGAGTTGTACTATTACTCGAATGAAAATAAAAGCTTGGGGGGGGGGGGGGGGGGGGATGCAATGCAAATGAAAGACATATACTGTGTATCCCTATTCCCTGACATAATTTTATAGCTAAACGGACAGAATTCTATTTTATTTGAATGATGAAACCCAGCTGCCATTAATAGTTGGAAATGGAAATGGAAATTGCGGAAATTGCGGAAATTGTAATTGCGGAAATTGCGGAAATGGTGGAAATGGAAATTGCGGAAATGCGGAAATTGCGGAAATGGTAATTGAGGAAATGGCGGAAATGGTGGAAATGGAAATTGCGGAAATTGCGGAAATGGAAATTGAGGAAATTGTGGAAATGGAAATTGCGGAAATTGCGGAAATCGTAATTGCGGAAATTGCTCTTCACTTATAGCTATCTATTTTCAGGTAGATTGTTTTATTTTACTCAGTCAGCCATATCACTACTCTTTTCATGAAAAAGGTCATAGCTGGGTAATCTATTTTCAGGCAAATTGTGTTTATTGTATTTTATTTTACTCAGCCATAACAATTTATTTTCTGTTAACCAACTTGCTGGCTGGCAGGCAGGCAGACAGCTACTCATAGACAGGCAGACAGACAGACAGCTACTCATGGAGAATTGGACAGGCAGGCAGTCAGACAGCTACTCATAGACAGGCAGACAGACAGCTACTCATGGAGAATTGGACAGGCAGGCAGACAGCTACTCATGGATAATTGGACAGGCAGGAAGGCAGACAGCTACTCATAGACAGACAGACAGCTACAGTGAGCTACTCATGGACAATTGGACAGGCAGGAAGGCAGACAGCTACTCATAGACAGACAGACAGCTACTCATAGACAATTGGGCAGGCAGGCAGACAGCTACTCATAGACAGACAGACAGCTACTCATGGACAATTGGACAGGCAGGAAGGCAGACAGCTGCTAGATGGCTGCTGGTGCTCATTTGCCTGATTGAACACCTGTTAAAGGCTGATGGTGGTGACACTCAAACAAATATCAAACAAGATGGCGGAATAAACAAACCTATAAAGGCTGATACAGACAGCCACAGACACACACGTCCTTGTGTTTATTAATATAAGCCTTTATAACCAACCAAAGGGTGAAATAATGCACGTGCGTGCGTGCGTGAGTGCATGAGTGCGTGTGTGTGTGTGTGTGTGTGTGTGTGTGTGTGTGTGTGTGGTGCACACAGCAGTTACATCAACAGTGGATGATGCCTGGGCTATACGTACTCAATCTTTAATAAAACGGATATTTTCGTACTCTGTGATATCTGTGTCCACACATACAACCCAAAACGATCATTTTTTTACTCCAACAAGCATGCCATGCCAGTAGGTGGCGATAAGAAATATGTAACGCAATAGAAAAATGTTCTGAGCATGCGCGGTGAGCTGGTTTCCCAATAAATCCCCCCACGTAACCAAGGAGCACGTAACCCGGTAGTACGTGCAGACAGGGCTCCGTCCATAGAGTATTAAAAGGAGGCTCCGTCTAGTGAGCAACTTTAGGACTCGCCTTCTAATATAAACACAAACCCAATTTTTGCCCCGCTAGCCTAGTGGACTACTACGCACACTTGTAATATATGCTTTGCTTCGCTTCGCTGGTTCGCGCCCCACTGCCGCCACTGTTTTTACAACCGCAGACTTTTTAATAGTTTTTGGATTAAGGTTGCATTAAAAAGACTGGATTAAGGTTGGTGAAGGATGTGTTGCTCCCCTGCTTGCATACATAACCGCAAGCAGGGGAGCAACGCATCCTTCACCAACCTTAATCCAAAAACTATTAAAAAGTATGCGGTTGTAAAAACAGTGGTGGCAGTGGGGCGCGAACCAGCGAAGCAAATATAAATATTACTAGTCGGGGAAGTACTCCGCTAGGCTAGCAAGGCAGCTATGCTTGTCTTTCTTCATGACTCCCCTAGATGGCATTAACATCCAAGCTATTTCTCATAATTGATTGAAATTAGGCCTATTCATTTTAGATACATGATTTCAGCAGAATGGGGTTTGTGTTTATATTAGAAGGTGAGGCTGCGCTGCCATCGTGTTTGTTGTCGTTTCTATGGTAACCTCGCGTTCACCCTGGAAGTTGTTCGTTTTTCAATCCATGAACTGATGCGCATGCTCAGTGTTAAAAGCAACAACGAACATGCACGACTAGGGAGGTGACGTCATCCTTCCTCAAAAACTCCGTTTTGCATGACTACACAGCTCCACCATCCGGATCTTTTCGAAAATCTCCACTTATTTATCCGTTGCCAAAAACCTCCGTTTGAGTGGCCGAAAACGCCGTTTGCGTCTGGCTGAAAGGCCCAAACGCACATAGAAATGTGCGTTTGCAAAAACACCCAGAGTCGTGTAGCTGTACCTTAACGGACCAATGACGGACGGACTAGTTGAACAGGTGACCGGATCCAGTGGGCGGGGCTTTGGATTTAAATAGGAGCGGCCATGTTTTTTCCCAGCATGCTGTTTGGTTTGGGATCCACTTCATGCTGTCTGTGAGCAGAGCTGTGTGTTCCAAGGTAAGAAGCGTTTGTTTGAGAAACACGGTTTTATCCTTGAGCACTGTTGTTGTTTAGACATTAAGATGATTTATAGGACTGTTTATTGTTTAAACAGAGTATTTATAAGACTGTTGTTTATTGTGACACTAAATGGACAACAATGTCAGCAATGTTTGTCCTTTTATAGGACTCGTTCTTTGGCCTTGGGCCTCGATCACACAAAAAAAACTTGTCTTGTTTTTTTAATGGCCGCCCCAATGCATTTCCAATGGGAGGCACATGCTTTGACCAAACATTTGTGTTTGATTTTGGGGGGCAATCAAACACAGGCAGAGCCCAGAACATATGCTTATGTGTGACTGAGGCCTTGGGCCTTGATCGCAACAAAAGCATTGTCTTGTCTGTGAAAATGGCTGATCTACAAGCTCACAATGCATTGTGAATGTGATGTGACACATTGTGAGCTTTTAGATCTGCTATTTTCAAAAGGTTTTTTTCTGTTCAAAATGACCAAGTATGCAGATTGTCCCATTTGAAATGTTTAAGTACATTTTGATGCCAAAACCTTTTAACTTTGACTCAAGTTATATAATGTAGATTTTGAAGTTTAGATTTTTTTTTTACCAATATCTTAAAGGGACAATTCACTTTAAAAAACTAACTTTTTGTCATTGTATTATCTACTCGGGTTTATGTGAACACTACAGACAGTTTTTAAGTTAAAATGCTAAAAAGCTAAAATGAATATTTAAATACTGAATCAAGCAACTTAAAAGCTGTCTGCAGTGTTCACATAAGCCTGAGTAGACGATAAAGTGAAATATCCTTTTAATATTATATGAATTTTACAATGTATGAAATCTGGATAAAGAGTAATGTTGTTTTTATTTATGTCTTTCAGGTTAATCATGTGACCTTGGTGTCATGTGTGACCTTGGATGGGGTCATCAGGAGATGGCTGGTATTGATAATAGAGTGTCTACTCGGCTGAGCTGAAACGTATAACGGTGTCAACGAACGCTCCCTGAGATTACGAGGCGTACGGTGCTCGGGACGTATTGTGCCATACAACCTACGCGGCTCTATTAATACCGGCTATCTTCAACTGAGCGACGGAAGCCCCCCCATGGTATGTACCTGGATTACATGTGGCTGTAGTAGAAACAAGGGCAGTGTCACCATTACATGTCAAGTTGACCATTCATTGTCATACATATGATTTTACATATGTTTGGGTGAAAAACCTTACTGAGGTTTTTATGTGTTTTTAGTATTTCAATGTGTCCATGATTTCATGGACACTTCCTACCCAGACTACAATTCCCATAATGCTTTGGTGCACTGCTCCTTGTGCATAGGGGAGGGCTGTCTTACTGAGACAACATGTAGTCTAGGGAGGAAGTGAGCCCATTGTCCATGACATCATGGAGCCCATGGACACTTTTGAAATACTACATATCTAAAAACGACGATTACCCACATAAAAAACCCAGGAAAGTGTTTCTTGTCTCCCAAACATAATTAAAATAAGCTCTGGTTGCAAAAGGGGTGAAGTCGCCGTTTAATGGGTTGAATCATTAAAGCTGCTATAAGCAATATGTCAAATGTAATTACTTAAAAAAAAAAATTGTATTCAGACTGCCAGCAATGGGTAAAACAATATTGTCTCTGACACATCTTGGGGCCACAATCTGCATTCAAAGATGTTCCTAGCTTTGTCATTGGTCGATTTGCCTGTCTACTTCCTGATTGGTCAGTCATTTTGACCGGGTTCTTTTTTTTTCTCTGACCAATGACAAAGCTTCTAGGAATATCTTTGACTGCAGATTGTGGCCCCTAGATGTATCGCAGAGACTAAATCATGTGTGTTTTACTCATTGCTGAATGAAATAAAAATCATTAAAATTGACATTATTGCTTATAGGAGCTTTAATCACAATTTGTGACAATAATAAGGTAAGATATTGGTGACACAGCTTTCAGTGACTGTTATGACTTACAAAATGTCATCCTGTAGGCTGACAACTAAATAGATATATTTTTTTCTTGTCATTTCAGAACGTGAAGCTGACAAGGCGACGTCGGTATTGAAGTACAGTGCTGTTGCCACTCCTGGGTGCTGTTGGCAGTGAAGGTTAGTAATGAACCTTTTGATTCCTGATGCTTGTGTAAGTGGGCTACATGCTACATGCTACCATACCATAGGTTGTCATTCGCACCGTGTATCGTTTCACGTAATCTGTGTATAATGCCACTCTACATCACATGCCGCAATGTGATTTATGTATTGTTTAACATAATTTACGGGTAAAGCTGTCGCGTCACGTCACATCACATTATGTATGTTCTGTTGTAGTCTTTCTGTGCTGTTTTCTGTGTCGAGTTATTAGAATTTCTATTTCCTTTCTCTTTTAATAAAAAAAAGTATTTTTTTTATTTCTCCTTGCCCATTGCCCTAGTTCTTCACTAGTGGACTGTGTACAAAATGTGATTTGGCGTCATGCGACTTATTTCCGGTATCATTATGGTAGCATGTAGCCTGCTTAACACTGTTTACAGCGTTCTATGCTGTAGATCTGTCCAAACTAACAGGAAGAAAATTATGGCAGATTTTCTTCGTTGGTTAGTTTGTTTTGTTTAGTGCTGATATTGAAGGTAAGTGGGCGTAGTTTATTATCTTTTGATGTCGGGCAGAAACCTTGTATCTCCATAGTTCAACCTTTTGTAAATTAATTTCCTTACTTGGTCATGCTACAGTGTCACACACTAAAGTAGCAAATAGCTGATCTACAAGCTCACGATGCAAAGATCATCCATTATTGAATATAACCTATTAGTATCGAACATGCACGGTTTCTACCCCGACCTTTCATCTTCTCTTCTATTCTTTGCTTTAATAAAGTTATTGTTTTTTCTGGTCAGAGTTTTTAATCGCATTTTGCTTTATTTTTCATAAGCCATTTCTTTCTTTCCTATCTATCACTAGTTCTTCACTAGTGTATGTGGTGCGTGTGTCGGGTCGTGTCTCTCATACAGTTTCTAATCATTTGATTGGAGCTGTATCGTTTCACGTCATTTGCGTTGTGTCATTTGCTGGTAAAGCGCCATCACGTCAGTTCACATCAGATATGAACACAGGCCGGTATGTGATGTGCATTTATGTGATATTTTTATGTGATCATTTCACAAATTGCGGATAGCTCGTTGCACGCCATGCACTCTGTTCATTGCTCTTGTGTTCTAATGTCATCCTCAGTGTTGTATGTATGTTGTGTTCTCATGTTCATAGTGTTGCTGTATTGCTGACAAATACTGGGGTCCAAAGAATGCTTCTGCCATTGCATAATTTGCACCTCGTATAATTTGTCAATCGTCCACAAATGGCATAAATTGTAATGTATATTTAAATGTGGGCAATTCTTTTGAAAACATGTAGATTTTAAAATAGAAATGTGGGACAACTGGCTAGAAAGACTGGCCACAAACCTAAGGCCAACTGCTTGGGCGGAGACCAAGAATCTTTTTGTTTTGTTCATGTTCATAAAGCGCTCCAAGTGCTTAAGTGAGAAGTCCAGCAGCAAACCTCTAGGTCATAAGAGCATTGTTTGTGCTATATTATCAGATCCAATTTGTGAGTATAAAGCTTCATCTAAGCCCACATCACATATGAACACAGGCCCGGTATGTGATGTGTGTTTATGTCTCGTATCATTTCACATTGGTGAGTAAGGCTTCATCACGTCATCCCCACATCACATGATGAATTTAGGGTTAGGGCTAGGGTTAGGTATGTGATGTGGCTTGATGTGATGTATGTCTTTTATAATGTGCGAGTGAAGCTTCATCGTGTCAGTTCACATCACATTATGTGGTGTGTATTGATGTGATTTATTTATGCTGCCATTTGCAGCTAAAACTTAATTCATGCCGGTCAGTAGGCGAGGCATTGACGATGGGCCTATGACCCAAAGGTTTTCTGCTGCACTTTTCACTTTTAGCACTTTGCAGCTCTTTATGAGCACGGAAAAATAAAATATTTTCTTAGTTTATGTCTGAGGAGTTTTCCTTAGTCTTCTTCTCGATTTCAATTGTGAGACATAATCATGGCTATCATTTATAGTCCATTATGATTCAAATTATTATGAATGTGATTGCTTTTGGACCTGTAAATTACAACAAAACAAACTAAGGCACTGGTGTGGTACTACTGGTTTACCAGAATGGGGTTCAACTCCCTGCGGTGCCCTCAATTTGTTGTATTTACATGGTTAATTTTCTGCTCATTGTTGCCTTTTCAGAGATGATAACCCCCAGGTTCTTTACTGCGTTTGTACTCTCTACATTTGGGTTACAAGTCTATTTAGGGACAAGCCCGAAGGTACTCTTGGTTTTCTCTTCTCCTTCCACCAAAAATGGCAGTCCACGGTCACACTCGGCAGTCAGTTGGGGGTTGGGGGTCCATATTAGAAGTCCATGGAACTTTTTTTCAAATCCTCGTTTTTCAGTATGCCGTTTTTCATTTTGGAGGATTTGAAAAAATAGACTAATCATTCCAAGATCATGGACTATAGCCCATGGTCTCGGAATGATTTTCGTTCCATAGTGAGGCGGCATAGCTAACCTATCGTTCATTTTATGACGTAAGCGCCAAATTTGGCAGAAGTTTTGACAGATATATTGGTAACGAAACTGGATATTGGGCCATCCCAAATTCTTATTCTGGTGGGTGTGGCAGCCATTTTTCAAAATGGCCACCAGCGGTTTTGTCAAATCTTCCTAAACGTCCCTCTAGCAGCTACAATATTTGCTGTAGAAGACTGAAATGTTGCATGAAGGTCATGTGCTTTCAGACCAATTGGCTAAAAGGGGTGGGGGAGATGCAATGGGAGTGGCCTATCATAAAATGTGCATAACTTCGAAGTAGACATACAAATTTTGTTTTCATTATTACATTTTTTTTCAAAAATGATGAAAAACTGCGCGCTATAGTATGCCGTACGATAAAGGCTATAGCCCATGGTCCAATATGATGAGAAACGAGGATAACTTTTTTTTCCAAAAAACATGGGCTATAACCCATCGTTTTTTTTTCATTTTTGTCAAATCATCAAAAATGATGAAAAATGGCGGGCTATAGTATGCCGTACGATATAGGCTATAGCCCAAAATGATGAGAAACAAAGCTAACTTTTTTTTCCAAAATTTCAAAAAACATGGGCTATAACCCATCGCTTTTGTCATTTCGTCATTTTTTTCAAATCCTCAAAAATGATGAAAAACGGCGCGCTATAGTATGCCGTACGATATGGGCTATGGTCCAAAATGATGAGAAACGAGGCTAACTTTTTTTTTCAAAATTTCAAAAAACATGGGCTATAACCCATCGTTTTTGTCATTTCGTCATTTTTTTTCAAATCTTCAAAAATGATGAAAAACTGCGCGCTATGGTATGCCGTACGATATGGGCTATAGCCCACGGTCCAAAAGGATGAGAAACGAGGCTAACTTTTTTTTTCAAAATTTCAAAAAACATGGGCTATAACCCATCGTTTTTGTCATTTCGTCATTTTTTTCAAATCCTCAAATGATGAAAAACGGCGCGCTATAGTATGCCGTACGATATGGGCTATAGCCCATGGTCCAAAATGATGAGAAACGAGGCTAACTTTTTTTTTCAAAATTTCAAAAAACATGGGCATAACCCATCGTTTTTGTAATTTCGTCATTTTTTTTCAAATGTTCAAAAATGATGAAAAACTGCGCGCTATGGTATGCCGTACGATATGGGCTATAGCCCACGGTCCAAAATGATGAGAAACGAGGCTAACTTTTTTTTCCAAAATTTCGAAAAACATGGGCTATAACCCATCGTTTTTGTCATTTCGTCATTTTTTTCAAATCCTCAAAAATGATGAAAAACTGCGCGCTATGGTATGCCGTACGATATGGGCTATAGCCCACGGTCCAAAATGATGAGAAACGAGGCTAACTTTTTTTTCCAAAATTTCAAAAAACATGGGCTATAACCCATCGTTTTTGTCATTTCGTCATTTTTTTCAAATCCTCAAAAATGATGAAAAACGGCGCGCTATAGTATGCCGTACGATATGGGCTATAGCCCACGGTCCAAAATGATGTGAAACGAGGCTAACTTTTTTTTTCAAAATTTCAAAAAACATGGGCTATAACCCATCGTTTTTGTCATTTCGTCATTTTTTTTTCAAATCTTCAAAAATGATGAAAAACTGCGCGCTATGGTATGCCGTACGATATGGGCTATAGCCCACGGTCCAAAATGATGAGAAACGAGGCTAACCTTTTTTTTCAAAATTTCAAAAAACATGGGCTATAACCCATCGTTTTTGTCATTTCGTCATTTTTTTCAAATCCTCAAAAATGATGAAAAACGGCGCGCTATTGTATGCCGTACGATATGGGCTATAGCCCATGGTCCAAAATTATGAGAAACGAGGCTAACTTTTTTTTTCCAAAATTTCAAAAAACATGGGCTATAACCCATCGTTTTTGTCATTTCGTCATTTTTTTTCAAATCTTCAAAAATGATGAAAAACTGCGCGCTATGGTATGCCGTACGATATGGGCTATAGCCCACGGTCCAAAATGATGAGAAACGAGGCTAACCTTTTTTTTCAAAATTTCAAAAAACATGGGCTATAACCCATCGTTTTTGTCATTTCGTCATTTTTTTCAAATCCTCAAAAATGATGAAAAACGGCGCGCTATAGTATGCCGTACGATATGGGCTATAGCCCATGGTCCAAAATTATGTGAAACGAGGCTAACTTTTTTTTTCCAAAATAAAAAAAAAACATGGGCTATAACCCATCGTTTTTGTCATTTCGTCATTTTTTTTCAAATCTTCAAAAATGATGAAAAACTGCGCGCTATGGTATGCCGTACGATATGGGCTATAGCCCACGGTCCAAAATGATGAGAAACGAGGCTAACTTTTTTTTTCAAAATTTCAAAAAACATGGGCTATAACCCATCGTTTTTGTCATTTCGTCATTTTTTTCAAATCTTCAAAAATGATGAAAAACTGCGCGCTATAGTATGCCGTACGATATGGGCTATAGCCCACGGTCCAAAATGATGAGAAACGAGGCTAACTTTTTTTTCCAAAATTTCAAAAAACATGGGCTATAACCCATCGTTTTTGTCATTTCGTCATTTTTTTCAAATCCTCAAAAATGATGAAAAACGGCGCGCTATAGTATGCCGTACGATATGGGCTATAGCCCACGGTCAAATGATGTGAAACGAGGCTAACTTTTTTTTTCAAAATTTCAAAAAACATGGGCTATAACCCCTCGTTTTTGTCATTTCGTCATTTTTTTCAAATCTTCAAAAATGATGAAATACTGCGCGCTATAGTATGCCGTACGATATGGGCTATAGCCCATGGTCCAAAATGATGAGAAACGAGGCTAACTTTTTTTTTTCAAAATTTCAAAAAACATGGGCTATAACCCATCGTTTTTGTCATTTCGTCATTTTTTTCAAATCCTCAAAAATGATGAAAAACTGCGCGCTATGGTATGCCGTACGATATGGGCTATAGCCCACGGTCCAAAATGATGAGAAACGAGGCTAACTTTTTTTTCCAAAATTTCAAAAAACATGGGCTATAACCCATCGTTTTTGTCATTTCGTCATTTTTTTCAAATCCTCAAAAATGATGAAAAACGGCGCGCTATAGTATGCCGTACGATATGGGCTATAGCCCACGGTCAAATGATGTGAAACGAGGCTAACTTTTTTTTTCAACATTTCAAAAAACATGGGCTATAACCCCTCGTTTTTGTCATTTCGTCATTTTTTTCAAATCTTCAAAAATGATGAAATACTGCGCGCTATAGTATGCCGTACGATATGGGCTATAGCCCATGGTCCAAAATGATGAGAAACGAGGCTAACTTTTTTTTTCAAAATTTCAAAAAACATGGGCTATAACCCATCGTTTTTGTCATTTCGTCATTTTTTTCAAATCCTCAAAAATGATGAAAAACTGCGCGCTATGGTATGCCGTACGATATGGGCTATAGCCCACGGTCCAAAATGATGAGAAACGAGGCTAACTTTTTTTTCCAAAATTTCAAAAAACATGGGCTATAACCCATCGTTTTTGTCATTTCGTCATTTTTTTCAAATCCTCAAAAATGATGAAAAACGGCGCGCTATAGTATGCCGTACGATATGGGCTATAGCCCACGGTCCAAAATGATGTGAAACGAGGCTAACTTTTTTTTTCAAAATTTCAAAAAACATGGGCTATAACCCATCGTTTTTGTCATTTCGTCATTTTTTTTTCAAATCTTCAAAAATGATGAAAAACTGCGCGCTATGGTATGCCGTACGATATGGGCTATAGCCCACGGTCCAAAATGATGAGAAACGAGGCTAACTTTTTTTTCCAAAATTTCAAAAAACATGGGCTATAACCCATCGTTTTTTTCATTTTTTCATTTTTTTCAAATCCTCAAAAATGATGAAAAACGGCGTGCCATAGTATGCCGTACGATATGGGCTATAGCCCATGGTCCAAAATGATGAGAAACGAGGCTAACTTTTTTTTTCAAAATTTCAAAAAACATGGGCTATAACCCCTCGTTTTTGTCATTTCGTCATTTTTTTCAAATCTTCAAAAATGATGAAATACTGCGCGCTATAGTATGCCGTACGATATGGGCTATAGCCCATGGTCCAAAATGATGAGAAACGAGGCTAACTTTTTTTTTCAAAATTTCAAAAAACATGGGCTAACCCATCGTTTTTGTCATTTCGTCATTTTTTTCAAATCCTCAAAAATGATGAAAAACTGCGCGCTATGGTATGCCGTACGATATGGGCTATAGCCCACGGTCCAAAATGATGAGAAACGAGGCTAACTTTTTTTTCCAAAATTTCAAAAAACATGGGCTATAACCCATCGTTTTTGTCATTTCGTCATTTTTTTCAAATCCTCAAAAATGATGAAAAACTGCACGCTATAGTATGCCGTACGATATGGGCTATAGCCCACGGTCCAAAATGATGAGAAACGAGGCTAACTTTTTTTTTCAAAATTTCAAAAAACATGGGCTATAACCCATCGTTTTTTTCATTTTTTCATTTTTTTCAAATCCTCAAAAATGATGAAAAACGGCGTGCCATAGTATGCCGTACGATATGGGCTATAGCCCATGGTCCAAAATGATGAGAAACGAGGATAACTTTTTTTTTTCAAAATTCCACGCACGCACGCGCGCACGCGCGCACGCACGTGTAACCAAATGGATCCTTACAGATCCAACACTGTTTTTTGTTAATCATCGAATGAAATGTGGGAGGTCGGCAAGAGAAAGTTAAAAAAATCAAAGCAAATACCGGTAATTCGAAAATGTTATTTTTGTGCTTTTGTATTTCTCTTCTTTATATATTACTTTACTGTTGAAATGTAAAATTTACATTTCAACGAAAGGACCTGTAAATGACAACACAAAAACTAAGGCACTGGTGTCGTACTTCTGGTTTACTGGAACGGGGTTCAACTCCCTGCAGTGCCCTGCTCAATGTGTTGTATTTACATGGTTCATTGGTCCATGGTCTCAGAAGTCATTGAAGTCATTTTTCCGCAATACTCCGCAATTTTTTTTTTTTAATAAAAAAACATGGGCTATAACCCATCGTTTTTCCGCAACACTCCGCAATTCCTCCGCAATACTCCGCAATTTTTAAAAAAAAATAAAAAAACATGGGCTATAACCCATCGTTTTTTTCATTTCGTCATTTTTTTCAAATCCTCAAAAATGATGAAAAATGGCGCGCTATAGTATGCCGTACGATATGGGCTATAGCCCACAGTCCAAAATGATGAGAAACGAGGCTAACTTTTTTTTCAAAATTTCAAAAGACATGGGCTATAACCCATCGTTTTTTTTTCATTTTTTCATTTTTTTTCAAATCTTCAAAAATGATGAAAAACGGCGCGCTATAGCAGGGATACTCAAATAGATTTACCTGTGGGCCACATTACAAAAATGGCAAGGGGCCAGGGGCCAGTAGATAAAATTACGACATTAATGATACTTGATAACTTCTCTCTTTCAATTGCTTTATTTTCGCAAAATGTATCAAAGTACAATGTGCATGCACACAATATGTAAATAAATAAATGTGTTACATTTTCTTGCATAAACACAAAGAGCTGTTTCCATAACTGCACAAATTATTGCACATAACATGAGTAGCTGTTATAATAACATAATAACATAACATGAGTAGCTCTTTGCCTGCCTGCCTGCCTGTCTGTCTGTCCATGAGTAGTTATTTGTCTGTCTGTCAATGAGTAGCTGTCTTACTGTCTGCCTGTCTATGAGTAGCTGTCTGCCTGCGTGTCTATGAGTAGCTGTCTGTCTGCCTGCCTGCCTGTCCAATTGTCCATGAGTAGCTGTCTGTCTGCCTGTCTGAGTAGCTGTCTGCCTGCCTGCCTAATTGTCCATGAGTAGCTGTCTGTCTGCCTGTCTATGAGTAGCTGTCTGCCTTTCTGCCTGTCCAATTGTCCATGAGTAGCTGTCTGCCTGCCTGTCCAATTCTCCATGAGTAGCTGTCTGTCTGCCTGTCTATGAGTAGCTGTCTGCCTGCCTGCCAGCCAGCAAGTTGGTTAACAGAAAATAAATTGTTATGGCTGAGTAAAATAAAATACAATAAACACAATTTGCCTGAAAATAGATTACCCAGCTATGACCTTTTTCATGAAAAAAATGAGTAGTGATATGGCTGACTGAGTAAAATAAAATAATCTAACTGAAAATAGATAGCTATAAGTGAAGAGCAATTTCCGCAATTACCATTTCCGCAATTTCCATTTCCGCAATTTCCTCAATTTCCATTTCCGCAATTTCCTCAATTTCCATTTCCGCAATTTCCATTTCCACCATTTCCGCAAATTCCGCCATTTCCCCAATTTCCATTTCCGCATTTCCGCAATTTCCGCAATTTCCATTTCCACCATTTCCGCAATTTCCATTACCGCAATTTCCTCAATTTCCATTTCCGCAATTTCCATTTCCACCATTTCCGCAATTTCCGCAATTACCATTTCCGCAATTTCCGCAATTTCCATTTCCGCATTTCCGCAATTTCCGCAATTTCAATTTCCACCATTTCCGCAATTTCCGCAATTACAATTTCCGGATTTTTTTCTTCTTCTTTTTTTTAGATTTTCATTGGTGGCCCAGTCATAATGGTCCCGCGGGCCTGATGTGGCCCGCGGGCCTGAGGTTGAGTATCACTGCGCTATAGTATGCCGTACGATATGGGCTATAGCCCACGGTCCAAAATGATGAGAAACGAGGCTAACTTTTTTTTCCAAAATTTCAAAAAACATGGGCTATAACCCATCGTTTTTGTCATTTTGTCATTTTTTTCAAATCC
Source organism: Protomyctophum bolini (assembly GCF_963924005.1). Taxonomy (NCBI): domain Eukaryota; kingdom Metazoa; phylum Chordata; class Actinopteri; order Myctophiformes; family Myctophidae; genus Protomyctophum; species Protomyctophum bolini. The sequence continues at coordinate 21,966,568 of NC_137875.1, forward strand.
TCAAAAATGATGAAAAACGGCGCGCTATAGTATGCCGTACGATATGGGCTATAGCCCATGGTCCAAAATGATGAGAAACGAGGCTAACTTTTTTTTTCAAAATTTCAAAAAACATGGGCTATAACCCATCGTTTTTGTCATTTCGTCATTTTTTTCAAATCCTCAAAAATGATGAAAAACGGCGCGCTATAGTATGCCGTACGATATGGGCTATAGCCCATGGTCCAAAATGATGAGAAACGAGGCTAACTTTTTTTTCAAATCCTCAAAAATGATGAAAAACGGCGCGCTATAGTATGCCGTACGATATGGGCTATAGCCCACGGTCCAAAATGATGAGAAACGAGGCTAACTTTTTTTTCCAAAATTTCAAAAAACATGGGCTATAACCCATCGTTTTTGTCATTTCGTCATTTTTTTCAAATCCTCAAAAATGATGAAAAACGGCGCGCTATAGTATGCCGTACGATATGGGCTATAGCCCATGGTCCAAAATGATGAGAAACGAGGCTAACTTTTTTTTTCAAAATTTCAAAAAACATGGGCTATAACCCATCGTTTTTGTCATTTCGTCATTTTTTTTCAAATCTTCAAAAATAATGAAAAACTGCGCGCTATGGTATGCCGTACGATATGGGCTATAGCCCACGGTCCAAAATGATGAGAAACGAGGCTAACTTTTTTTTCCAAAATTTAAAAAAACATGGGCTATAACCCATCGTTTTTGTCATTTCGTCATTTTTTTCAAATCCTCAAAAATGATGAAAAACGGCGCGCTATAGTATGCCGTACGATATGGGCTATAGCCCACGGTCCAAAATGATGTGAAACGAGGCTAACTTTTTTTTTCAAAATTTCAAAAAACATGGGCTATAACCCATCGTTTTTGTCATTTCGTCATTTTTTTCAAATCTTCAAAAATGATGAAAAACTGCGCGCTATAGTATGCCGTACGATATGGGCTATAGCCCACGGTCCAAAATGATGTGAAACGAGGCTAACTTTTTTTTTCAAAATTAAAAAAAACATGGGCTATAACCCATCGTTTTTGTCATTTCGTCATTTTTTTCAAATCTTCAAAAATGATGAAATACTGCGCGCTATAGTATGCCGTACGATAAGGGCTATAGCCCATGGTCCAAAATGATGAGAAACGAGGCTAACTTTTTTTTTCAAAATTTCAAAAAACATGGGCTATAACCCATCGTTTTTGTCATTTCGTCATTTTTTTCAAATCCTCAAAAATGATGAAAAACTGCGCGCTATAGTATGCCGTACGATATGGGCTATAGCCCATGGTCCAAAATGATGAGAAACGAGGCTAACTTTTTTTTCCAAAATTTCAAAAAACATGGGCTATAACCCATCGTTTTTGTCATTTTGTCATTTTTTTTAAAATCTTCAAAAATGATGAAAAACGGCGCGCTATGGTATGCCGTACGATATGGGCTATAGCCCACGGTCCAAAATGATGAGAAACGAGGCTAACTTTTTTTTTCAAAATTTCAAAAAACATGGGCTATAACCCATCGTTTTTGTCATTTCGTCATTTTTTTCAAATCTTCAAAAATGATGAAAAACTGCGCGCTATAGTATGCCGTACGATATGGGCTATAGCCCACGGTCCAAAATGATGAGAAACGAGGCTAACTTTTTTTTCCAAAATTTCAAAAAACATGGGCTATAACCCATCGTTTTTGTCATTTCGTCATTTTTTTCAAATCCTCAAAAATGATGAAAAACGGCGCGCTATAGTATGCCGTACGATATGGGCTATAGCCCACGGTCCAAAATGATGTGAAAAAAGGCTAACTTTTTTTTTTCAAAATTTCAAAAAACATGGGCTATAACCCATCGTTTTTGTCATTTCGTCATTTTTTTTCAAATCTTCAAAAATGATGAAAAACTGCGCGCTATGGTATGCCGTACGATATGGGCTATAGCCCACGGTCCAAAATGATGAGAAACGAGGCTAACTTTTTTTTTCAAAATTTCAAAAAACATGGGCTATAACCCATCGTTTTTGTCATTTCGTCATTTTTTTCAAATCCTCAAAAATGATGAAAAACGGCGCGCTATAGTATGCCGTACGATATGGGCTATAGCCCACGGTCCAAAATGATGTGAAACGAGGCTAACTTTTTTTTTCAAATTTTCAAAAATCATGGGCTATAACCCATCGTTTTTGTCATTTCGTCATTTTTTTCAAATCCTCAAAAATGATGAAAAACGGCGCGCATATAGTATGCCGTACGATATGGGCTATAGCCCATGGTCCAAAAGGATGAGAAACGAGGCTAACTTTTTTTTCCAAAATTTCAAAAAACATGGGCTATAACCCATCGTTTTTGTCATTTCGTCATTTTTTTCAAATCTTCAAAAATGATGAAATACTGCGCGCTATAGTATGCCGTACGATATGGGCTATAGCCCATGGTCCAAAATGATGAGAAACGAGGCTAACTTTTTTTTTCAAAATTTCAAAAAACATGGGCTATAACCCATCGTTTTTGTCATTTCGTCATTTTTTTCAAATCCTCAAAAATGATGAAAAACTGCGCGCTATGGTATGCCGTACGATATGGGCTATAGCCCACGGTCCAAAATGATGAGAAACGAGGCTAACTTTTTTTTCCAAAATTTCAAAAAACATGGGCTATAACCCATCGTTTTTGTCATTTTGTCATTTTTTTTCAAATCTTCAAAAATGATGAAAAACTGCGCGCTATGGTATGCCGTACGATATGGGCTATAGCCCACGGTCCAAAATGATGAGAAACGAGGCTAACTTTTTTTTTCAAAATTTCAAAAAACATGGGCTATAACCCATCGTTTTTGTCATTTCGTCATTTTTTTCAAATCCTCAAAAATGATGAAAAACTGCGCGCTATGGTATGCCGTACGATATGGGCTATAGCCCACGGTCCAAAATGATGAGAAACGAGGCTAACTTTTTTTTCCAAAATTTCAAAAAACATGGGCTATAACCCATCGTTTTTGTCATTTCGTCATTTTTTTCAAATCCTCAAAAATGATGAAAAACGGCGCGCTATAGTATGCCGTACGATATGGGCTATAGCCCACGGTCCAAAATGATGTGAAACGAGGCTAACTTTTTTTTTCAAAATTTCAAAAAACATGGGCTATAACCCATCGTTTTTGTCATTTCGTCATTTTTTTTCAAATCTTCAAAAATGATGAAAAACTGCGCGCTATGGTATGCCGTACGATATGGGCTATAGCCCACGGTCCAAAATGATGAGAAACGAGGCTAACTTTTTTTTTCAAAATTTCAAAAAACATGGGCTATAACCCATCGTTTTTGTCATTTCGTCATTTTTTTCAAATCCTCAAAAATGATGAAAAACGGCGCGCTATAGTATGCCGTACGATATGGGCTATAGCCCATGGTCCAAAATGATGAGAAACGAGGCTAACCTTTTTTTCCAAAATTTCAAAAAAAATGGGCTATAACCCATCGTTTTTGTCATTTCGTCATTTTTTTTCAAATCTTCAAAAATGATGAAAAACTGCGCGCTATGGTATGCCGTACGATATGGGCTATAGCCCACGGTCCAAAATGATGAGAAACGAGGCTAACTTTTTTTTTCAAAATTTCAAAAAACATGGGCTATAACCCATCGTTTTTGTCATTTCGTCATTTTTTTCAAATCTTCAAAAATGATGAAAAACTGCGCGCTATAGTATGCCGTACGATATGGGCTATAGCCCACGGTCCAAAATGATGAGAAACGAGGCTAACTTTTTTTTCCAAAATTTCAAAAAACATGGGCTATAACCCATCGTTTTTGTCATTTCGTCATTTTTTTCAAATCCTCAAAAAAGATGAAAAACGGCGCGCTATAGTATGCCGTACGATATGGGCTATAGCCCACGGTCCAAAATGATGTGAAACGAGGCTAACTATTTTTTTCAAAATTTCAAAAAACATGGGCTATAACCCATCGTTTTTGTCATTTCGTCATTTTTTTTCAAATCTTCAAAAATGATGAAAAACTGCGCGCTATGGTATGCCGTACGATATGGGCTATAGCCCACTGTCCAAAATGATGAGAAACGAGGCTAACTTTTTTTTTTTAAATTTCAAAAAACATGGGCTATAACCCATCGTTTTTGTCATTTCGTCATTTTTTTCAAATCCTCAAAAATGATGAAAAACGGCGCGCTATAGTATGCCGTACGATATGGGCTATAGCCCACGGTCCAAAATGATGTGAAACGAGGCTAACTTTTTTTTTCAAATTTTCAAAAATCATGGGCTATAACCCATCGTTTTTGTCATTTCGTCATTTTTTTCAAATCCTCAAAAATGATGAAAAACTGCGCGCATATAGTATGCCGTACGATATGGGCTATAGCCCATGGTCCAAAATGATGAGAAACGAGGCTAACTTTTTTTTTCAAAATTTCAAAAAACATGGGCTATAACCCATCGTTTTTGTCATTTCGTAATTTTTTTCAAATCTTCAAAAATGATGAAAAACTGCGCGCTATGGTATGCCGTACGATATGGGCTATAGCCCACGGTCCAAAATGATGAGAAACGAGGCTAACTTTTTTTTTCAAAATTTCAAAAAACATGGGCTATAACCCATCGTTTTTGTCATTTCGTCATTTTTTTCAAATCCTCAAAAATGATGAAAAACTGCGCGCTATAGTATGCCGTACGATATGGGCTATAGCCCATGGTCCAAAATGATGAGAAACGAGGCTAACTTTTTTTTTCAAAATTTCAAAAAACATGGGCTATAGCCCATCGTTTTTGTCATTTCGTCATTTTTTTAAAATCCTCAAAAATGATGAAAAACTGCGCGCTATAGTATGCCGTACGATATGGGCTATAGCCCATGGTCCAAAATGATGAGAAACGAGGCTAACTTTTTTTTTCAAAATTTCAAAAAACATGGGCTATAACCCATCGTTTTTGTCATTTCGTCATTTTTTTTTCAAATCTTCAAAAATGATGAAAAACGGCGCGCTATAGTATGCCGTACGATATGGGCTATAGCCCATGGTCCAAAATGATGAGAAACGAGGCTAACTTTTTTTTTCAAAATTTCAAAAAACATGGGCTATAACCCATCGTTTTTGTCATTTCGTCATTTTTTTCAAATCCTCAAAAATGATGAAATACTGCGCGCTATAGTATGCCGTACGAAATGGGCTATAGCCCATGGTCCAAAATGATGAGAAACGAGGCTAACTTTTTTTTTCAAAATTTCAAAAAACATGGGCTATAACCCATCGTTTTTGTCATTTCGTCATTTTTTTCAAATCCTCAAAAATGATGAAAAACGGCGCGCTATAGTATGCCGTACGATATGGGCTATAGCCCACGGTCCAAAATGATGTGAAACGAGGCTAACTTTTTTTTTCAAAATTTCAAAAAACATGGGCTATAACCCATCGTTTTTGTCATTTCGTCATTTTTTTCAAATCTTCAAAAATGATGAAATACTGCGCGCTATAGTATGCCGTACGATATGGGCTATAGCCCACGGTCCAAAATGATGAGAAACGAGGCTAACTGTTTTTTTCAAAATTTCAAAAAACATGGGCTATAACCCATCGTTTTTGTCATTTCGTCATTTTTTTCAAATCCTCAAAAATGATGAAAATCGGCGCGCTATAGTATGCCGTACGATATGGGCTATAGCCCATGGTCCAAAATGATGAGAAACGAGGCTAACTTTTTTTTTCAAAATTTCAAAAAACATGGGCTATAACCCATCGTTTTTGTCATTTCGTCATTTTTTTTCAAATCTTCAAAAATGATGAAAAACTGCGCGCTATAGTATGCCGTACGATATGGGCTATAGCCCATGGTCCAAAATGATGAGAAACGAGGCTAACTTTTTTTTTCAAAATTTCAAAAAACATGGGCTATAACCCATCGTTTTTGTCATTTCGTCATTTTTTTCAAATCCTCAAAAATGATGAAAAACGGCGCGCTATAGTATGCCGTACGATATGGGCTATAGCCCACGGTCCAAAATGATGTGAAACGAGGCTAACTTTTTTTTCCAAAATTTCAAAAAACATGGGCTATAACCCATCGTTTTTGTCATTTCGTCATTTTTTTTCAAATCTTCAAAAATGATGAAAAACTGCGCGCTATGATATGCCGTACGATATGGGCTATAGCCCACGGTCCAAAATGATGAGAAACGAGGCTAACTTTTTTTTTCAAAATTTCAAAAAACATGGGCTATAACCCATCGTTTTTGTCATTTCGTCATTTTTTTCAAATCCTCAAAAATGATGAAAAACGGCGCGCTATAGTATGCCGTACGATATGGGCTATAGCCCACGGTCCAAAATGATGAGAAACGAGGCTAACTTTTTTTTCCAAAATTTCAAAAAACATGGGCTATAACCCATCGTTTTTGTCATTTCGTCATTTTTTTTCAAATCTTCAAAAATGATGAAAAACTGCGCGCTATGGTATGCCGTACGATATGGGCTATAGCCCACGGTCCAAAATGATGAGAAACGAGGCTAACTTTTTTTTTCAAAATTTCAAAAAACATGGGCTATAACCCATCGTTTTTGTCATTTCGTCATTTTTTTCAAATCCTCAAAAATGATGAAAAACGGCGCGCTATAGTATGCTGTACGATATGGGCTATAGCCCACGGTCCAAAATGATGTGAAACGAGGCTAACTTTCTTTTTCAAATTTTCAAAAATCATGGGCTATAACCCATCGTTTTTGTCATTTCGTCATTTTTTTCAAATCCTCAAAAATGATGAAAAACGGCGCGCATATAGTATGCCGTACGATATGGGCTATAGCCCATGGTCCAAAATGATGAGAAACGAGGCTAATTTTTTTTTCAAAATTTCAAAAAACATGGGCTATAACCCATCGTTTTTGTCATTTCGTAAATTTTTTCAAATCTTCAAAAATGATGAAAAACTGCGCGCTATGGTATGCCGTACGATATGGGCTATAGCCCACGGTCCAAAATGATGAGAAACGAGGCTAACTTTTTTTTTCAAAATTTCAAAAAACATGAGCTATAACCCATCGTTTTTGTCATTTCGTCATTTTTTTCAAATCCTCAAAAATGATGAAAAACTGCGCGCTATAGTATGCCGTACGATATGGGCTATAGCCCATGGTCCAAAATGATGAGAAACGAGGCTAACTTTTTTTTTCAAAATTTCAAAAAACATGGGCTATAACCCATCGTTTTTGTCATTTCGTCATTTTTTTAAAATCCTCAAAAATGATGAAAAACTGCGCGCTATAGTATGCCGTACGATATGGGCTATAGCCCATGGTCCAAAATGATGAGAAACGAGGCTAACTTTTTTTTTCAAAATTTCAAAAAACATGGGCTATAACCCATCGTTTTTGTCATTTCGTCATTTTTTTTCAAATCTTCAAAAATGATGAAAAACGGCGCGCTATAGTATGCCGTACGATATGGGCTATAGCCCATGGTCCAAAATGATGAGAAACGAGGCTAACTTTTTTTTTTCAAAATTTCAAAAAACATGGGCTATAACCCATCGTTTTTGTCATTTCGTCATTTTTTTCAAATCCTCAAAAATGATGAAATACTGCGTGCTATAGTATGCCGTACGATATGGGCTATAGCCCATGGTCCAAAATAATGAGAAACGAGGCTAACTTTTTTTTTCAAAATTTCAAAAAACATGGGCTATAACCCATCGTTTTTGTCATTTCGTCATTTTTTTCAAATCCTCAAAAATGATGAAAAACGGCACGCTATAGTATGCCGTACGATATGGGCTATAGCCCACGGTCCAAAATGATGTGAAACGAGGCTAACTTTTTTTTTCAAAATTTCAAAAAACATGGGCTATAACCCATCGTTTTTGTCATTTCGTCATTTTTTTCAAATCTTCAAAAATGATGAAATACTGCGCGCTATAGTATGCCGTACGATATGGGCTATAGCCCACGGTCCAAAATGATGAGAAACGAGGCAAACTTTTTTTTTCAAAATTTCAAAAAACATGGGCTATAACCCATCGTTTTTGTCATTTCGTCATTTTTTTCAAATCCTCAAAAATGATGAAAATCGGCGCGCTATAGTATGCCGTACGATATGGGCTATAGCCCATGGTCCAAAATGATGAGAAACGAGGCTAACTTTTTTTTTCAAAATTTCAAAAAACATGGGCTATAACCCATCGTTTTTGTCATTTCGTCATTTTTTTTCAAATCTTCAAAAATGATGAAAAACTGCGCGCTATGGTATGCCGTACGATATGGGCTATAGCCCACGGTCCAAAATGATGAGAAACGAGGCTAACTTTTTTTTTCAAAATTTCAAAAAACATGGGCTATAACCCATCGTTTTTGTCATTTCGTCATTTTTTTCAAATCTTCAAAAATGATGAAAAACTGCGCGCTATAGTATGCCATACGATATGGGCTATAGCCCACGGTCCAAAATGATGAGAAACGAGGCTAACTTTTTTTTCCAAAATTTCAAAAAACATGGGCTATAACCCATCGTTTTTGTCATTTCGTCTTTTTTTTTCAAATCTTCAAAAATGATGAAAAACTGCGCGCTATGGTATGCCGTACGATATGGGCTATAGCCCACGGTCCAAAATGATGAGAAACGAGGCTAACTTTTTTTTTCAAAATTTCAAAAAACATGGGCTATAACCCATCGTTTTTGTCATTTCGTAATTTTTTTCAAATCCTCAAAAATGATGAAAAACTGCGCGCTATAGTATGCCGTACGATATGGGCTATAGCCCATGGTCCAAAATGATGAGAAACGAGGCTAACTTTTTTTTTCAAAATTTCAAAAAACATGGGCTATAACCCATCGTTTTTGTCATTTCGTCATTTTTTTCAAATCTTCAAAAATGATGAAAAATGGCGCGCTATAGTATGCCGTACGATATGGGCTATAGCCCATGGTCCAAAATGATGAGAAACGAGGCTAACTTTTTTTTTCAAAATTTCAAAAAACATGGGCTATAACCCATCGTTTTTGTCATTTCGTCATTTTTTTCAAATCCTCAAAAATGATGAAAAACGGCGCGCTATAGTATGCCGTACGATATGGGCTATAGCCCACGGTCCAAAATGATGTGAAACGAGGCTAACTTTTTTTTTCAAAATTTCAAAAAACATGGGCTATAACCCATCGTTTTTGTCATTTCGTCATTTTTTTCAAATCTTCAAAAATGATGAAATACTGCGCGCTATAGTATGCCGTACGATATGGGCTATAGCCCACGGTCCAAAATGATGAGAAACGAGGCTAACTTTTTTTTTCAAAATTTCAAAAAACATGGGCTATAACCCATCGTTTTTGTCATTTCGTCATTTTTTTCAAATCCTCAAAAATGATGAAAAACGGCGCGCTATAGTATGCCGTACGATATGGGCTATAGCCCATGGTCCAAAATGATGAGAAACGAGGCTAACTTTTTTTTTCAAAATTTCAAAAAACATGGGCTATAACCCATCGTTTTTGTCATTTCGTCATTCTTTTTCAAATCTTCAAAAATGATGAAAAACTGCGCGCTATGGTATGCCGTACGATATGGGCTATAGCCCACGGTCCAAAATGATGAGAAACGAGGCTAACTTTTTTTTTCAAAATTTCAAAAAACATGGGCTATAACCCATCGTTTTTGTCATTTCGTCATTTTTTTCAAATCTTCAAAAATGATGAAATACTGCGCGCTATAGTATGCCGTACGATATGGGCTATAGCCCACGGTCCAAAATGATGAGAAACGAGGCAAACTTTTGTTTTCAAAATTTCAAAAAACATGGGCTATAACCCATCGTTTTTGTCATTTCGTCATTTTTTTCAAATCCTCAAAAATGATGAAAATCGGCGCGCTATAGTATGCCGTACGATATGGGCTATAGCCCATGGTCCAAAATGATGAGAAACGAGGCTAACTTTTTTTTTCAAAATTTCAAAAAACATGGGCTATAACCCATCGTTTTTGTCATTTCGTCATTTTTTTTCAAATCTTCAAAAATGATGAAAAACTGCGCGCTATGGTATGCCGTACGATATGGGCTATAGCCCACGGTCCAAAATGATGAGAAACGAGGCTAACTTTTTTTTTCAAAATTTCAAAAAACATGGGCTATAACCCATCGTTTTTGTCATTTCGTCATTTTTTTCAAATCTTCAAAAATGATGAAAAACTGCGCGCTATAGTATGCCATACGATATGGGCTATAGCCCACGGTCCAAAATGATGAGAAACGAGGCTAACTTTTTTTTTCAAAATTTCAAAAAACATGGGCTATAACCCATCGTTTTTGTCATTTCGTCATTTTTTTCAAATCCTCAAAAATGATGAAATACTGCGCGCTATAGTATGCCGTACGATATGGGCTATAGCCCATGGTCCAAAATGATGAGAAACGAGGCTAACTTTTTTTTTCAAAATTTCAAAAAACATGGGCTATAACCCATCGTTTTTGTCATTTCGTCATTTTTTTCAAATCCTCAAAAATGATGAAAAACGGCGCGCTATAGTATGCCGTACGATATGGGCTATAGCCCACGGTCCAAAATGATGTGAAACGAGGCTAACTTTTTTTTTCAAAATTTCAAAAAACATGGGCTATAACCCATCGTTTTTGTCATTTCGTCATTTTTTTCAAATCTTCAAAAATGATGAAATACTGCGCGCTATAGTATGCCGTACGATATGGGCTATAGCCCACGGTCCAAAATGATGAGAAACGAGGCTAACTTTTTTTTTCAAAATTTCAAAAAACATGGGCTATAACCCATCGTTTTTGTCATTTCGTCATTTTTTTCAAATCCTCAAAAATGATGAAAAACGGCGCGCTATAGTATGCCGTACGATATGGGCTATAGCCCATGGTCCAAAATGATGAGAAACGAGGCTAACTTTTTTTTTCAAAATTTCAAAAAACATGGGCTATAACCCATCGTTTTTGTCATTTCGTCATTCTTTTTCAAATCTTCAAAAATGATGAAAAACTGCGCGCTATGGTATGCCGTACGATATGGGCTATAGCCCACGGTCCAAAATGATGAGAAACGAGGCTAACTTTTTTTTTCAAAATTTCAAAAAACATGGGCTATAACCCATCGTTTTTGTCATTTCGTCATTTTTTTCAAATCCTCAAAAATGATGAAAAACGGCGCGCTATAGTATGCCGTACGATATGGGCTATAGCCCACGGTCCAAAATGATGTGAAACGAGGCTAACTTTTTTTTTCAAAATTTCAAAAAACATGGGCTATAACCCATCGTTTTTGTCATTTCGTCATTTTTTTCAAATCTTCAAAAATGATGAAATACTGCGCGCTATAGTATGCCGTACGATATGGGCTATAGCCCACGGTCCAAAATGATGAGAAACGAGGCTAACTTTTTTTTTCAAAATTTCAAAAAACATGGGCTATAACCCATCGTTTTTGTCATTTCGTCATTTTTTTCAAATCCTCAAAAATGATGAAAAACGGCGCGCTATAGTATGCCGTACGATATGGGCTATAGCCCACGGTCCAAAATGATGAGAAACGAGGCTAACTTTGTTTTCCAAAATTTCAAAAAACATGGGCTATAACCCATCGTTTTTGTCATTTCGTCATTTTTTTCAAATCCTCAAAAATGATGAAAAACGGCGCGCTATAGTATGCCGTACGATATGGGCTATAGCCCACGGTCCAAAATGATGTGAAACGAGGCTAACTTTTTTTTTCAAAATTTCAAAAAACATGGGCTATAACCCATCGTTTTTGTCATTTCGTCATTTTTTTCAAATCTTCAAAAATGATGCAATACTGCGCGCTATAGTATGCCGTACGATATGGGCTATAGCCCATGGTCCAAAATGATGAGAAACGAGGCTAACTTTTTCAAAATTTCAAAAAACATGGGCTATAACCCATCGTTTTTGTCATTTCGTCATTTTTTTTCAAATCTTCAAAAATGATGAAAAACGGCGCGCTATAGTATGCCGTACGATATGGGCTATAGCCCACGGTCCAAAATGATGTGAAACGAGGCTAACTTTTTTTTTTCAAAATTTCAAAAAACATGGGCTATAACCCATCGTTTTTGTCATTTCGTCATTTTTTTCAAATCCTCAAAAATTATGAAAAACGGCGCGCTATAGTATGCCGTACGATATGGGCTATAGCCGACGGTCCAAAATGATGTGAAACGAGGCTAACTTTTTTTTTCAAAATTTCAAAAAACATGGCCTATAACCCATCGTTTTTGTCATTTTGTCATTTTTTTTCAAATCTTCAAAAATGATGAAAAACTGCGCGCTATGGTATGCCGTACGATATGGGCTATAGCCCACGGTCCAAAATGATGAGAAACGAGGCTAACTTTTTTTTTCAAAATTTCAAAAAACATGGGCTATAACCCATCGTTTTTGTCATTTCGTCATTTTTTTCAAATCTTCAAAAATGATGAAAAACTGCGCGCTATAGTATGCCGTAATATGGGCTATAGCCCACGGTCCAAAATGATGAGAAACGAGGCTAACCTTTTTTTCCAAAATTTCAAAAAACATGGGCTATAACCCATCGTTTTTGTCATTTCGTCATTTTTTTCAAATCTTCAAAAATGATGAAATACTGCGCGCTATAGTATGCCGTACGATATGGGCTATAGCCCATGGTCCAAAATGATGAGAAACGAGGCTAACTTTTTTTTTCAAAATTTCAAAAAACATGGGCTATAACCCATCGTTTTTGTCATTTCGTCTTTTTTTTTTAAATCCTCAAAAATGATGAAAAACTGCGCGCTATGGTATGCCGTACGATATGGGCTATAGCCCACGGTCCAAAATGATGAGAAACAAGGCTAACTTTTTTTTCCAAAATTTCAAAAAACATGGGCTATAACCCATCGTTTTTGTCATTTCGTCATTTTTTTCAAATCCTCAAAAATGATGAAAAACGGCGCGCTATAGTATGCCGTACGATATGGGCTATAGCCCACGGTCCAAAATGATGTGAAACGAGGCTAACTTTTTTTTTCAAAATTTCAAAAAACATGGGCTATAACCCATCGTTTTTGTCATTTCGTCATTTTTTTCAAATCTTCAAAAATGATGAAAAACTGCGCGCTATGGTATGCCGTACGATATGGGCTATAGCCCACGGTCCAAAATGATGTGAAACGAGGCTAACTTTTTTTTCCAGAATTTCAAAAAACATGGGCTATAACCCATCGTTTTTGTCATTTCGTCATTTTTTTCAAATCTTCAAAAATGATGAAAAACTGCGCGCAATAGTATGCCGTACGATATGGGCTATAGCCCACGGTCCAAAATGATGTGAAACGAGGCTAACTTTTTTTTTCAAAATTTCAAAAAACATGGGCTATAACCCATCGTTTTTGTCATTTCGTCATTTTTTTCAAATCTTCAAAAATGATGAAAAACTGCGCGCTATGGTATGCCGTACGATATGGGCTATAGCCCACGGTCCAAAATGATGTGAAACGAGGCTAACTTTTTTTTCCAGAATTTCAAAAAACATGGGCTATAACCCATCGTTTTTGTCATTTCGTCATTTTTTTCAAATCTTCAAAAATGATGAAAAACTGCGCGCAATAGTATGCCGTACGATATGGGCTATAGCCCACGGTCCAAAATGATGAGAAACGAGGCTAACTTTTTTTTCCAAAATTTCAAAAAACATGGGCTATAACCCATCGTTTTTGTCATTTCGTCATTTTTTTCAAATCCTCAAAAATGATGAAAAACGGCGCGCTATAGTATGCCGTACGATATGGGCTATAGCCCACGGTCCAAAATGATGTGAAACGAGGCTAACTTTTTTTTTCAAAATTTCAAAAAACATGGGCTATAACCCATCGTTTTTGTCATTTCGTCATTTTTTTCAAATCCTCAAAAATGATGAAAAACGGCGCGCTATAGTATGCCGTACGATATGGGCTATAGCCCACGGTCCAAAATGATGTGAAACGAGGCTAACTTTTTTTTTCAAAATTTCAAAAAACATGGGCTATAACCCATCGTTTTTGTCATTTCGTCATTTTTTTCAAATCTTCAAAAATGATGCAATACTGCGCGCTATAGTATGCCGTACGATATGGGCTATAGCCCATGGTCCAAAATGATGAGAAACGAGGCTAACTTTTTCAAAATTTCAAAAAACATGGGCTATAACCCATCGTTTTTGTCATTTCGTCATTTTTTTTTAAATCTTCAAAAATGATGAAAAACGGCGCGCTATAGTATGCCGTACGATATGGGCTATAGCCCACGGTCCAAAATGATGTGAAACGAGGCTAACTTTTTTTTTTCAAAATTTCAAAAAACATGGGCTATAACCCATCGTTTTTGTCATTTCGTCATTTTTTTCAAATCCTCAAAAATTATGAAAAACGGCGCGCTATAGTATGCCGTACGATATGGGCTATAGCCCACGGTCCAAAATGATGTGAAACGAGGCTAACTTTTTTTTTCAAAATTTCAAAAAACATGGCCTATAACCCATCGTTTTTGTCATTTTGTCATTTTTTTTCAAATCTTCAAAAATGATGAAAAACTGCGCGCTATGGTATGCCGTACGATATGGGCTATAGCCCACGGTCCAAAATGATGAGAAACGAGGCTAACTTTTTTTTTCAAAATTTCAAAAAACATGGGCTATAACCCATCGTTTTTGTCATTTCGTCATTTTTTTCAAATCTTCAAAAATGATGAAAAACTGCGCGCTATAGTATGCCGTAATATGGGCTATAGCCCACGGTCCAAAATGATGAGAAACGAGGCTAACCTTTTTTTCCAAAATTTCAAAAAACATGGGCTATAACCCATCGTTTTTGTCATTTCGTCATTTTTTTCAAATCTTCAAAAATGATGAAATACTGCGCGCTATAGTATGCCGTACGATATGGGCTATAGCCCATGGTCCAAAATGATGAGAAACGAGGCTAACTTTTTTTTTCAAAATTTCAAAAAACATGGGCTATAACCCATCGTTTTTGTCATTTCGTCATTTTTTTTTAAATCCTCAAAAATGATGAAAAACTGCGCGCTATGGTATGCCGTACGATATGGGCTATAGCCCACGGTCCAAAATGATGAGAAACAAGGCTAACTTTTTTTTCCAAAATTTCAAAAAACATGGGCTATAACCCATCGTTTTTGTCATTTCGTCATTTTTTTCAAATCCTCAAAAATGATGAAAAACGGCGCGCTATAGTATGCCGTACGATATGGGCTATAGCCCACGGTCCAAAATGATGTGAAACGAGGCTAACTCTTTTTTTTCAAAATTTCAAAAAACATGGGCTATAACCCATCGTTTTTGTCATTTCGTCATTTTTTTCAAATCTTCAAAAATGATGAAAAACTGCGCGCTATGGTATGCCGTACGATATGGGCTATAGCCCACGGTCCAAAATTATGTGAAACGAGGCTAACTTTTTTTTCCAGAATTTCAAAAAACATGGGCTATAACCCATCGTTTTTGTCATTTCGTCATTTTTTTCAAATCTTCAAAAATGATGAAAAACTGCGCGCAATAGTATGCCGTACGATATGGGCTATAGCCCACGGTCCAAAATGATGAGAAACGAGGCTAACTTTTTTTTCCAAAATTTCAAAAAACATGGGCTATAACCCATCGTTTTTGTCATTTCGTCATTTTTTTCAAATCCTCAAAAATGATGAAAAACGGCGCGCTATAGTATGCCGTACGATATGGGCTATAGCCCACGGTCCAAAATGATGTGAAACGAGGCTAACTTTTTTTTTCAAAATTTCAAAAAACATGGGCTATAACCCATCGTTTTTGTCATTTCGTCATTTTTTTCAAATCTTCAAAAATGATGAAATACTGCGCGCTATAGTATGCCGTACGATATGGGCTATAGCCCATGGTCCAAAATGATGAGAAACGAGGCTAACTTTTTTTTTCAAAATTTCAAAAAACATGGGCTATAACCCATCGTTTTTGTCATTTCGTCATTTTTTTCAAATCCTCAAAAATGATGAAAAACTGCGCGCTATGGTATGCCGTACGATATGGGCTATAGCCCACGGTCCAAAATGATGAGAAACGAGGCTAACCTTTTTTTCCAAAATTTCAAAAAACATGGGCTATAACCCATCGTTTTTGTCATTTCGTCATTTTTTTTCAAATCTTCAAAAATGATGAAAAACTGCGCGCTATGGTATGCCGTACGATATGGGCTATAGCCCACGGTCCAAAATGATGTGAAACGAGGCTAACTCTTTTTTTTCAAAATTTCAAAAAACATGGGCTATAACCCATCGTTTTTGTCATTTCGTCATTTTTTTCAAATCTTCAAAAATGATGAAAAACTGCGCGCTATGGTATGCCGTACGATATGGGCTATAGCCCACGGTCCAAAATGATGTGAAACGAGGCTAACTTTTTTTTCCAGAATTTCAAAAAACATGGGCTATAACCCATCGTTTTTGTCATTTCGTCATTTTTTTCAAATCTTCAAAAATGATGAAAAACTGCGCGCAATAGTATGCCGTACGATATGGGCTATAGCCCACGGTCCAAAATGATGAGAAACGAGGCTAACTTTTTTTTCCAAAATTTCAAAAAACATGGGCTATAACCCATCGTTTTTGTCATTTCGTCATTTTTTTCAAATCCTCAAAAATGATGAAAAACGGCGCGCTATAGTATGCCGTACGATATGGGCTATAGCCCACGGTCCAAAATGATGTGAAACGAGGCTAACTTTTTTTTTCAAAATTTCAAAAAACATGGGCTATAACCCATCGTTTTTGTCATTTCGTCATTTTTTTCAAATCTTCAAAAATGATGAAATACTGCGCGCTATAGTATGCCGTACGATATGGGCTATAGCCCATGGTCCAAAATGATGAGAAACGAGGCTAACTTTTTTTTTCAAAATTTCAAAAAACATGGGCTATAACCCATCGTTTTTGTCATTTCGTCATTTTTTTCAAATCCTCAAAAATGATGAAAAACTGCGCGCTATGGTATGCCGTACGATATGGGCTATAGCCCACGGTCCAAAATGATGAGAAACGAGGCTAACCTTTTTTTCCAAAATTTCAAAAAACATGGGCTATAACCCATCGTTTTTGTCATTTCGTCATTTTTTTTCAAATCTTCAAAAATGATGAAAAACTGCGCGCTATGGTATGCCGTACGATATGGGCTATAGCCCACGGTCCAAAATGATGAGAAACGAGGCTAACTTTTTTTTTCAAAATTTCAAAAAACATGGGCTATAACCCATCGTTTTTGTCATTTCGTCATTTTTTTCAAATCTTCAAAAATGATGAAAAACTGCGCGCTATAGTATGCCATACGATATGGGCTATAGCCCACGGTCCAAAATGATGAGAAACGAGGCTAACTTTTTTTTTCAAAATTTCAAAAAACATGGGCTATAACCCATCGTTTTTGTCATTTCGTCATTTTTTTCAAATCCTCAAAAATGATGAAAAACGGCGCGCTATAGTATGCCGTACGATATGGGCTATAGCCCACGGTCCAAAATGATGTGAAACGAGGCTAACTTTTTTTTTCAAAATTTCAAAAAACATGGGCTATAACCCATCGTTTTTGTCATTTCGTCATTTTTTTCAAATCTTCAAAAATGATGAAATACTGCGCGCTATAGTATGCCGTACGATATGGGCTATAGCCCACGGTCCAAAATGATGAGAAACGAGGCTAACTTTTTTTTTCAAAATTTCAAAAAACATGGGCTATAACCCATCGTTTTTGTCATTTCGTCATTTTTTTCAAATCCTCAAAAATGATGAAAAACGGCGCGCTATAGTATGCCGTACGATATGGGCTATAGCCCACGGTCCAAAATGATGAGAAACGAGGCTAACTTTGTTTTCCAAAATTTCAAAAAACATGGGCTATAACCCATCGTTTTTGTCATTTCGTCATTTTTTTCAAATCCTCAAAAATGATGAAAAACGGCGCGCTATAGTATGCCGTACGATATGGGCTATAGCCCACGGTCCAAAATGATGTGAAACGAGGCTAACTTTTTTTTTCAAAATTTCAAAAAACATGGGCTATAACCCATCGTTTTTGTCATTTCGTCATTTTTTTCAAATCTTCAAAAATGATGCAATACTGCGCGCTATAGTATGCCGTACGATATGGGCTATAGCCCATGGTCCAAAATGATGAGAAACGAGGCTAACTTTTTCAAAATTTCAAAAAACATGGGCTATAACCCATCGTTTTTGTCATTTCGTCATTTTTTTTCAAATCTTCAAAAATGATGAAAAACGGCGCGCTATAGTATGCCGTACGATATGGGCTATAGCCCACGGTCCAAAATGATGTGAAACGAGGCTAACTTTTTTTTTTCAAAATTTCAAAAAACATGGGCTATAACCCATCGTTTTTGTCATTTCGTCATTTTTTTCAAATCCTCAAAAATTATGAAAAACGGCGCGCTATAGTATGCCGTACGATATGGGCTATAGCCCACGGTCCAAAATGATGTGAAACGAGGCTAACTTTTTTTTTCAAAATTTCAAAAAACATGGCCTATAACCCATCGTTTTTGTCATTTTGTCATTTTTTTTCAAATCTTCAAAAATGATGAAAAACTGCGCGCTATGGTATGCCGTACGATATGGGCTATAGCCCACGGTCCAAAATGATGAGAAACGAGGCTAACTTTTTTTTTCAAAATTTCAAAAAACATGGGCTATAACCCATCGTTTTTGTCATTTCGTCATTTTTTTCAAATCTTCAAAAATGATGAAAAACTGCGCGCTATAGTATGCCGTAATATGGGCTATAGCCCACGGTCCAAAATGATGAGAAACGAGGCTAACCTTTTTTTCCAAAATTTCAAAAAACATGGGCTATAACCCATCGTTTTTGTCATTTCGTCATTTTTTTCAAATCTTCAAAAATGATGAAATACTGCGCGCTATAGTATGCCGTACGATATGGGCTATAGCCCATGGTCCAAAATGATGAGAAACGAGGCTAACTTTTTTTTTCAAAATTTCAAAAAACATGGGCTATAACCCATCGTTTTTGTCATTTCGTCATTTTTTTTTAAATCCTCAAAAATGATGAAAAACTGCGCGCTATGGTATGCCGTACGATATGGGCTATAGCCCACGGTCCAAAATGATGAGAAACAAGGCTAACTTTTTTTTCCAAAATTTCAAAAAACATGGGCTATAACCCATCGTTTTTGTCATTTCGTCATTTTTTTCAAATCCTCAAAAATGATGAAAAACGGCGCGCTATAGTATGCCGTACGATATGGGCTATAGCCCACGGTCCAAAATGATGTGAAACGAGGCTAACTTTTTTTTTCAAAATTTCAAAAAACATGGGCTATAACCCATCGTTTTTGTCATTTCGTCATTTTTTTCAAATCTTCAAAAATGATGAAAAACTGCGCGCTATGGTATGCCGTACGATATGGGCTATAGCCCACGGTCCAAAATGATGTGAAACGAGGCTAACTTTTTTTTCCAGAATTTCAAAAAACATGGGCTATAACCCATCGTTTTTGTCATTTCGTCATTTTTTTCAAATCTTCAAAAATGATGAAAAACTGCGCGCAATAGTATGCCGTACGATATGGGCTATAGCCCATGGTCCAAAATGATGAGAAACGAGGCTAACTTTTTTTTTCAAAATTTCAAAAAACATGGGCTATAACCCATCGTTTTTGTCATTTCGTCATTTTTTTTTAAATCCTCAAAAATGATGAAAAACTGCGCGCTATGGTATGCCGTACGATATGGGCTATAGCCCACGGTCCAAAATGATGAGAAACAAGGCTAACTTTTTTTTCCAAAATTTCAAAAAACATGGGCTATAACCCATCGTTTTTGTCATTTCGTCATTTTTTTCAAATCCTCAAAAATGATGAAAAACGGCGCGCTATAGTATGCCGTACGATATGGGCTATAGCCCACGGTCCAAAATGATGTGAAACGAGGCTAACTTTTTTTTTCAAAATTTCAAAAAACATGGGCTATAACCCATCGTTTTTGTCATTTCATCATTTTTTTCAAATCTTCAAAAATGATGAAAAACTGCGCGCTATGGTATGCCGTACGATATGGGCTATAGCCCACGGTCCAAAATGATGTGAAACGAGGCTAACTTTTTTTTCCAGAATTTCAAAAAACATGGGCTATAACCCATCGTTTTTGTCATTTCGTCATTTTTTTCAAATCTTCAAAAATGATGAAAAACTGCGCGCAATAGTATGCCGTACGATATGGGCTATAGCCCACGGTCCAAAATGATGAGAAACGAGGCTAACTTTTTTTTCCAAAATTTCAAAAAACATGGGCTATAACCCATCGTTTTTGTCATTTCGTCATTTTTTTCAAATCCTCAAAAATGATGAAAAACGGCGCGCTATAGTATGCCGTACGATATGGGCTATAGCCCACGGTCCAAAATGATGTGAAACGAGGCTAACTTTTTTTTTCAAAATTTCAAAAAACATGGGCTATAACCCATCGTTTTTGTCATTTCGTCATTTTTTTCAAATCCTCAAAAATGATGAAAAACGGCGCGCTATAGTATGCCGTACGATATGGGCTATAGCCCACGGTCCAAAATGATGTGAAACGAGGCTAACTTTTTTTTCAAAATTTCAAAAAACATGGGCTATAACCCATCGTTTTTGTCATTTCGTCATTTTTTTCAAATCTTCAAAAATGATGCAATACTGCGCGCTATAGTATGCCGTACGATATGGGCTATAGCCCATGGTCCAAAATGATGAGAAACGAGGCTAACTTTTTCAAAATTTCAAAAAACATGGGCTATAACCCATCGTTTTTGTCATTTCGTCATTTTTTTTTAAATCTTCAAAAATGATGAAAAACGGCGCGCTATAGTATGCCGTACGATATGGGCTATAGCCCACGGTCCAAAATGATGTGAAACGAGGCTAACTTTTTTTTTTCAAAATTTCAAAAAACATGGGCTATAACCCATCGTTTTTGTCATTTCGTCATTTTTTTCAAATCCTCAAAAATTATGAAAAACGGCGCGCTATAGTATGCCGTACGATATGGGCTATAGCCCACGGTCCAAAATGATGTGAAACGAGGCTAACTTTTTTTTTCAAAATTTCAAAAAACATGGCCTATAACCCATCGTTTTTGTCATTTTGTCATTTTTTTTCAAATCTTCAAAAATGATGAAAAACTGCGCGCTATGGTATGCCGTACGATATGGGCTATAGCCCACGGTCCAAAATGATGAGAAACGAGGCTAACTTTTTTTTTCAAAATTTCAAAAAACATGGGCTATAACCCATCGTTTTTGTCATTTCGTCATTTTTTTCAAATCTTCAAAAATGATGAAAAACTGCGCGCTATAGTATGCCGTAATATGGGCTATAGCCCACGGTCCAAAATGATGAGAAACGAGGCTAACCTTTTTTTCCAAAATTTCAAAAAACATGGGCTATAACCCATCGTTTTTGTCATTTCGTCATTTTTTTCAAATCTTCAAAAATGATGAAATACTGCGCGCTATAGTATGCCGTACGATATGGGCTATAGCCCATGGTCCAAAATGATGAGAAACGAGGCTAACTTTTTTTTTCAAAATTTCAAAAAACATGGGCTATAACCCATCGTTTTTGTCATTTCGTCATTTTTTTTTAAATCCTCAAAAATGATGAAAAACTGCGCGCTATGGTATGCCGTACGATATGGGCTATAGCCCACGGTCCAAAATGATGAGAAACAAGGCTAACTTTTTTTTCCAAAATTTCAAAAAACATGGGCTATAACCCATCGTTTTTGTCATTTCGTCATTTTTTTCAAATCCTCAAAAATGATGAAAAACGGCGCGCTATAGTATGCCGTACGATATGGGCTATAGCCCACGGTCCAAAATGATGTGAAACGAGGCTAACTCTTTTTTTTCAAAATTTCAAAAAACATGGGCTATAACCCATCGTTTTTGTCATTTCGTCATTTTTTTCAAATCTTCAAAAATGATGAAAAACTGCGCGCTATGGTATGCCGTACGATATGGGCTATAGCCCACGGTCCAAAATGATGTGAAACGAGGCTAACTTTTTTTTCCAGAATTTCAAAAAACATGGGCTATAACCCATCGTTTTTGTCATTTCGTCATTTTTTTCAAATCTTCAAAAATGATGAAAAACTGCGCGCAATAGTATGCCGTACGATATGGGCTATAGCCCACGGTCCAAAATGATGAGAAACGAGGCTAACTTTTTTTTCCAAAATTTCAAAAAACATGGGCTATAACCCATCGTTTTTGTCATTTCGTCATTTTTTTCAAATCCTCAAAAATGATGAAAAACGGCGCGCTATAGTATGCCGTACGATATGGGCTATAGCCCACGGTCCAAAATGATGTGAAACGAGGCTAACTTTTTTTTTCAAAATTTCAAAAAACATGGGCTATAACCCATCGTTTTTGTCATTTCGTCATTTTTTTCAAATCTTCAAAAATGATGAAATACTGCGCGCTATAGTATGCCGTACGATATGGGCTATAGCCCATGGTCCAAAATGATGAGAAACGAGGCTAACTTTTTTTTTCAAAATTTCAAAAAACATGGGCTATAACCCATCGTTTTTGTCATTTCGTCATTTTTTTCAAATCCTCAAAAATGATGAAAAACTGCGCGCTATGGTATGCCGTACGATATGGGCTATAGCCCACGGTCCAAAATGATGAGAAACGAGGCTAACCTTTTTTTCCAAAATTTCAAAAAACATGGGCTATAACCCATCGTTTTTGTCATTTCGTCATTTTTTTTCAAATCTTCAAAAATGATGAAAAACTGCGCGCTATGGTATGCCGTACGATATGGGCTATAGCCCACGGTCCAAAATGATGTGAAACGAGGCTAACTCTTTTTTTTCAAAATTTCAAAAAACATGGGCTATAACCCATCGTTTTTGTCATTTCGTCATTTTTTTCAAATCTTCAAAAATGATGAAAAACTGCGCGCTATGGTATGCCGTACGATATGGGCTATAGCCCACGGTCCAAAATGATGTGAAACGAGGCTAACTTTTTTTTCCAGAATTTCAAAAAACATGGGCTATAACCCATCGTTTTTGTCATTTCGTCATTTTTTTCAAATCTTCAAAAATGATGAAAAACTGCGCGCAATAGTATGCCGTACGATATGGGCTATAGCCCACGGTCCAAAATGATGAGAAACGAGGCTAACTTTTTTTTCCAAAATTTCAAAAAACATGGGCTATAACCCATCGTTTTTGTCATTTCGTCATTTTTTTCAAATCCTCAAAAATGATGAAAAACGGCGCGCTATAGTATGCCGTACGATATGGGCTATAGCCCACGGTCCAAAATGATGTGAAACGAGGCTAACTTTTTTTTTCAAAATTTCAAAAAACATGGGCTATAACCCATCGTTTTTGTCATTTCGTCATTTTTTTCAAATCTTCAAAAATGATGAAATACTGCGCGCTATAGTATGCCGTACGATATGGGCTATAGCCCATGGTCCAAAATGATGAGAAACGAGGCTAACTTTTTTTTTCAAAATTTCAAAAAACATGGGCTATAACCCATCGTTTTTGTCATTTCGTCATTTTTTTCAAATCCTCAATAATGATGAAAAACTGCGCGCTATGGTATGCCGTACGATATGGGCTATAGCCCACGGTCCAAAATGATGAGAAACGAGGCTAACCTTTTTTTCCAAAATTTCAAAAAACATGGGCTATAACCCATCGTTTTTGTCATTTCGTCATTTTTTTTCAAATCTTCAAAAATGATGAAAAACTGCGCGCTATGGTATGCCGTACGATATGGGCTATAGCCCACGGTCCAAAATGATGAGAAACGAGGCTAACTTTTTTTTTCAAAATTTCAAAAAACATGGGCTATAACCCATCGTTTTTGTCATTTCGTCATTTTTTTCAAATCTTCAAAAATGATGAAAAACTGCGCGCTATAGTATGCCGTACGATATGGGCTATAGCCCACGGTCCAAAATGATGAGAAACGAGGCTAACTTTTTTTTCCAAAATTTCAAAAAACATGGGCTATAACCCATCGTTTTTGTCATTTCGTCATTTTTTTCAAATCCTCAAAAATGATGAAAAACGGCGCGCTATAGTATGCCGTACGATATGGGCTATACCCCACAGTCCAAAATGATGAGAAACGAGGCTAACTTTTTTTTCCAAAATTTCAAAAAACATGGGCTATAACCCATCGTTTTTGTCATTTCGTCATTTTTTTCAAATCCTCAAAAATGATGAAAAACGGCGCGCTATAGTATGCCGTACGATATGGGCTATAGCCCACGGTCCAAAATGATGAGAAACGAGGCTAACTTTTTTTTTCAAAATTTCAAAAAAATGGGCTATAACCCATCGTTTTTGTCATTTCGTCATTTTTTTCAAATCCTCAAAAATGATGAAAAACGGCGCGCTATAGTATGCCGTACGATATGGGCTATAGCCCATGGTCCAAAATGATGAGAAACGAGGCTAACTTTTTTTTCCAAAATTTCAAAAAACATGGGCTATAACCCATCGTTTTTGTCATTTCGTCATTTTTTTTCAAATCTTCAAAAATGATGAAAAACTGCGCGCTATGGTATGCCGTACGATATGGGCTATAGCCCACGGTCCAAAATGATGAGAAACGAGGCTAACTTTTTTTTTCAAAATTTCAAAAAACATGGGCTATAACCCATCGTTTTTGTCATTTCGTCATTTTTTTTAAATCTTCAAAAATGATGAAAAACTGCGCGCTATAGTATGCCGTACGATATGGGCTATAGCCCACGGTCCAAAATGATGAGAAACGAGGCTAACTTTTTTTTCCAAAATTTCAAAAAACATGGGCTATAACCCATCGTTTTTGTCATTTCGTCATTTTTTTCAAATCCTCAAAAATGATGAAAAACGGCGCGCTATAGTATGCCGTACGATATGGGCTATAGCCCATGGTCCAAAATGATGAGAAACGAGGCTAACTTTTTTTTCCAAAATTTCAAAAAACATGGGCTATAACCCATCGTTTTTGTCATTTCGTCATTTTTTTTCAAATCTTCAAAAATGATGAAAAACTGCGCGCTATGGTATGCCGTACGATATGGGCTATAGCCCACGGTCCAAAATGATGAGAAACGAGGCTAACTTTTTTTTTCAAAATTTCAAAAAACATGGGCTATAACCCATCGTTTTTGTCATTTCGTCATTTTTTTTAAATCTTCAAAAATGATGAAAAACTGCGCGCTATAGTATGCCGTACGATATGGGCTATAGCCCACGGTCCAAAATGATGAGAAACGAGGCTAACTTTTTTTTCCAAAATTTCAAAAAACATGGGCTATAACCCATCGTTTTTGTCATTTCGTCATTTTTTTCAAATCCTCAAAAATGATGAAAAACAGCGCGCTATAGTATGCCGTACGATATGGGCTATAGCCCACGGTCCAAAATGATGTGAAACGAGGCTAACTTTATTTTTCAAAATTTCAAAAAACATGGGCTATAACCCATCGTTTTTGTCATTTTGTCATTTTTTTTCAAATCTTCAAAAATGATGAAAAACTGCGCGCTATGGTATGCCGTACGATATGGGCTATAGCCCACGGTCCAAAATGATGAGAAACGAGGCTAACTTTTTTTTTCAAAATTTCAAAAAACATGGGCTGTAACCCATCGTTTTTGTCATTTCGTCATTTTTTTCAAATCCTCAAAAATGATGAAAAACGGCGCGCTATAGTATGCCGTACGATATGGGCTATAGCCCATGGTCCAAAATGATGAGAAACGAGGCTAACTTTTTTTTTCCAAAATTTCAAAAAACATGGGCTATAACCCATCGTTTTTGTCATTTCGTCATTTTTTTCAAATCCTCAAAAATGATGAAAAACGGCGCGCTATAGTATGCCGTACGATATGGGCTATAGCCCATGGTCCAAAATGATGAGAAACGAGGCTAACTTTTTTTTTTTAAATTTCAAAAAACATGGGCTATAACCCATCGTTTTTGTCATTTCGTCATTTTTTTCAAATCTTCAAAAATGATGAAAAACTGCGCGCTATAGTATGCCGTACGATATGGGCTATAGCCCACGGTCCAAAATGATGAGAAACGAGGCTAACTTTTTTTCCCAAATTTTCAAAAAACATGGGCTATAACCTATCGTTTTTGTCATTTTGTCTTTTTTTTCAAATCTTCAAAAATGATGAAAAACGGCGCGCTATAGTATGCCGTACGATATGGGCTATAGCCCACGGTCCAAAATGATGTGAAACGAGGCTAACTTTTTTTTTCAAAATTTCAAAAAACATGGGCTATAACCCATCGTTTTTGTCATTTCGTCATTTTTTTCAAATCCTCAAAAATGATGAAAAACGGCGCGCTATAGTATGCCGTACGATATGGGCTATAGCCCACGGTCCAAAATGATGTGAAACGAGGCTAACTTTTTTTTTCAAAATTTCAAAAAACATGGGCTATAACCCATCGTTTTTGTCATTTCGTCATTTTTTTCAAATCTTCAAAAATGATGAAATACTGCGCGCTATAGTATGCCGTACGATATGGGCTATAGCCCATGGTCCAAAATGATGAGAAACGAGGCTAACTTTTTTTTTCAAAATTTCAAAAAACATGGGCTATAACCCATCGTTTTTGTCATTTCGTCATTTTTTTCAAATCCTCAAAAATGATGAAAAACTGCGCGCTATGGTATGCCGTACGATATGGGCTATAGCCCACGGTCCAAAATGATGAGAAACGAGGCTAACCTTTTTTTCCAAAATTTCAAAAAACATGGGCTATAACCCATCGTTTTTGTCATTTCGTCATTTTTTTTCAAATCTTCAAAAATGATGAAAAACTGCGCGCTATGGTATGCCGTACGATATGGGCTATAGCCCACGGTCCAAAATGATGAGAAACGAGGCTAACTTTTTTTTTCAAAATTTCAAAAAACATGGGCTATAACCCATCGTTTTTGTCATTTCGTCATTTTTTTCAAATCTTCAAAAATGATGAAAAACTGCGCGCTATAGTATGCCGTACGATATGGGCTATAGCCCACGGTCCAAAATGATGAGAAACGAGGCTAACTTTTTTTTCCAAAATTTCAAAAAACATGGGCTATAACCCATCGTTTTTGTCATTTCGTCATTTTTTTCAAATCCTCAAAAATGATGAAAAACGGCGCGCTATAGTATGCCGTACGATATGGGCTATACCCCACAGTCCAAAATGATGAGAAACGAGGCTAACTTTTTTTTCCAAAATTTCAAAAAACATGGGCTATAACCCATCGTTTTTGTCATTTCGTCATTTTTTTCAAATCCTCAAAAATGATGAAAAACGGCGCGCTATAGTATGCCGTACGATATGGGCTATAGCCCACGGTCCAAAATGATGAGAAACGAGGCTAACTTTTTTTTTCAAAATTTCAAAAAAAATGGGCTATAACCCATCGTTTTTGTCATTTCGTCATTTTTTTCAAATCCTCAAAAATGATGAAAAACGGCGCGCTATAGTATGCCGTACGATATGGGCTATAGCCCATGGTCCAAAATGATGAGAAACGAGGCTAACTTTTTTTTCCAAAATTTCAAAAAACATGGGCTATAACCCATCGTTTTTGTCATTTCGTCATTTTTTTTCAAATCTTCAAAAATGATGAAAAACTGCGCGCTATGGTATGCCGTACGATATGGGCTATAGCCCACGGTCCAAAATGATGAGAAACGAGGCTAACTTTTTTTTTCAAAATTTCAAAAAACATGGGCTATAACCCATCGTTTTTGTCATTTCGTCATTTTTTTTAAATCTTCAAAAATGATGAAAAACTGCGCGCTATAGTATGCCGTACGATATGGGCTATAGCCCACGGTCCAAAATGATGAGAAACGAGGCTAACTTTTTTTTCCAAAATTTCAAAAAACATGGGCTATAACCCATCGTTTTTGTCATTTCGTCATTTTTTTCAAATCCTCAAAAATGATGAAAAACGGCGCGCTATAGTATGCCGTACGATATGGGCTATAGCCCATGGTCCAAAATGATGAGAAACGAGGCTAACTTTTTTTTCCAAAATTTCAAAAAACATGGGCTATAACCCATCGTTTTTGTCATTTCGTCATTTTTTTTCAAATCTTCAAAAATGATGAAAAACTGCGCGCTATGGTATGCCGTACGATATGGGCTATAGCCCACGGTCCAAAATGATGAGAAACGAGGCTAACTTTTTTTTTCAAAATTTCAAAAAACATGGGCTATAACCCATCGTTTTTGTCATTTCGTCATTTTTTTTAAATCTTCAAAAATGATGAAAAACTGCGCGCTATAGTATGCCGTACGATATGGGCTATAGCCCACGGTCCAAAATGATGAGAAACGAGGCTAACTTTTTTTTCCAAAATTTCAAAAAACATGGGCTATAACCCATCGTTTTTGTCATTTCGTCATTTTTTTCAAATCCTCAAAAATGATGAAAAACGGCGCGCTATAGTATGCCGTACGATATGGGCTATAGCCCATGGTCCAAAATGATGAGAAACGAGGCTAACTTTTTTTTTTTTAATTTCAAAAAACATGGGCTATAACCCATCGTTTTTGTCATTTCGTCATTTTTTTCAAATCTTCAAAAATGATGAAAAACTGCGCGCTATAGTATGCCGTACGATATGGGCTATAGCCCACGGTCCAAAATGATGAGAAACGAGGCTAACTTTTTTTCCCAAATTTTCAAAAAACATGGGCTATAACCTATCGTTTTTGTCATTTTGTCTTTTTTTTCAAATCTTCAAAAATGATGAAAAACGGCGCGTTATAGTATGCCGTACGATATGGGCTATAGCCCACGGTCCAAAATGATGTGAAACGAGGCTAACTTTTTTTTTCAAAATTTCAAAAAACATGGGCTATAACCCATGGTTTTTGTCATTTCGTCATTTTTTTCAAATCTTCAAAAATGATGAAATACTGCGCGCTATAGTATGCCGTACGATATGGGCTATAGCCCACGGTCCAAAATGATGTGAAACGAGGCTAACTTTTTTTTTCAAAATTTCAAAAAACATGGGCTATAACCCATGGTTTTTGTCATTTCGTCATTTTTTTCAAATCTTCAAAAATGATGAAATACTGCGCGCTATAGTATGCCGTACGATATGGGCTATAGCCCATGGTCCAAAATGATGAGAAACGAGGCTAACTTTTTTTTTCAAAATTTCAAAAAACATGGGCTATAACCCATCGTTTTTGTCATTTCGTCATTTTTTTCAAATCCTCAAAAATGATGAAAAACTGCGCGCTATGGTATGCCGTACGATATGGGCTATAGCCCACGGTCCAAAATGATGAGAAACGAGGCTAACTTTTTTTTCCAAAATTTCAAAAAACATGGGCTATAACCCATCGTTTTTGTCATTTCGTCATTTTTTTCAAATCCTCAAAAATGATGAAAAACGGCGCGCTATAGTATGCCGTACGATATGGGCTATAGCCCACGGTCCAAAATGATGTGAAACGAGGCTAACTTTTTTTTCCAAAATTTCAAAAAACATGGGCTATAACCCATCGTTTTTGTCATTTCGTCATTTTTTTCAAATCCTCAAAAATGATGAAAAACGGCGCGCTATAGTATGCCGTACGATATGGGCTATAGCCCAAGGTCCAAAATGATGAGAAACGAGGCTAACTTTTTTTTTCAAAATTTCAAAAAACATGGGCTATAACCCATCGTTTTTGTCATTTCGTCATTTTTTTTCAAATCTTCAAAAATGATGAAAAACTGCGCGCTATGGTATGCCGTACGATATGGGCTATAGCCCACGGTCCAAAATGATGAGAAACGAGGCTAACTTTTTTTTCCAAAATTTCAAAAAACATGGGCTATAACCCAACGTTTTTGTCATTTCGTCATTTTTTTCAAATCCTCAAAAATGATGAAAAACGGCGCGCTATAGTATGCCGTACGATATGGGCTATAGCCCACGGTCCAAAATGATGTGAAACGAGGCTAACTTTTTTTTCCAAAATTTCAAAAAACATGGGCTATAACCCATCGTTTTTGTCATTTCGTCATTTTTTTTCAAATCTTCAAAAATGATGAAAAACTGCGCGCTATAGTATGCCGTACGATATGGGCTATAGCCCACGGTCCAAAATGATGAGAAACGAGGCTAACTTTTTTTTCCAAAATTTCAAAAAACATGGGCTATAACCCATCGTTTTTGTCATTTCGTCATTTTTTTTCAAATCTTAAAAAATGATGAAAAACTGCGCGCTATGGTATGCCGTACGATATGGGCTATAGCCCACTGTCCAAAATGATGAGAAACGAGGCTAACTTTTTTTTTCAAAATTTCAAAAAACATGGGCTATAACCCATCGTTTTTGTCATTTCGTCATTTTTTTCAAATCCTCAAAAATGATGAAAAACGGCGCGCTATAGTATGCCGTACGATATGGGCTATAGCCCATGGTCCAAAAAGATGAGAAACGAGGCTAACTTTTTTTTTCAAAATTTCCAAAAACATGGGCTATAACCCATCGTTTTTGTCATTTCGTCATTTTTTTTCAAATCTTCAAAAATGATGAAAAACTGCGCGCTATAGTATGCCGTACGATATGGGCTATAGCCCACGGTCCAAAATGATGAGAAACGAGGCTAACTTTTTTTTCCAAAATTTCAAAAAACATGGGCTATAACCCATCGTTTTTGTCATTTCGTCATTTTTTTTCAAATCTTAAAAAATGATGAAAAACTGCGCGCTATGGTATGCCGTACGATATGGGCTATAGCCCACTGTCCAAAATGATGAGAAACGAGGCTAACTTTTTTTTTCAAAATTTCAAAAAACATGGGCTATAACCCATCGTTTTTGTCATTTCGTCATTTTTTTCAAATCCTCAAAAATGATGAAAAACGGCGCGCTATAGTATGCCGTACGATATGGGCTATAGCCCATGGTCCAAAAAGATGAGAAACGAGGCTAACTTTTTTTTTCAAAATTTCCAAAAACATGGGCTATAACCCATCGTTTTTGTCATTTCGTCATTTTTTTCAAATCCTCAAAAATGATGAAAAACGGTGCGCTATAGTATGCCGTACGATATGGGCTATAGCCCACGGTCCAAAATGATGTGAAACGAGGCTAACTTTTTTTTCCAATATTTCAAAAAACATGGGCTATAACCCATCGTTTTTGTCATTTCGTCATTTTTTTTCAAATCTTCAAAAATGATGAAAAACTGCGCGCTATAGTATGCCGTACGATATGGGCTATAGCCCACGGTCCAAAATGATGAGAAACGAGGCTAACTTTTTTTTCCAAAATTTCAAAAAACATGGGCTACAACCCATCGTTTTTGTCATTTTGTCATTTTTTTCAAATCCTCAAAAATGATGAAAAACGGCGCGCTATAGTATGCCGTACGATATGGGCTATAGCCCATGGTCCAAAATGATGAGAAACGAGGCTAACTTTTTTTTTAAAAATTTCAAAAAACATGGGCTATAACCCATCGTTTTTGTCATTTCGTCATTTTTTTTCAAATCTTCAAAAATTATGAAAAACTGCGCGCTATGGTATGCCGTACGATATGGGCTATAGCCCACGGTCCAAAATGATGAGAAACGAGGCTAACTTTTTCTTCCAAAATTTCAAAAAACATGGGCTATAACCCATCGTTTTTGTCATTTCGTAATTTTTTTTAAATCCTCAAAAATGATGAAAAATGGCGCGCTATAGTATGCCGTACGATATGGGCTATAGCCCACGGTCCAAAATGATGTGAAACGAGGCTAACTTTGTTTTTCAAAATTTCAAAAAACATGGTCTATAACCCATCGTTTTTGTCATTTCGTCATTTTTTTCAAATCTTCAAAAATGATGAAAAACTGCGCGCTATAGTATGCCGTACGATATGGGCTATAGCCCACGGTCCAAAATGATGAGAAACGAGGCTAACTTTTTTTTCCAAAATGTCAAAAAACATGGGCTATAACCCATCGTTTTTGTCATTTTGTAATTTTTTTCAAATCCTCAAAAATGATGAAAAACGGCGCGCTATAGTATGCCGTACGATATGGGCTATAGCCCACGGTCCAAAATGATGTGAAACGAGGCTAACTTTTTTTTTCAAAATTTCAAAAAACATGGGCTATAACCCATCGTTTTTGTCATTTCGTCTTTTTTTTCAAATCTTCAAAAATGATGAAATACTGTGCGCTATAGTATGCCGTACGATATGGGCTATAGCCCACGGTCCAAAATGATGAGAAACGAGGCTAACTTTTTTTTTAAAAATTTCAAAAAACATGGGCTATAACCCATCGTTTTTGTCATTTCGTCATTTTTTTCAAATCCTCAAAAATGATGAAAAACGGCGCGCTATAGTATGCCGTACGATATGGGCTATAGCCCATGGTCCAAAATGATGAGAAACGAGGCTAACTTTTTTTTTCAAAATTTCAAAAAACATGGGCTATAACCCATCGTTTTTGTCATTTCGTCATTTTTTTTCAAATCTTCAAAAATGATGAAAAACTGCGCGCTATGGTATGCCGTACGATATGGGCTATAGCCCACGGTCCAAAATGATGAGAAACGAGACTAACTTTTTCTTCCAAAATTTCAAAAAACATGGGCTATAACCCATCGTTTTTGTCATTTCGTAATTTTTTTCAAATCCTCAAAAATGATGAAAAACGGCGCCCTATAGTATTCCGTACGATATGGGCTATAGCCCACGGTCCAAAATCATGTGAAACGAGGCTAACTTTTTTTTTCAAAATTTCAAAAAACATGGGCTATAACCCATCGTTTTTGTCATTTCGTCATTTTTTTCAAATCTTCAAAAATGATGAAAAACTGCGCGCTATAGTATGCCGTACGATATGGGCTATAGCCCACGGTCCAAAATGATGAGAAACGAGGCTAACTTTTTTTCCCAAAATTTCAAAAAACATGGGCTATAACCCATCGTTTTTGTCATTTTGTCATTTTTTTCAAATCCTCAAAAATGATGAAAAACGGCGCGCTATAGTATGCCGTACGATATGGGCTATAGCTCACGGTCCAAAATGATGTGAAACGAGGCTAACTTTTTTTTTCAAAATTTCAAAAAACATGGGCTATAACCCATCGTTTTTGTCATTTCATCATTTTTTTCAAATCCTCAAAAATGATGAAAAACGGCGCGCCTATAGTATGCCGTACGATATGGGCTATAGCCCACGGTCCAAAATGATGAGAAACGAGGCTAACTTTTTTTTCCAAAATTTCAAAAAACATGGGCTATAACCCATCGTTTTTGTCATTTCGTAATTTTTTTTCAAATCTTCAAAAATGATGAAAAACTGCGCGCTATGGTATGCCGTACGATATGGGCTATAGCCCACGGTCCAAAATGATGAGAAACGAGGCTAACTTTTTTTTTTAAAAATTCAAAAAACATGGGCTATAACCCATCGTTTTTGTCATTTCGTCATTTTTTTCAAATCCTCAAAAATGATGAAAAACGGCGCGCTATAGTATGCCGTACGATATGGGCTATAGCCCATGGTCCAAAATGATGAGAAACGAGGCTAACTTTTTTTTTCAAAATTTCAAAAAACATGGGCTATAACCCATCGTTTTTGTCATTTCGTCATTTTTTTTCAAATCTTCAAAAATGATGAAAAACTGCGCGCTATGGTATGCCGTACGATATGGGCTATAGCCCACGGTCCAAAATGATGAGAAACGAGACTAACTTTTTCTTCCAAAATTTCAAAAAACATGGGCTATAACCCATCGTTTTTGTCATTTCGTAATTTTTTTCAAATCCTCAAAAATGATGAAAAACGGCGCCCTATAGTATTCCGTACGATATGGGCTATAGCCCACGGTCCAAAATCATGTGAAACGAGGCTAACTTTTTTTTTCAAAATTTCAAAAAACATGGGCTATAACCCATCGTTTTTGTCATTTCGTCATTTTTTTCAAATCTTCAAAAATGATGAAAAACTGCGCGCTATAGTATGCCGTACGATATGGGCTATAGCCCACGGTCCAAAATGATGAGAAACGAGGCTAACTTTTTTTCCCAAAATTTCAAAAAACATGGGCTATAACCCATCGTTTTTGTCATTTTGTCATTTTTTTCAAATCCTCAAAAATGATGAAAAACGGCGCGCTATAGTATGCCGTACGATATGGGCTATAGCTCACGGTCCAAAATGATGTGAAACGAGGCTAACTTTTTTTTTCAAAATTTCAAAAAACATGGGCTATAACCCATCGTTTTTGTCATTTCGTCATTTTTTTCAAATCTTCAAAAATGATGAAATACTGCGCGCTATAGTATGCCGTACGATATGGGCTATAGCCCACGGTCCAAAATGATGAGAAACGAGGCTAAATTTTTAATTTTTAATTTTATAAAATTTTAAATTTTAAATTTTAAATTTTAAATTTTAAATTTTAAATTTTAAATTTTAAATTTTAAATTTTAAAATTTAAATTTAAAAATTTAAAATTTAAAATTTAAAATTTAAAATTTTAAATTTGAAATTTGAAAATTATAAAAAAAATCAGGAAGACCCCCTCTGGTTCTCTCCCCCTGCCTGGCCCCTCCCCTTCCTACTCTCCCCCTCCCTGGCCCCTCCCCTTCCTACTCTCCCCCTGCCTGGCCCCTCCCCTTCCTACTCTCCCCCTCCCTGGCCCCTCCCCTTCCTACTCTCCCCCTGCCTGGCCCCTCCCCTTCCTACTGTCCTCCTGCCTGGCCCCTCCCCTTCCTACTCTCCTCCTGCCTGGCCCCTCCCCTTCCTACTCTCCTCCTGCCTGGCCCCTCCCCTTCCTACTGTACCCCGGAGATCAGCCTAAGACTCATAGGGTTTTCTGTACCTCATTTCAACTCCTGAAAGCCGGAATTGAATCAGGGACCTTCAGATCTTCAGTCTAATGCTCTACCAACTGCGCTATTTCGGCTTGTAAGTGTCACATCCAGAATATATTTTTCAATTGATTGTTAGTTCTTAAACAAATAAATGCCCATGCCCATAGCCCATGTCAAAACCCAAGTGGGGCCCAGATGGACATGTTAGCTGGGTAATTGGGATGAAAATTGGCGTCATTCATTATGGAGGCCGCTCTTCAAAGGCAGGGAAAATCATTGAAATGTACTTTGAACAAGTGGGAACATTGAGCTAAAAGACTAACTGCATAAGACATGTATCCACAACACATTTTGTTGTTCAACTAAAGAAAAAGAAAAACATCCATCCAATGCAGGCGGTAACTCACGATGAAGAGAAAAAGAGGAGATTAAATCAGCAAATTGCTTCTCTGTCTCATTGACTTAATTATCAACTTGATAATGTGTTCAGTGAAGAATTATTGTGCCACTCAACCTCGTCCTTATTTCCAATTCTTACCACTACTTAGACTTAAGAGACAAGTTAGTTGAGAAAGTCTTTGACATTTAAAGACATCGATTTCAAGTGAAGAGGTCTCACAGCTTTTCATCATTTACAGCCATGTCCCATTTCAATACTGAGCAGCAATTAAGGGTCAGAGAGACCTGAAATGGCCTGGGGTGTTCACGTCTCACTTTCTCATCAGAGTTGTATAATTAGCTGGCTGTTCACCCAGACAGATCCATTCTGAATTCAGCTCATAGTTATTTACGAAAGAAAGGGAGAAGAAATTGCTTAGTTCCATAAAACATGATGTGACCAGATTGTGTGGCTCAATGTGTGCAGTAGTTGCATACCAGTGGACTTGATACCGGGCTTTCTGAGTCAGAATCCTAGTAGAATAACCAATAACAGCTACTAAAGAGCAACTGGTACCAAGAGATATGGCGTGGAGTTTAATAGGAGACCCAAAGAACACTTCATAAACTTCTGCCAAACTGTCATCATTAGCTAAGAATTGTCCTCGTTATACAAGATGTCAACTCTTATCAAACTTGCAACTGAACTAGAAAACCTAGCTGTTAAGCTTCTTTCGATGTGGCCAATTTTGGTAGAAAAATAAATTGAAATTGGGGCTGTAAACGATGAACGCTATAATAAACTGAACACAATGGAGAAAGGATGTCGATGTTTTGCCCCCCTATTAGGGACTTCCCTTCAGAAGTAATTTCAATTATTTGACGTCGATTTTCCAACAAGCGGAAAATATGGAAAACCATGCAGGGAAATGAAAAAAGCAACGTATACTGCTCTCAAATGTGCTGCAATTAAATTAGACATTAATAATTGCATTAGGGCTTACTGCTTGTGCTTTATACCAACTGCACATTTGTGAGCAGCCTGATTATGCTAATTAATTATTTCTCCTTAAAGCTGTATGTTACCTTCCTTGACTTAATGTGATTAGTCCTAGTCAAGCAGCTACAGTATACAATATATTTCACCAAACAGATTAGAGCTCAAGTACCTTGAGACAGACAAAGGTATAACACTGATCCACGAGGAAGTCAAGCGGAAGTGCTGAAGGCATGCTTCGTCGCTGCCACTCAAGTGAGAAGTAACTACTGGCCAATCACAGCACGTCTTTTCTGGGACTTCCGTTTACATTGCCAAAGCAAGCGCCGCTGGGAAAGAGGGAGTCACTCCTCTGATTGGCCTACCGAACGTCGGAAGTTGGAAAGCTTCCTCTTTGCTTCCGCTATCATCAGAACCCTTGTCATCACATCAGTCACATCACCCCTGTACTACACCAAGTTCACCAACGCCACTGGCTTCCCATCAAATACCGCATCGACTACAAGATCCTCCATACATTCAAAGCCATTCAAAACCTCGCCCCCCCCTATACCTGTCTGACCTTGTCCACGTCAACATTCCCACCGGGTCTCTTAGGTCTGCCTCCTCCATCACCCCGAAAGTTCTCCCAGCCCGTCTGTCCACCATGGGGTCAAGAGCCTTCAGCCGCTCTGCCTCCCACCTCTGGAACTCCCTCCCCCCTGATATTAGAAACATGGACTCTATCACCATTTTCCAAACTCACCTCAAAACCCACCTGTTTAGGCAGGCATATGGCTGACCTCTGTTGTCTTCTGCTGCAAGCTGTACCTTAGTTATGTTTTGCTTTTAACTCATCCATCGCTATTAAGAAGTGCCAAAAAGTCCCTAAGCGCCAGTCTCTATAAATTTTTTTATTTAATTTTAATTTTATTTTTTAATTTTATTTTTTTTGGTCCAATGTTATACCCGTCTGAAAAAGACGATAAAGGCGTCGTTGGCGCTGCTGGAGTTGCTGAAAAATCAGTAAATTCAGTCCTTGGCAGACATTGAGTTTTAACTGTGTTTGTATAAACTGTTTAACCTGTTGTACGGCGACCTTGAGTGCCCTGAAAGGCGCCTTATAAATAAAAAATGTTATTATTATGCTTCACAAGGAATCTCAGGAAAGCTTGCCTCCATGTTGCCTTAATTCCCTCGAGATATACAGACACCTCCACGCCCCCAGAACGGCTGGCCAAGGTTGAAGCCGCCAAGTCTACTGGTCAAAGCTAGAACTGCAGGCGGTGAAACTGTTGGTGGTCAAATTTGACCACTAATTTCACCGCAAATTTGACTGCATGTGACACAGACACTGAACCCACAACCCACCAAAGACAGTGTGTGAACGTCATCTACTGGACTGGCTGCATTACAATATTGAACAGTGGTTTGTAAATCACAAGTGCGAATAAATAAGTTTAGTTTGAGAACAGAAAAGGACACAGACACAGCACAGCACAGCACAGCCACAGTGAGTGCAGTTCATTGACCTTGGTTACATAAAACATCAGGTGGGTGTTATTTTTATTGCCATAACCCAATTTTACTGTGTGGAAACAACGAGGGGCATCACTATAGTCGCCACCACTGTACTTAGTAGATCGATATGAGTATTGCCTTCGGTGCCTCCCTAGGCTGGACTTGAACCTGTGGTCTTGCTTATAAGAGATGAATACTAACAGTGCCTGCATTCTGCTCGCTGTGTGGCACCATTCCAAAGACCACAGAGGTGTCCAACAACTATATCTGCCTCCCTACGGCACCTCAACACATGTTTCTTTAGTGCTTTTTACACATTGACGGCTACAGTATTCTTTTTTTTTTGCCCTGGTGTGCTATGGACTTTACATTGAAGGAAGAAAAAATGTCGGGGCCCACAGCAAAATGTTCTCTTATAGCGAGAATCACGCATACATCAAAAGAAAGCCTAACTTTTCCACTTCAATTTAAAAGACATTTTGATTTTACCATCTTCCATTCTGGAGATATTGACCTTTTTGTAGCACCGGCTTTTGCCTGAACTCTGCTCGCTTGAACAGACAGCAGAGTTATGGAAGGTTGAAGTTGACAGACAGATATAAAAATGAACGCAAATAATATCCTATACATACTATACACCGAATGAAAGCCCTGAATGTCTACTTTTAGGAGGAAAACAGTACACATT
This sequence comes from Protomyctophum bolini, assembly GCF_963924005.1. Taxonomy (NCBI): domain Eukaryota; kingdom Metazoa; phylum Chordata; class Actinopteri; order Myctophiformes; family Myctophidae; genus Protomyctophum; species Protomyctophum bolini. The sequence goes on from NC_137875.1 coordinate 22,005,019, forward strand.
GATCCCATGTACAGTTTGTCAGTAATTGGTTATTGAATGCAGCTTGCGCCCACCAGAGAGAACTTTAGAGAAGGCATGGACATGAACAACTATTATTCACAAAATAAGGCCTATAGCGACATGAACATACTATATACCGTATGAAACAGAAGACTCTCTGCTTTCATAATAAAAAAACTAATACTGTAATAACAATCAGACCCCTGTGAAGTGAGCGGTGCAACTGTTGCACTGCTCACTTCACAGGGGTGTGATTTTTATTATTATTACATTGATGATGCGCGCCTCGCCTAATCTATTTCACAGGTCTGCTTTCATTGTCTCGATCCCAGTAACAGGAGGGGCAGCAAAAGTCTTGATCTGTGTAGGCTACAAAATGTCCCATTCCACTTATCGGTTCAGAACTATAGTGAGACGCGTTACTGGATCGGCGATGGTAGTGGTTTGCAACTTGCAAGCTAGGAGGGGAAGCCCCTATCTGAAGCACTTTTCATCGCTCCCAAAGAGCTTCATCGACGGTATCCAGCTGTGATGTCGACAAGATGACAACTCGACGAGGAAGGGGAAATGGCTTCCACAGAACACAACTGTTGAGGATGAGGAAATGTGTATTCGTTATACATTACAACCGGGTCGATGACGTCCCCGACGCATTCATTGCGGTCTTATCACTGCAATTATAATGAATAAAAAAGTGTTACAATCACACGACCGAGCTAGTTATCGTTGACGGCTATGGTGATCCGTCCGTGATCGTGCTCCCAACGGAAGACATGTAACCCGGCCAGCGGGCAGTGTTTTCATGGCGGTCCCTCGATAATGTGATTTGTTTGTTAGTTCATAATATGAAGAAGGAAACATGCATGATCTGTCCATGTGTGTTGCAGACGTTGTGCAATGACGATCCGGTGCAGATTATTCACGGGCAAGTCGATGCTTACTTAGGCAGTTCCGAGACGGAGAGAGAGACAGATTCCCCCCCCCCATCCTCCTCCTCGGGAGAAACCATGTAGAAACAGGAGGGGAGGGGGGAATCGAGTGTTGTGGTGGTGTTGGGTGAAATGTGACTCTATTCACACACACACTAGATCATGGGCGCGTCCATTTTAGATCCCCTGACATCTACACGTAAAGGAAGCGGCCCGCCCATAGACCGCCGCCTCTTTTCAGGAGGGGGGGGGGGCTTTTTTCCCTCTTTTTTCCGGATCACCTACCTGGATCTTTGAAGATGCGATCGGAGCTACTTTATATATTGTCCGGGCGCATAAAAAGATGAACTAAAGTATTCAATAAAAAAGTTATATTGGCATATAAATACGTGATCCGCAAACGGCGATCGGCTGACAAATGACGTATAGATACTTACTTAGCAGAGAAACGGTTAAGTGTGTTTTCTGGATGTCCGTGTTCAAAACATACTTCAGCTCACTGTGTTAAAATACCCTCTAGTCTACATGGTCCAAAGGTCCTGATTGAGTTCAAATCCTACAAAAAGCAGATCTGAATTGTGAACTTGTTAGTTTTCTTCAGAATCTGACAAATTCTGAATATCCCCCCTAGCACAAAATATTTTTAGATGAGGGTCTGCAGCCAAATACATGTCAATTTGGGGGTCGTAGGGTAGACCAATTTGATGTGTCCATACGAAGATGATCCGGGCCACAACCAGAAATACCCATATGTGTGTAGTGCCCTTCTCTCCAGTTCTTTTCATGGAGAACAAGGGGGAACAAGGAAAAAGTCTTATGTTTCTGCTGTTTTTGTAGTTCCTCACACTACAAAGCTTGACCATAGTGTTGCTGTAGGACGAAGAAAAACCATAACATGTAACAACGTGTACGTAGGTTGTTACATGTAGGTCTTTAGCCCGAAACAATAAAGGCAGATTTGGCCACGCCCCGAAATACCCATAATGTGTGTCTCAAAGAATGGACACCCTGTCGCCTACTTTTGTTTATATACCGAGCTAATGCGCTTGGTGCGAACCCGTCAAAGTAGTCCACTGATGTTTAAAAACTGAAAAGTCGATAAGAACAGTAACTAACGACAAAAACTAGGAATTTTCACCAAAAACACTGATTGTTGACAATGTAACCAAGATTACTGACCACCTAACTCCAAAAGTATTAAAAGTGCTTTGACGAAAACCTCCTAATTCCATTGGATCCTCAAACTACCTGCCAAACTCCACCTGTTTAGCCGTCTTTTTCTTTTCTTTTTTTTGGATGAATCAGACTATTGAACACCGTTTACTTAATATTGAACCAATGAAAAGTATTAGTGCTTCCCAAAACCTCCTAACTCTGGTTTCTTCCAGACAGCAGAGCATGTATTTATTCTTCTTTAAGACCATGGCTTATATAGTGAGTAGACAGATATCCTTTCACGATAGGATAGACAATGACCAGCGGTCTTAGGGTTCTCCAGTTGCCTTGGCAACATGCAGTGGGCCTGCATACATTCTACAGTGGGGTGGATGGTAGTTAGCCATTGAACCTGACCATAATGTATTAAAAGAGAAGAGAAGAAAAGTAGGCAACAGAAAGAGAATGAACCATGCACCAATGGGACTGATTAGGCCCACTCTCTTCCCTGTGGAAAGGCAAGCAATGTACAGTTCTGACAAACACCGCCAACTAACTTCAGTAATGATTTCTCAGCATGCTAATGGAGATGTATGACATTACAAAATATGTGAATGTGGACTGTAAATTGCTCACTGCAGGTGTGTTATGATTGTGAGTTCTACAATGGTATCACAAGTATACTGTAAACTGTGGATTATATTATTAGTTAATAAGAATAATGCTGGTGAACCAGTGGTTAATTTCAGAATAGGAGTATGAAATAAAGCCCTTAAACTGACACCTAGTACCTACACACAGTCTTTTTTAAACAACACCACAGTATATGTAATGTCAGCTTCATAAGGAGTGTGGTTCTTATGTGATGTTGTGACCCCGGCCTTAAGTGCATATAGCATAGATAGATATTCATTCATAGATAAGGGTGGAAAAGCACAGGTCCCTCCCACCAGGATTCATTATTTTCCGTTTCCAGAGTCTGACTCCTGCCGGTTATGTAAATGCATCTGAATCTCCATAACAAAATCGGCATCAAGGTAGGCAGGACAATCACTTCTTCAACGCAGCATACAATTTAAATGTCCTATTTCTCATCTGGTTGTTCGCCGAGGAGCGTATCGTGCATTTCTTACAGTTGGAAACAATGGACAGCATGTCTGCAAGCCAGTTAAGGGCAAATGGAAAATGTGTTTTTCTGTAAATAAAGCTGTCATTTTGCAAGAAGCAGCAGAACTAAAATGTATTCATCACATTATAATAAAACACATAATGTGGGGAAATAAAATGTCAATAATTGATGTGACAGACACAGTAAATGGGCAAACAGTACCGTGTATAATAACATGGCTGTTGTTGGTTCACTTTCAAGGTGCATAATGGTAGGAAACGTCATTAATTAATGTATGATTCATTTAGCATCATTGTCAAATTGCCGGAGCCCGGAGAGGTGCTAAGGATCTATGGGAGCTGATAGTGATGATGATAATTACACCAAACACCACTTTTTAAGCATTCCTGTCAGAGAATGCCACAGCTTTCCGACACGATGCAACTCACAAAACACCTCATACTGCATGGCAATGGTGGCAAATTTTTTCATTCACTGTTAATTGCCTCATTTATTCCCACATGTGGGGTGGGGTGGGGGGGGGGGCATGGATAAACTTAGGTAACAAAGTTTAGGAGCATGTCTGAGCACAGCTGTCTGCATTGGAACAGACAGTGACATTAATGGACAGGGGCTACAGTGCCTGCAGACAGTCCAGCCATGCCACACGCGTCTTGAGGCTAAAAGCCTGTTGTCACTGCTGACATCTTTTGCAATTGATTAAGTCAGTCCTGTTGACAGAAAGACAGTGTGCTGTTTATTCTTGGCACAATTGAAACTATGAGACACTTATTAGTTACTTATATATATATATACCAGTAAGACGCGCAAACACGGGAAGCGAACGCAGCTCGTACATATTTGGTTTTTTTTAAGATTTACTTTTAAGTTATTATTTTTTTAAGTTAAGTTTTTAACTTAGCCATAACCATATAAGGAGTCCCCAAAGCAGCTATACGTCCAAATATGGAGTGTGTTGCATCAATCACAAACAAATCACTCAGCTCCATATATGGGCACAAAGGTGGGACACAGACACACACACACAGACACACACACACACACACACACACACACACACACACACACACACACACACACACACACACACACACACACACACACACACAGACAGACAGACATGATCTGCTAGGTCTCATAGTAAGTGCTCACTGCGTTCGCAATCACTGCGTTCGCAATAAATCACACCCGTGTGAAGTGAGGGGCGCTCTTATTTATCACTATGATTCTCCTTTCATTGTCAATGGCATTTAATGTTTGTGTTAAGAAAAAAATCCGATTTGCTCAGACAAATATGACGTAAATTCTCCTTTCATTGTCAATGGCATTTAATGTTTGTGTTTGCACAAAAAGCCGATTTGCTCAGACACATATGACATAAATTCTCCTTTCTTTGTCAATGGCAAATGTGACACGAGTTATAGAGAAAGAGCTGTATATAGGAGCCCTCAAATTATTTTTTGCATGCTTCCCCCATTGCCTCCTCTTTTCGCTGTCCCTGCAGTGCCAACCTCCTCTGTTTGCCTGGTGGGAATGGAGTAAACAGCCACATACTGTCCACCACCATTACGTGATCTCCAACCAACCAGCAGGGGTCACTATAGTGCAGCGACAAGAAGCAGAGCCATTGAAGGAGAGTTATGCCAATGAGGGTGCAGAAAACAGCCCAGTCATGAGGTTCATGTACTCGTGCGAGCATTCCGTAAACTTCCGGTTCAGAGTCCTGTCACTCTTCCAATAAAAGTCTATGTAAAAGAGCCGCCATTGGACTGGCCCCATGGGGCGGCGGTGGCTCAGGGTAGAGTGGCTGGATGGCCAGTTTGAACCCGGGCTCCCCCGGAGGTAACCACTGGATGGGATTCAGCCGGAGGTAACCACTGGATGGGATTCAAAACCGGGCCTCTGCACTGGTACACAATAAGGGTTTCACTTCTACACTCCAGGGGGGAAAACAATTACTTTCTATTTTTGCGCAGGAACTTAAAAAAGATAAACTATTATGATTAATTCTCTGATATTTGCATGCGACACTAAACATCCCAACATGTACAATTTTCCCACTGGGTGTGAGGAGGGGGAGCACTGTAGGATATTTATAAAGTGGATACGGATGTAAATTGTGATGTTGATTAATGTATTTCCAACTGCAATATACACCCCATGTAAAGCAGTGCTTGCAATAAATATCATTTAAATAATTCAATTTCCTGGGAAAAATGTGTTTAGTATTAAATCACATTTCCTTGTGCATCTATCAGATCACCGATCTATTAGTGTAAGCTGTTATATGAGCATAGGTTTGTCGCTCCATCCACGATGATCCATGTATGATCCTATATCTCATCCCATCTTCACGGCTCGATGCTTTCTGCTCTAATATATACGACCGATCCTCTCCGAAGCCATTTCAGAAGCTAACCACCACATTGCAGACTTCTATCTGGCTCTGATAATGTCGGCTTTGACCATCTGTCAGCCCTGTGACTGCTGGCGATAAACTTCACGCTCTGTCTTTTTATTCATCTGTTTCACTGAGGGGGAGATCCAGTCGGTGACTCAGAGCCAGAATCAAGACAGGAGAGAGAAATCAATTATAGCCCATGCCTGTGCCTAAAACCAGCCATGTCACAAACGAGGACAAAGGGGTCCAGTGGCCACTGGCCGGTGGTCCCCAAACCTCAGGAGAGGAGAGGGCATAGAGCCGGTCTGCTGCCACACGTACACTCTGACATGCAGCTATCCCCGGCCCCAACACCACATAACAAGCCCTTGTCACTCCTCAAAATGGAATCCATGAATACTTGCTTATCAGCATTGTTTTTTCATCACTTAATGCCCTACTTCATCGTACAAGAGTGTAAAGCAACAAATTGTGGAAAAAAGCCAATTTACAAGCTCACAACCTATCACTGTGCGACGCATTAGCTTGCAAATGTCACTATTTCTGAACATTTCCGTTCCATTTCCTCAAAAGTAACGGTTTTGGACATACAAGGTTTCAACCTGACAGCGACGTTATAAGAGTCTACTTACAGAGGTAAAAGTGTTTGATCCATGAACAGTCGCTAAAAGGGTTTCTCTATATAATTGTTGTGAATCATAAAATGTGAAGTGACAACAATAATGGGACTGCACCAATAGTGGAGTCGTCACAGTCTACTGAGGACAACACATCTACATTACCGTGAAATCCAAAATATTTCAAATAACCCCAGATTGTCTCAGCTCCTGTGTGAGCCAGAATGTGTTTGTGAGGGCTGCACTAGACCCCCACCAATGAGATATGAACTCAATAACATTCTGGTTATTACCTCCACCCGTTGAGCCCAAACCAACTGATGAGGCCAGAGACCAACAGAAACATCTGGACAAAGAGATTGTGTACCACTTGGCTCTGTGTATAAATAAAGCCTTTGTGTGTGTGTGTGTGTGTGTGTGTGTGTGTGTGTGTGTGTGTGTGTGTGTGTGTGTGTGTGTGTGTGTGTGTGTGCGTGTATGGGTGTACTGTATGTATGTGTTTCTCCGTCTGTCTATCATCACGGTACATGAGTCCTTGTATATGAACGTTGTGCATGTGAGTGTGGTGCCCACAGAGAGGACCCTTGTTGCAAACAGTTGCTTTTATCGGTGCACAACAGGGACAGGACGGCATGCCCATCAGCCTAGCTGGCATGATGGCGGATGGGAGAGGCTCTGATTGTGGAGCGTGAGGACACTGGGGGGGGGGGGCAGTCATGGTAACGGAGGCTAGATGGGCGGGCTTGAAGAATGGGAGGGGAAGCCCAGCTGGCAACCACTTCTAATTGGGCTGAGCAAGGTTTCCATGGCTGGCCGGGCCCATATGCAGTGTGGATCTAAGAGCCTGCACTGCTGCGCAAAGGAGCAGGCCAGGCCAGACCAGGCCAGGGAGTGTGTGTGTGTGTGTGTGTGTGTGTGTGTGTGTGTGTGTGTGTGTGTGTGTGTGTGTGTGTGTGTGTGTTCGTGTTCGGGGGGCAGCACCAGGCAAGAGGTTGGTCATACTCCAGCAGTCTCCAGCCTGGGGCAGAGAGGGCCAGCTGTCACCCCCTGACAGGAGCCCACACTCCACCGTGTTCTCAAATAACACAAACTCAGTGAATGCAGAGGAGCAAAAGCTTACGGTAAAGGAATAAATAAAAGGCTGCTTATGATGAAACAACCGTTTTACTCGAGCCACCCCCATAATCTCTGAGGGAGGAGAAAGGAATGAGGACAAGAAGGGAGACACGGAAAGATTCCAAATGAAAATGAGCAGAGAAGAGGCCTCTGAAGTCATGGCCTACGGGGGACCTCCTCACAAGTGTGACGAAAGAGCATAGTGGCTGCTGTGTGAATATCGTCAGTTGGAAACAATTGTAGGCGATTAATATGGAGGTGAACCGAGATAGAGTGTAGACCCTAGTCTGTATAGGCCTGTACCTTCATCCTCTACATCAGTTGAATAGGGGCTCACAGGGCAAATCAATTCCCTTCAAACTCGGCAGCATCCCCTCCGATTTATACTTTGTCGTAAGACAGAGTCGTGAACCGAAATTAGCTGATCTACTAGCTCACAACGCATGGCATCCCAATGCTTTGTAGTTTGTAGATCTGCTATTTTCAGTGTGTGACTCCATCCTTCGAGGAATTGTATAGGGGATCGACTGTCACACCTTTCTTTCTTCCCTGACTCTCCTCCCCACCAAAGACATGACATGCCAGAAGAGGCAAACAAATCACTTAAAAATGCAGACGGAACCATAAATGTTCCAATAAGCATTGTAATATCAAAACAAAATATGTTTCCATGGAACATAAATTTCGGCGCGTCATTCACGGTGCAGTTGTTTTTATTTATTCATTCTCTTTACAACTGAGCAGATGTCTGGAGGGCAGACCACAATGCAGTTTATGGGGGAAAAGAAAAAGGGGAGGAGACAAGACGGAAATAAGGGAAAGGCAAGTCCTTACGGTTGAAAACCCATGGCGTATTGCTGCCCCCTACAGTCCTACTGTAGTAACAGCCGTACTCACATTTACTCTACCAAAGTCTCCATATTATTATCCTTGAAAGGTTGAATACTGTCAGTAAGCTACTTACACAAAACTATTACTGTAGCCTAGGTTCTATATAGCCTGGAGTCTCACAGACGTGTGTGTGTGTGTGTGTGTGTGTGTGTGTGTGTGTGTGTGTGTGTGTGTGTGTGTGTGTGTGTGTGTGTGTGTGTGTGTGTGTGTGTGAATAATGCATGAGTGTTTACTACTATGGATGGATTATTATACATTATGTGGGAGACATCCCCCATCCAGTGCTTAATTAATACACATATGTATGCCAGTGCTTATATAAATATATCCTATATATATATATATAAGTATATGTGCATATAGTATGAAGTTGATAACTCAAACAACTTCATGGCCTGGTTTGCTGCTCTGTCCCGTGCATGTAGGCTCACGCCTAGCGAGAGCAAGATGACACTCGTGCCAATACAGGTCTGAAATTGAATACGACACTAAAGGGAGCATAATTAAGCAAGCTTTTGTGTGAATAACGTATATGTATTCCGATGTATTCATCCCCACTTACATTAAATGGCGTGTGTGTGTGTGCGTGTGTGCCTGTATAGGCAGGGGGGTTAGAGTGATTGGAGAGAATGTAACAGTCTCCAGGGGATGAGAAAGACAGTAAACTAAGCCATGAGAGAAAATCAGATCACCTTGAATTTGCATAAACAGTCTTCAAATGGCTGCGTAGAGGGTATAAGTGTTAGCCATCCAAGCCTGAATAAACTCCCAGCCGTGGATTAGTATTGGGTTCAGCCAGGTCATTTAACACTTAAAGACAGGCCCCGGGGAGCCGATTCATGTTGGACAAATTGTTTTGCCTCTGTGGCAGCTCCGCTCTCCACCAGGGTGCTGGGGGACTTCAGAGGAGCAATTTGCTGCCTGTAGTAAGGGACACTTTGCACCTTGCTCTCTCTGCACGGAAAGCAGAGCCACATCAAAATACAAAATGACACAGAGAGCAACATCAGCACCAATTACGAAAGAAATAGTCCCCACTTGGGTTAAGGTCCTGAGGATGGGCTAAAGACACTGGGAATAATAAGTGAACAGTTATGGCGTCCTGCCATTCGCTTCCAGGAAGCGCACTGGAGATGAAAAATGGAACATGGATGAAGATGCCAATGTAATGCGAAAACTTAGCAGAGGTGGACAAAACTTTGGCAGGTTGTGAAGTGACTTAAGATAAGTGAACAAATTATGCAGATATGGGTTACAGGGTGTGTGTGTGTGTGTGTGTGTGTGTGTGTGTGTGTGTGTGTGTGTGTGTGTGTGTGAGAGAGATCTGGAGAAGATTGCCCTGTTGGCGTGCATGGTGTTTGGCAGAGAAGGGAGGGCCACCTCTGCATCAAAAAGGTTGAGTGGGCTTTGTTGGAGCATCTAAATATAATTTTATTTAACCCATATAGGCTACTGTGCAAATATCTTTTCTGCTTTTCAATGGTCCAGTGGGTGTGGGTAGTGGAACAGGAACGACAAGTGGTTGTCAGAATGCAGGGAGCTCAAATGTGTAGCCTATACACTTTAAAATATCAGTTTGCAACATTAAGAATTAAATGAACACAGAATTCCACAGCGTACTCTTCCCGTTTCATTAAGCTGAGCTTGGAGCTCCAATGATTCCCACAAGGCTTCCAAAGTTTCTTTGGACCCCTGCATCAGGTGAGCCAACATCGCTTCTCGTCCAAAGCAGTGATTATCATCCCTGCAGAAAAGCAATCGGAACAAAACGCATCCCCAACTGAATACAGTACGACTATAAAATAGATTTGTTGCGAACTAATTATGCATTTCCCATGCAATTTATAACACGACGACGCCTGCAGTAACACTTAACTTCTGGAGCTTGATTAATGGCGCCATGCTGATGCTGTAAGCCTAGAAATAGGAGCAGTGTGGAGGAGAAGCTCACATCGCCAGCATCAGCAGTCTGGACCTGCTCCCTCTGTCACACGGCTCACACACTCGCTACCCATAAAAGTAAAATGCTGCAGGTTTTGGAAAACAGCCTTGTCCTCTTTGTCAGAGGGCTTGTCGTAAATAGCCTGTGTGTGTGTGTATGTGCGTGTCGGGCCCCAGGGGACAGAGACATGGGGACTGAACTCATCACCACCGAGGTACTTCATCTGGGCACCGGCCACGCAGCGGCAAGGAAATAATTTGTGGATGTACGTAGCATATAGCCACACACGATAGCATGCAGAAGCACAGTGTCACCGTCAGATTGTGTTGCAGTGACTGCAGTGATTGAAGCCAATGCAACACTTTGTCCACACAGTCATTTTGTTCATTATATTAACTTGCTGCATGGAATTATAGTGTGTTCTTATTAAGTTAAACCAGGGCCACTTCACCCCTTTTGCAACCAAATCTTATTTGAATGATGTTTGGGAGACAAGAAACACTATCCGGGTTTTTTGGGGAATGACGCAAAAGACCGCTTATTTTGTACATGGACTCTTAGGTGTGCCCAGACCCTTACTGAGACAACATATAGTCCAGGAAGGAAGTGAGACGGTGACCAGTGAACTTTGAAATACTAAAATATCTAAAAACATGTATTACACACACACACACCTAAAGGGACTAATGTTCAAAGAGTCCAAAAGTTTGAAAAAGAAGAAAAAAATCCATTAAGATTGGGTTATAACTTGATAATTGTTAATCAAATTCACTGAAATATAACTGAACCAGATCCAATGCAACCAAATCAAATTTTAAAAATCAAAGTTTATTTTGTATGAAATCCAAAAATAGTGCAGTTAATTGGGCCTACATGCTCATTTCGACATCAGAACTTTCTTTTCTGACAGGCCATCAGAAAAAGGTTCTGATGTCGGATGGATTATTTTGAAGCATGTAGGGGCCTTTATCAATTGATTTCAAGTAATTTCAACCAAGGATGAGGTTGTAGAAGAGTCTATGATAGGCATGTTGAATTGAATGTGTAAGCGTATTATTTTTTTAAATAATGGTTCTAAGACAAATATCTTCCAACAATACTGTCCTTTGGAATAGGGCACAAATTAATGTGTTTACTTTCCATACAGTACAGTAGTAGGAAATTATCCTGATTCAAGTTAATAATTGAATAAATGACATTGGCATTTGATAATAATAGCCTAGGTTCTCAATATTACCATAGCCAAATGAATTGCCATCAATGAATCGTTTTATCTCGTTTCTATCAAATGTGCCATCTACAGTTTATTGGATCGTTTCGTTCTCATTAAAACATTTTGCAAAGTGATTTGCAACATCAAAGGGTTCAGTAGGCCTAAGCATTCAACCATGACTGCATGCATACTTATTAAACAGAATGTTGTAGATGAAGAATTTAAGCCTTTAGCTATTCCATTTCATATTATGATCAGTTACAAGTCATGAGGACATTTTTACACATGGCCTTTTTGTTTATATTAGATTCCACAACACAATTAGACAATGATTTGTACATTTCTCTCATCCTTATTTTTTGGCTGTAGCTTTAGCCTCATTCCTTTGAGAGAATACATCATTCAACTCCATTTCAATCCAGGGAGAAGGGTGAGACCTTAACACTCTCTACTCTCTGACAGGTGCATGGTGGTCAATAATGTCAGATCATTTCATAAAGCTCCTCTGTTGTGCAATTGATTCATAGTTATGCAAGGTAATGTTACGGTAAAAACAGGCTTCACTGATCCCATAACATGAAACTGTTCTTAAGATTAGTCGGTTGGGCTAGTGCTAAAACAATACTGGCACCAATTATTTATTTATTTTTCTCTGCATCAATATAGTGCAATTGAAAACCCAGGAACACAATTTCTGCCAATGTGGTTAACTGTGACTTTCACAATAAAGACCAAACAACAGAAATTACATTACTTTGATCAGTTCTAGCTGTAGAAATGTGCCTTTCAGTACAAGGATACGTCAGAGGTCAGACAAAAGCAGAATAATGTATTAAAAAAAATCACACCTGTGTGAACCGAGTGGTGCAACTCCCCAATCTCTCTCCCCCCCCCCCCCCCCCCCCCCCCTCCCCTCCCTCTCTCTCTCACTCTCACTCTCATTCTCATTAGCAGGCAACAGTCTGTCAGCACTGTCTCTCTCTCTCTCTCTGTTTCTGCATGGCACAATACCGTTATACAATATACTCATTAACACATACCGGTACGTGAACACATACATAGGTGAACACGGACATTGCTGGTTGTAGGAGTGGTTGCACCACTAAAAAAGGAAGGACATAGTGCGAACCAAATGCCTGACGTATATTTGGTTATGTGCCGTGTCGTGAACCTAAAACAGAAGATCTAAAAGCTAACATTGTGTTAATACTGCGACACTTTGTGAGCTTGTAGATTGGCTGTTTTTGGTCTGTGACACCGGCACACAACTAAGTATGAAACAACCATAATTCTCCACTGATTCCCATTCAGTGTGAAGCCTCAAGATATTCCAAGCATGCTTCAATATTCATTGGGTTACACAGTGCCACAGCCCCATGTAAGGAGGCCTGTGCATATACTTTCAGAAATGTGATGTAATAATCTATGGGAAATGTCATAAAAGAAAGAAAGTAGCAAGAAAGAGGACAACTCTGACTATTCTTGAGAACAATTTACTAAACTAACTTAATAGCGCTCCATTGACTTTGGGCCCAGATTGAAATAATCAGCATTAACATGGCAACAGCACAATCATTTGCTTCATAATGAGGCGAGAAGCTTGAACCCAGCTGCCACAGGAAGAGGAATCTGACACAGCCATTCGAATTGAACCGTGCCGACATGAGCTGCTTATTCAAGAAGTGACACCATCTGACTATCACCCCGATTGATCACCCACTATTTCTTCCGTCTTTGCACTATAGGAGCAGACATTTTCAGATAAAAATAAACCATTGGAGAACATCTAGATGAGAAGAAAAGGTTTGTCTGCACACGTGCGTGCCTCTGCCATTTGTAGTTCGTCGTACGAAGGTGTTGAGCAACACAAATAGCAGATCTACAAACTCACAACACGGTGCATCCACGCCTTGTGCACTTCCATTGTCTGCTATTTCCAGTGTACAACACCATAGTACGACCACATCAAGCAAATCAAGCATTTTTATAAGAGGATTATAGAGCATAATCATAAATACTTAAGGTCTCGGAGGAAGACGATATACTCTGCCAGCAGCGCTAATGCAAATTGGACTGTTTTCTCAAGGTGTACAGCCCTTGGAACATTGCTGAGGTCTACTTTCCACGTGTAAACAGACTGTATCTACATGTCTTCCCACACCAAAGTGCTGTGCGGGTTTGCTGTTGTTAAAATGACACAGCATGAGTTTATTTGAAATCTACAACTACACATTTTCCCCTTTTTCAGATTTCCACATTCACAGAAACCACAAGTACAAAACACTACAGCAAAGCCGTTTGTCTCTAGATCTGATTCCTACTATCATTGCTTGCAGAACATTAGCACAATGTAATCCCAGGATATTAAGAGTTGTCACTGGTGTTTTCAGCGACGGCATACAGAAATGACAACCTCTTAAAGATCTTCCGGGTACAGTCAGGATCAACAGATGGTGAGGCACTGCCTCTTTTCCCCTAGGGCTGCACAGTAAGATTGAGCGTGTGAAATCTGTCACAATCTCTGGTGGCAAATGTCGCGCAGTTCCTGCAAATGCTAATGGAGCTCATGTGAGGTCCAAAAACAGGGGAGGGGCAGACGGGCATAAATGGAGAGGAGTCCAATTTAAAAATGACACTGTGTGACAAAATCATCCTTCTAAAAGGGCATGGAATTTCCCTGGCCCGTGGACATCCTTTCGCAAATGAGCATAGCTCAGATGCCAGTGACATTCAGGTTGCCATTGTGACCGTCTCCTTTGAGACACACTATACCCACCAAATTCCATTATAGGCTTGGTTAAAACCTGCCTTTGCTGGCACTCAATGGACCTCATTAGATGGGAGTGCAGTGAGTTACTGTAGTTAATTACATCGTAAAGCCTTTGACCGAAATGAGTTTAAAACATTGGGAAGCTCACACTGCACTAGAATATACCACTCCGCTGGAATAGAGCATGGAAGGAGTGCCCTGGGTATAAAGGTTCAATCAAAAGGACAGATTTCATTCTAATTTGCTAATGGACATGCATGCACATTAGCCCTAACAAACAACATTATGCTCATGTCATGGTGCCTTGTTTACTTGTAATTAGCAGTGGCACACATGTTTTAGTGTTCATGCAGTTGAGTCCATATGGAGTTGGCTTGGGACCCAGAGGGTCGCTGGTTCAAGGCTATCATGGATAGTGTGGACTGGTAGGAGCAGGGACATGCACACATAGACATCAAAGGGGGCTTCAGCCCCTGCCCTTTTACCAGTGTGTAAAACAACTGCCCTTTCCAGACCACGAATGCAGCATTTACTATGGTGAAAGAAATGCAAATGCCCCTCCTCTCCTTTCCATGCCATACTGGAAGGTGAATTGAGGAGAATTCAATTCTATTCAATTCAATTCAGGATTAGCTGAGCTCACAACGCGTTGTGTGACCTTTTAGATCTGCTATTTTTGCCATTTTTGTCCAAAAGTGCCCCCTTACGGGATTTCAGCCCCTGCCTCTCTGACACTCTCTGCATGTCCCTGGGTAGCAGTACCACCATGTCTCCACATGTATGTACATCTGTTTCAGCCGACCTATGTACTGTATGTGGAAAAGTGTGAAAACTGAAAATGTAAAGGTAACATTTTCTTTTAAGTGTTAAAAACTAAAAACTAAAATGTATACTCATTGCTATAGTGTGTCTGCAACAGGAGTCTCCATGTCTCTCCAGCTTTTTATTAAACAGAAAGTGCATTTTCAGGTCGGGATACCAATTTTGTCCAATCAGGATAGAGAACGCAGTCAGGATACAGATTAAACAAGTGGAATTATAAATGATGACACAAAGAAAGACAAAATTGGAACCAGAACACTAAAAATTAAGCTCATAAATGGCTACTTTCTCCTGATTTTCTCACCTACCTGAAAATCCTGAAAAATGTAAAGAGTTGGAGACAGGGAGACCCCCGTTATTGAACAAACACCCACACTAAACCAAAAAAAATTAACGTACTCTACCTTTAATAGATTCACCTATGTCGTCAATATAATAATAATGATATGATGATAGGAAAATGCACGATATTTAAATAAATAAAAATCTGCATATAGCAGGATTTTGTATTGTATTCATCTACCATGGCCAAAACGGAATGATCAGGGAAGTTCAAGCTGAAAATGGTTTGTCCTATTAATTAACAACTAACAGGAGGACAGACTAGGTTGCTTCCAAATAAAGAGGTAAACAAATTATCCTCATTGTGCTGCCAATGACGGAGCCTATTAGGGCCAGAGAAGCCCAGTGGGAAATCATTCAAAGTAATGATTAGAGATCCAGGGCCATGTCTGTGAATGTGTGTCAACCAATGACTGTAAAAGATAAATAAATAAGCCTGCCTTATACAAGTGGAAGTTAAGTGAGGGGGAGCACTTTCCTTCAAGGATGAGGAAGAAGTCACTCCCAAACTTTGAGTCTGATGAAACCACTCCTTCTTCATGACATTCTTATAGCTTCACATAAAACTTTTGCCCAGACTCTGCAGACAGTTACAGATGAACTGAAACCTACTCAAAGTTGCTTAATTAGAAATAACATGAGATTTCCTGATTTCTTTCCGAACATGACAGAGGCGTACAGGTCATAAAGAATGATGTGCTAAGTGACAGCCCAAAGGCATAAAAGCATGCCAGCCCATACAGTACAGGAGATGGGGAGAATAATCAATTATTACTTTACAATCACACATCTAACTGCTTTGTTTTATGACCATCATAAAATTCTGAGATCCGGAAGTCTAATTTCAAATGGATGAACCCCCCCCCCCCATGTATTTTCAATTACTGCTCCAATTGATGGTCTAATCTACTAAAGGGCACGCTCTCCTTTCTCATCTCTATTAAACCTTTCATAACCTGTAAAAATATTTGCAATACATTACTTTCAATATACCTTGAAAATCCAGCAATGAAACCAGTTTTAAAATTAAACCATAACTCTTATCTTTCCTCAGACACTCTATACTGTATTAGTCATGATTTCTCCATCTTTTTGTGTTTTATTCTAAAGCAGATGGTGTGGGTGCTAATTAAAACTTTGAGCAGGGCAAGGAAAACCCATCACAGACCTGAGCCGTCACCTGGGCTCCAACCTACGGTACTGCTCCAATTTATTTTTCTTTCCTCTCTCCATTGAAGGCCAAATCTCCCTCTACATTCCAAGGCAGACAAGAGGACTGATTGCAATCCCTGTAATGTTCCATACTGGATGGGGCACTGCTGTTCCTTGCGGGGAGCAGTCAGTATTTTGCCTCTAGCTCAATTGTGAGTTTTGACCCAAGTGGTTCATCAGAGATGGCTCATGATCAATCTACGTGCAATGACAGAGGTCTATCCTGAGGTGGACAATGTTAACGGCATGGCAGGGCTAAATCCATAGGGTATTGTCGTGTGAGGAAGCTACAGGAGAGTTGGTACGGTCTCACCTTGAACCTGAATGCTAAGTATACTGTATGACTCTCCACTGGTTGAGTGCAGCAAAGAAAGGAGTAGAATACAGATTCATACAGTACAGGATCCTCCAGGCAGAGGTCCATGGGGGACAAAAAACAACCAAGTGCATAGGGGAGGGATGTGCAGGAGACAGGTGGAGGGTTAAGTGACAGAACAATTGAGAGAGAGAGAGAGAGAGAGAGAGAGAGAGAGAAGCAGACATTACACTGAAGCAGTGAAATGCAACAGACTACATTCTCCAATTAACTATCTAAGCATCCATCTACATTCCAAGCTGTATATACAGTATATAAACCAACCACATAAAAACAATAAGTGAATATTTGAATCATTTATTATTACAAAAATATGGTACACCGTTACATCTACAAAAACAATTTTATTGTAACAAACAAGCATAACTCAATAATTAAGAATTTGCCCATTACATTTAGATAATTTTGAATGATCATACCTGCAATGTGATAAGTATAAAATAAATGGTACAATGTGCATCAAACAAATAAAAATCAGGTGGGTTTTTTTATTAATCATGTCATGCTTAAAATCCTGTTCCTGCTATCCTCAAACCTCTAAAAACAAATTGACGAATCCTATTCAATACAGACGTGGATGGTGAAGATTTACAGTTCATCATAGTGCACACAAACCATTTGAGCCGTCTTTTTTTTTAATCCACTACGGCCATAGCTCCTTTCAAGTGTGAAGTTCCTAGCTAGGCTGTTCATTACTGCTTGTCCAGTCCTTGGATCAGACATTTGACAAGTGATTAATCAGGCAGGCAGCCTCAGTGGAGCAACTGAAAGTTAATTTCCACACTTCAGTCTTTGGAGATGAATTAGAGGCGTGTACAGTCAGGGTAGCTTCCTTAGCATCTCTTCCAGGGTGACCTCTGTGCCCCGCCGGCGCCAGGATCACATCTAGTCGAGTAGGACCTCTCACACCTCTGTCGTGCACCATGACACAGCGGATGTCGGCGCGGCTGAGGAGCGTCACATTCTGGAACTGGGTGTGGCGTGGCACTCGAGGCCGGGCGGAGTGAGGAGCAGGGTGGACCGCGGTGACCTCCTGCAGCAAGCCTATATGGGAATTGGTGAGGACAAGCTGGGCCAGGGACTCGGCGCGGGCGTCAGGGCTCACACACACCCCTACACTGGTGTACAGAAGCAGCTGGACCTCCCCCATACTGGGCCTATCTTGGCCCATGTGGCTATGAAGAATATACACCAGATCGGCCAGAGTCTTCTGGAACTGGCACCAGACCTTCAAACCAGCATCCAGCAGCAGGTCTGGTATGTAATCCTGCCAGGTCAGCGATATCTCCATCAAGTCTCTGTGCAGTAGTGGGTGCTGGGAGAGCCTGCTGTCCCCGGGGTACATGACACAGAGGATGGTGCGGCACAGTTCTTGGGTTAGTGTTTGGCTGTGGGTGTGAAGGCCCAGGATGCTCTCCTCCACAGCGCCCACCAAACGCAGGCTCTGACCGGCAAAGCCTATCTGGATCTCCTTGAGCTGCCGCAGAGAGAGGTGATGGAACAGCACCAGTGTCTGACTGGGGTCAGAGGTGACTGTGTAGACGGTGGACTCCAGCAGGATGAGGAGGGCAGGGCACGGAACAGGCCATCCGCATTTTGTGACTTTCAGCCAATAGAGACCCACTGTTTTCTGGGAGTGGAATGCCACCGTTGGAATGACACCTTGCAGAGCATCCACTAGGCTGGGGAGGGGTAGTAATTGGAGGCTTAAGAGGGCATTAGGAAATTCTACTAGTTTCTGACGGAAACTTCTGGTGAAAGAGTTCGGTGGCTTTCGGTCTAGAACCGAATTAATCTCTGAAGTAGTTTGTGAATATTCTGCAGATGCAGCATTATGGGCGTTTTTTGGCTCAAAGCACTGCTCCTCTGGTATTCTGAATGTTTTGGTCATGCTCTGTCCTTGCTTTAAATCATCGGTTTCTTGTGTCATACTACCAGGGCTTGACCACCTTTCTTCAACCAAAGATGGGTCAGCTTCGTTCAACTCAATAGCCTCTGCGGTGTTCTGCAGTGGGGCTAGGGTAAGTGTAAACTCTGATGCTTCTTCTGGCTGAATGCCATGCAGCTCCATCTGAATAACTTGTATAATGGGCAAGTTCTTCACCAGGGAGAACATGTGGCTGTCCTTGACCAGAGTGTAGACCTGACTTTGTGTGACCAGCGAGAAAACACGACTGTCCTTCACCACAGACAAGACGTGACTTTCGCTGACCCGTCCCACCACCTGTTTGGACCACTGTGCCCCGGCACGTTGCAAGCCTTGCTCCCTCACCTGCCGGAGCATCTTAGGAGAGCTCCACAGGAGACGTCTCATGTCCTCCACCATCCAAGAAACCCCATTAACCAGGGAGCGCAGCCCCGAGCTTTGTTTGGCAACAGTGCCGGCCTCTGTGTCACACTCCCCCTGGAACTCATCCAAACCTCTGGATTCATCCATCACTCCGTGGCCGAACTGGCCCTCAAAGGCAGCCTCTTCCGGCGGACAGCAGGCTGCCTGGCTGTGTCTGGAGAGCGGAGAGTGAGCGCTGGTCTGTGGGGGGACTACTGTCCTAGAGCTGGTTTCTCCCATGCTCTGTAGGTGGGACACGCAGCCTAATGAGGTCCCATCAGAGCCGGGACGGCCCTCATAGCAGTCAGAGACAACACCTTGGCTCTCGTTAGCATTCCCCTCCAGCCCTGTGCCACATCCATCACCTACACCCAGGACACTTGTGGTGGAGGGGAGGTTTGTCCTGGGGATGCCAGCCTCCAGCAGACAACTTTCAACCCCAGCCTGAGCTCTCCGCCACAGCCTTCTAGACACAAGGCCTGGCGCTGATTTATGAGACAAGTCCCTCTCTTGTTCCCGACCATCCCTAGCGCTTACCCTACCCTGTAGAGTGTCTCCATCCAGCTCCAAACTACAGCGAGAGACGGGACATTTCCCCGGAATGGCCTAATTTAAGAGTGAATGGAGTGAGAAAGAGAGAGAGCGGGGGGGGGACAAAAAAAAGGAAATCATTTTTGCATGTGACTTGAATGTAATTTAATAATCCTGGCTGGCATCATACAAAATATAATAATAAAAGAAAGCGATGTTGAAAAAGGATGGAGATCATATTTATATATTATATGCATTGCTTAAAAAACTGTTTTAATCAGATGGGAATAAGTCATCAGAGCACTCGTTATGATTAAATATTTCGTTACTCTACTGCATGCTACTGACTCAACTCAACCTTTGGGAGCACGTACTTAGGTTTTTACTGCAGAATAGCAGCCCTTCGATATACAGCAGCTGGTGAAACTATCTCAATTTGACCTGTACAGTCCAATAAAAACAGTTTCTAATTTGCTGATACATTCATTTTTACCTTTACCTAAACGGCTGGTTTAAAGATTATAATTATTTTTGAACTTTCCATGTAGTTACAGTATAGGGCAGGGGTGTCGAACTCAACTTGGGGCGAGGGCCGCATTGGTCAAAAGGTCACTTGATGGGGGCCACAACCAGTTGCGGACGCACGCTCGATGTCTCAAGCCCAACACACACCGGCTCCGTCTGACGCGGCGCGTCTGACGCGGCGCGTCAGCGCACGCCGCCGGTGTGCGATAGGTTCATTGAAAATAACGGAGGCGGCTGTTTTGATGCGCAGCGTTCGCAGACGGTGTGGGAGGCCCTTCAGTCAGTCACTGCTATAATATCTATCTATCTATCTATGTATGCTCAGACCCAGCCAGCCAGCCAGCAAGCCACACACATAGTGCTCAGACCCAGCCAGCCAGCCACACACATAGTGCTCAGACCCAGCCAGCCAGCAAGCCACATACATAGTGCTCAGAGCCAGCCAGCCACACACAGTGCTCAGACCCAGCCAGCCAGCAAGCCACACACATAGTGCTCAGACCGAGCCAGCCACACAAAGCTCCGTCAAAAAATCTTCAAAAAACTGAAGAGGCTACTGGAGATTGGAGAACTTGATTTGGACATGATCTGATGCAGGACAATGTCACTATGACAGAAAGAGAAGATGGGTCTTCACACATTCTCACACACACACACACACGACTTTGTCCCTATAATGTGCACGGCACCGTTCCACTTCATCATATCACGCAAGAGACGCCACACACCAGTATGAAAGAGAGATAGTCACTTACTCACTTGTTGTAACTTGTAGGGATGCCACAAAGTGACCATCAGCCAAATTGAATAGTCGACAGCTCTGCCGATTAATAATCGATTAATTGAACCCACCCCCCATATTAATCAATATCAGATAAAACGTATAAGATTTTATATTATGCACATGCCATGGTCACATAACCATTATATGTTGAGTGCATGCTTTGATGGTTACAGTTATATAATCAGCTTTGATGAGTAAACCTTTGTGGAGATCTTCTCAGTTCTCATTGTATGCTAGTTACTGCCATTCAGGATGGAAAATGAAATCCATTTGGATTTGGGGAGAAGTAGTTTCATAAGGGGCTGGTATGAAGTACTTGATATAAAGAGAACATGTTCAGTTCACTAGTCTACACTCTACTCTACACCTGCCTTCATTTCATCTGATTGTCTGTCTGGCAGGCACTTAACAAGCAATCGTTAACTGTGTCTGTTAGGCCGCAGTCACATCTATCAGACAAGCGTCTTATGGTTGTCTGATGAAAAGCATCAGACAAGACAGCTCCCAATGCATTTCTAATGGGAGTCACGTGGTCTCATCAGACAAACGTGTTTCATGGGGGGGGGGGGGGGCAAGACACAAGACACAAAACATTTTGTAGGCGACCAGCTGAAGAACAAGGCGGCACCTCAGACAAGACAAAAAGGGTTGGGTTTACCCGCCAACCAATAGGAGAGAAGGTCCGTTTGTTACGCTACACTGGGCGGTCTTTTCACACTCTGTTGTTTTTTTTTCTGCAGAGTGCTGCAGACACGGAAGAGGAAAGAGCCTATGCGCTTTCGTAACGAAAATGATTTTATTGTTCAGTAAAGTAGTTTGGTCTGTTCCAGTAAGCAATTCAACAGGAAAATATAATCCCTGCCCGTCGTGGCCGAACAGAAAATTAAAACAAACGTTATAATTCAAGGTGCATGCATTTTATCATTCACTCCTAATGCTTATATGATTCTGCCCTGTGTTATGATCTGAGTGCCTATGCTGTGTAGCCTACTTGTACGACTGTACGTGAATATACAAATGTACTAGATATTTATCGTGTACACACGCACACACACACACACACACACACACACACGCTGCTGTTTTGCATAGGTGCTGCTCCTCGATCCTGATCCTGTCCTGTCTGCCTGTCTGTCTGTCCGTGACACCGTGATCAACTGACCATGCACGTTCGACAGTCTATTTAGATTGCCTCACAGTCGCTAGTCGCTGCAGTGGATAGGCTGTCAACTCAACTCAACTGTCAATATATGAATGTGCAGCTAAAACCGTAGCCCATGTGGCTGGCACTGGAGGAGTGGTGGTGGTGGGCTGGCTGGGTAGCCTACATCTCCGATGCGGTTCCCACTTGCGCTGGCGGTACATTTGGCATTCGAGCGACGCGTCGGGTTTATTAAACGAGGAGGAGATTGCACATGTAACTCCAGAAAGACATCGGCCTGCTGTAGATTAGGCTACAGTATATAGGCTACCCATGCATGTTGGGACTCTCCGCAGCTGCAGGCAGCACTGCACTATAGGCTATACTTTCCAACGTCATGGAAATATTCCAGCACAGACAGCCCAAATCCTCGCATGTATGCACTCATGCAAAACACTGTTTAAATGGCTTAAATCAAGTGCGATTTTAATTGTAAAGTTGGAAAGCTCCTATAAATTTAATATGACACAAAGACACATCTTGTAGGTCCATTCCTTTTTTCTTTTTCTACATATAGCCCATACAGTTTTATATTAACAGACACAGACAACTGGAGGATTATTTCCCATGTCTTGTGAATTTATTTCTATTGGATCTTACTGGATGTACTAATATAATACCACTGGTTGAAGTGCAAATTTCCCGGATCAAGGCTTTCGGTTTGGGCACTACAGTCTCCTCTCCTGAAGTAACGCTGAACGGTCTGACTGCAGATAGGAGAGAGCCGTGCGCCCAGGCGCCCCATGGCTAACAGCCTGAAATGCAGCAAGTCGTGTGTTGTGGTAAAATGGATGCGCTTTATTAAAAATAATGGAGTCGTTGCGAACAGAAAATATTAATTTTCCACAATGATGCCATGCTTAGTCTGCGTACCTGGAGGCTATATACATACACACGGAATCAGTGCCAGACTTGGCACCTACTGTGGTAGTGGTACTGATAAAGTGGAGACGCAACACGTTGACACAACCAACAAGCTACTAGCTACTGTGTCCCGCAGCTAACAGCGTAAGGACAATAACAGGCAACACGTGGATCTGTTTCCGCATGTCCTCGCACCGCCCACGCACCGCCCAGATTCCGCAAAGCATTGTGGTCAATTGATGCGACAAACGACAAGACAGATGAAACGATAAAACATTGATGAGACGCTTGTCTGATAGGTGTGACAGGCGCCTTAGAGAGAGGGGCAGAGAAGAGTGGCTTTGCTCAACTTGATTTATACTTATATTCTCCACTCTGATGAAGGTACATGTTCGATATATCATGCAGCCTTACTTATAAGCCTATATTTTGTCTATTAATTTTCTATTTTTTTGCTTGAGGCAGGCGGGCCACATTAAATGACATGGCGGGCCACAATTGGCCCGCGGGCCTTGACTTTGACACCCATGGTATAGGGAGCCATAGTCACCCATTGTGACGCAATGGTGTTATGACAATAGAGGGTATGCATAAAGTGAATGGCAGATCGAGTGGCAATATGAGTGGTAAAGTGAGTTTAACGTTGTTTAATGCAATCGGTTAGAACTTTTCCGTTTGGATGTATGGGCTGTCAAGGCTGGAAAGTTGTTTGACACTTCCGGGTATGATGATGTCGTCACGCGCATGTGTTTTCACGTCACCTGTTGGCATTGCCTCAGGCAATACCAAATAAAGTACCTGGTACAACTTTTGTCCAATGGAAAATATAACGTGTGGCAAGTCCAGTTGGTAATACCATGCAGTGCAAAATTGCCATTTCTATCCATCATATTGAACTTTTGACTGTGTGTGTGTGTGTGTGTGTGTGTGTGTGTGTGTGTGTGTGTGTGTGTGTGTGTGTGTGTGTGTGTGTGTGTGTGTGTGTGTGTCTAAAACTGTGGAATGCACTTCCCATTGCAGTCAGAACTGCAGCATCACCCCCAATATTCCGCCGTAGTCTGAAAACCCACCTTTTCAGACTCCATCATGGCCCATAGCCCTTACCCTACCCCCTTAGATAGCATTTCTGTAGACTTATAGCATGTTATGTAGACAGCACTATAATTGCATTGTATGTAGTCATAGCACGTCATAGTACATAATAGTATAGTATGTATAGTTTATATGTAGCCTATAGTTTCATTATATTATATTATATTCCACTGTTACTTTCTTATTATATTATATTATATTCCACTGTTACTTTCTTAGCTGACGCATGTTTCATGATAAATGCTTTTTATGTGATGTATTCCCATGCTTTTTTGTTCTTGCTTAATGTAAATCGCTCTGGATTAAGAGCGTCTGCTAAATGCCTAAATTGTAAATTGTGTGTGAGAGTTAGGGTGAACATATTCTGAATTTCCAAAAAGAGGGCACAGTGCACGTGTTTTGATCTGCGTGTGATACCCGCAGATCTGCACATGCTACCCAAACTCAAAACTGTGTGTGTGTGTGTGTGTGTGTGTGTGTGTGTGTGTGTGTGTGTGTGTGTGTGTGTGTGTGTGTGTGTGTGTGTGTGTGTACACACCATAGTGTTGCACATCTCCAGTGGGGCAGAGTGCACAGAGTTGTTTGGCAGTCTGCAGTCAGTATCCACTGCAGCCGACACATCCATCGTGCTGAAAAAACAGGAGGCAGTTAAGATACAAGATTGAAATAATACATTTGTTATTCTATCAGGAAAAATAAACATTGCGTCTTAATGATGTGAAGGGACGGGTGCATGTCGCAATTGGTTTATATTCCAATACATGCTGCCAGGCTGCTTTCAAAAACAATTTAATTATTTGCTGTGGTGTGACACAAGAGTTTATAGACAAAAGAAACCCCCTCTATGCAATGCCCCCCCGTATTCACAAAAACATCCATCACATTTGAATAGCAAACAGCACAAATGGATGCCTGAGATTAGAACCACATTTACATACAATAGTCTAGGGCAGGGGCTCTTGTTTTTGGCTGGGGAATGCTTTGGCCATGTCTTGCGACCTCCCAAACCCCAATACAAATTGACCACTACAATATCCTTAATAATAGAGAAAAATAAATACTGAAAACAGATATAATCATTAAGGAAAGTTTATGCATGTAAGAAATGAAAGTTTAGGCCTACTATGTGTACCATGTAAACTCTTAATTTCTTCTTTCTTTGTAATAATCTGGGGACCCCCCAAAATAATTTGGCAATCCCCCCGAGGGGTCTCCATCCCCAGGTGGAGAAACCCTGCTCTAGGAAAATACCCTGCTCTATAGAAATAACATACAGCAAAGACAGATTTCTGACAGCAAGCAGTTACTTTGTCAGACCTTGATATATTACAGCATGTTAGGGGGAGGTAAAAGAGGGGGCAGCAAGTTCTTCACAACATCAACAAAAAGGGCATAGTGCAGCTTCTCTGACCGATTAAAGGATTTCTGCAGATCCTGAGATCAATAAAATGTTGCGCTAAGCGGCGCTTATCCATTCTGCTCACACCCTGCGAGTGAACGGAGGGAAGCTGGTCAGAAGTGGCGTCATGAGATTTACACTATGAAAGAGACACACGATACTGACCTTTTGCCGTCGTCCACATTTTCCACATGCAGAGGCTGAAGTCGCTCCCGTGACTGTGATCCTTTTTGACCTGAAGTCATCTCAGCAATACTGGCGGCATCTCGCTCACCATTCACACCGTACCGTTCCCCTTCGCTGGCTTGTTCATTGCTCCTTTGCTGCAGCCCTCTCCCCTTCATCTGCTCTGGTTCCTCCTGTAGCCCTCTCCCCTTCATCTCCTCTGGCTCCTGTGGCTGCAGACCTCTCCCCTTCATCTCCTCTGGCTCCTGTGGTTGCAGATCTCTCCCCTTCATCTGCTCTGGTTCCTCCTGTAGCCCTCTCCCCTTCATCTCCTCTGGCTCCTGTGGCTGCAGACCTCTCCCCTTCATCTGCTCTGGTTCCTCCTGAAGACCTCTCCCCTTCATCTCCTCTGGCTCCTCCTGCAGACCTCTCCCCTTCATCTCCTCTGGCTCCTCCTGCAGACCTCTCCCCTTCATCTCCTCTGGGTCATGTGGCTGCAGACCTCTCCCCTTCATCTCCTCTGGGTCATGTGGCTGCAGACCTCTCCCCTTCATCTGCTCTGGTTCCTCCTGAAGACCTCTCCCCTTCATCTCCTCTGGCTCCTCCTGCAGACCTCTCCCCTTCATCTCCTCTGGCTCTTGTGGCTGCAGACCTCTCCCCTTCATCTCCTCTGGGTCATGTGGCTGCAGACCTCTCCCCTTCATCTCCTCTGGCTCCTCCTGCAGCCCTGTCCCCTTCATCTCCTCTGGGTCATGTGGCTGCAGACCTCTCCCCTTCATCTCCTCTGGCTCCTCCTGCAGCCCTGTCCCCTTCATCTCCTCTGGCTCCTCCTGCAGACCTCTCCCCTTCATCTTCTCTGGCTCCTCCTGCAGTCCTCTCCCCTTCATCTCCTCTGGCTCCTCCAGGACTGCTTTCAGCTGAAGTTCGACTCCAGTGGCTTGGTCGCATCTGTGCATGCAGTCATCCTCCACCAGCCTTTCAGTCATCAGACACACACACACACACACACACACACACACACACACACACACACACACACACACACACACACACACACACACAAACACACACTATATTTAAATATATAGTTTCTAGACCCTTAGCATGCATTTTATCATGATTAGACCGATGCTCACCAAATATGATCGAAGCCACTTCCTTGGCAACACTGTCACCACTACTACTGTTCAATTTGTTCAACATGTTTCAGCAGCTAAAACATAGTTTGGTGATGTCTGGACAAAACATTGTCATCGATTTACATCCACAATTGTGCCAGGAACTGATCAAAACTATTCAATGATTTCTAAATAATCTTACACAAATGGTTCTATGTTATGAAACATATCCTGTATGTTTTATTTATTTATAGTCTGATTTGTGTTCTGACAAACCCATTTGTTTTGCATTCGTTGTGACCACTTTGAGGGTATGTTTCAGGTACTTATCCTGCATTTTTTGTGATCATTGGCCCAACAATTGCTGACTATAGTGCATGTGCTGAGCCAAGCCCTTTTAAGTTCATTGGTCAATATCTTCAAAACTAAGTAAGATCTCTTATGGACATTCTCAAAACTGAAAGGAGAAAGTAACCCTCATAATTATGATAGATCTCAGATGTGGGTTTCAAAATGTATCGTTTGCATTTTGAAAAGTTGACCTTTTTCCAACAACAATATTAACTGAAGAGATGTAAAATTGTGCCAACAGGACTGTTCATAATGAAATAACTGCTGCAGGAAAATTAATCTCGACAATAAAATAACAGCTTTCACAGCAAAACGTTCCGTGGACAAGTCGGTGCTAATAGCATCTATGCTGGCGACTGGGGGAGGTCTCAGTTGGTACAGGGGTGGTCAGAGTGATGGATGGCAGTCCTTATGAAACAGTCACGATTTCAGTACTGCTGAGCTCCTACTATCAGGCTGTCCAATGGTCTGCAAAGAAAGACACTTGAGCAAATGCTCCAAGAGCTTGGCTTTTTGCATTTCTTGCACACTTTTGAGTATTCATTTAATCATGTACAATTATTAACCTTACCAGACTACTACAGCCTATAGGTTGAATAATGTCGGGAGATTGGTCCATTGAAAGGTGTGCAAACGTTGCTGAATGAGCCTCTCTCCACACCACACAGACAGTCTGTATGGTAGACATTATGGTGCTAGAAATATGGCTTGACATTGTGCAAGCTTAAATTGTTTGAGAAATCATAACATGACGACCACTGCACAGCAGTGGCTTACAGGACAGAGGCACAATGCTATACATTAACTAAACTGTATTCAGAGTATTTTGGTGTATCATATTGGTCTTATTTAATTAAAAAAGGATAAACAGTGTGTATCTGCAGTGGAAGCACAGCCATCATGACAGTTTTCTTCAACTAATAAACATTATCAACAGCTAGAATGATTAGAAAAAATTGGCACAGCGGCCTGTCACTTAGGCACGAGCTTTGTGCTCCACAAAGTAATTAAACTTTATCATAATCATCATTTTCAATTGATAACATGGTCAATTTATAACATTTAGTTGGATTTGGCCCTGACAAAGCCAAATATACAGCGCAACTGTTAACATTTAATTTATTTGCTTTCAGATAAAACCTGATGGTGAATAGCTGGCACATTATGCTTGCACTTCCCATCTTCTGGTGTTTGAATGAGATGAGCGCGCCACACACACACACACACACGAGAGTCTACATGCGCTGCATCGAGATAAAATAAATTTACCGCCAAGCACTACATCCACATTGCATTTTTGGAAGGCCACCCACACTCCCTGCATGCAAGGCTTAACAGCAGCGGGGTGCCAGAGCTCTCTGGTCGGCTATTGGCGGTCGAAAACCAACTAAGCTTGCTTGGTCGTCGAGTGACGCCTCACGCCGTGTACAGAACCGCACACACTACAGCAGCCATTTGGCCACAGATACTTTCCAACACATACAGTATCAATGCCGTCGTCGGTTTGGTGTGTTGAATTTTGAACCATTACAGTTGCAACTACCTCTCTTTCAGGAAAGAACATAAATCTCACATTGTAGCTTTATTTATTGGTTCTATAATATAGTACGAAAGAAGCTTCAAGTCGATCAATAATATTAATACAGTCTGTTGAAAAATTTACTACACATACTGCATCCACCCATTCAAATGTCTTCTCTCTTTATACATTGCTTCTCTGAAAACACTGCACTGCACAAAGTGATGTATGGTTTGTTTGACCACTTCAAATCCCAATCAAAATGAAGTTCAGATGTGCCGCATTTGCATTGAAGAGAGGGCATGCACAGCACAGATCTATCTTTTTCTGATTGAGAGAAATCGTTGTTAGCCCTATAACAAAACGAATGCATTATTGAAAGGTTTGTGCAAAATATGTACACTGCAAGCACACCTACCATACTTGGATAAATATTGAAAAGGGGGGAAAACGTTATGGAAACCACTCACCAACCACTGCTCCTACATTACTACTCCATGATTGGTTGTAATATAATTTGGCAACATTTCTATTATTATGGATCAAATACTTCCTGGCTAGACCTTATTGAAAGGAAGGCGTGTTCCTTGCAGCCAAGTCTAGCCTGTTATGCTAAAGCTGCCCGAGGCTTAAACAGACATCTGAAATTGACATTAGATGATTCAGTTCTTTCAGGCTTTCTTCACTGCATGTAGTCGGATGGAGCAGGCCGGTGCTCTAAGAGCATGTAAAGTCTATATGTTGAAGATCAGGCTGTTGATGATCAAAGGCATTCTCCTTAAATAGCCTTCTTTGCATCACTCATTAACCCCAGAGTTACATAAATCCAACATGATCTCCTCCCTCTCCTCCTCACTCGTCCCTGCCTGACTTCATCTCCTTCCATTTTCCTCCAAGCAAACACTCTGTAAGTCAAACATGCAGCCTGCCTGTAGAGAGCGCTGCAGTTTGGGGGGGTGCCTTCACTGCCTTGTGTGAAGAGAATTGTACCTCACAGAGGTAGAACCACTGTTCCTGACACATCAGGAAGTCTTTCAACTTCACAACAAAGTAGTGGTTAGAGCGTGAACTGCAGGCGGACCCGTGGATTCATGACGAGGAAACCCTGTGCCGCTGTGCTTTAACATTGAAAGTAGCCCATCTACAAGCTCTCAACCTGGTAACACACATTGTGAACTCGTAGATTGGCTATTTTCACAACCTGATGACACTGTCATATGATGAAGTATAAACCAGGCTTAAATGTAAGGCTAAATCTGGGACCATCAGATCTACTCTATGCTGAGGCCTGCATCCAGCCATCCAGGGATGCAACCTTGATTTATAGCTTTCATTTGGTGTTATGTACCACGTGAAAGCTGTGCAAAAAGCAGTCGCGCTGCTGTTAAAGGGTAAGACCACTTTTTTTGATGTAAATGGTAAATGGTAAATGGTGCATTTATATAGCGCCTTTATCCAAGGCGCTTTACATAGATTGTGCATTACATTCACCCATTCATACACCGATGGCAGCGGAAACCATGCAAGGCACCAACTAGCACATCGGGAGCAATTAGGGGTTCAGTGTCTTGCTCAAGGACACTTCAACAGTAACTCTGGGGGAGCCCGGGTTCGAACTGGCAACCTTGCGGTTCCCATCCAGGCACTCTACCCCTGA
Source organism: Protomyctophum bolini (assembly GCF_963924005.1). Taxonomy (NCBI): domain Eukaryota; kingdom Metazoa; phylum Chordata; class Actinopteri; order Myctophiformes; family Myctophidae; genus Protomyctophum; species Protomyctophum bolini. The sequence goes on from NC_137875.1 coordinate 22,035,469, forward strand.
GCGGTTTGGGTTGTGTAGTTATTTTGCCATGATGCAACTCCAAATGTGGACAAGAAATGAAAAATGACTGCTCCAGTGATTAGAAATTGATAATTCAAAATATGCTCCTCATTGACTTACATTGTAGCTAAAACAGCTCTCAAAGTCACTCTTTTAGTACGTAAACAAACACAAACAAAGTTGATTCAGACAATATAGAGCATCACCAAAACTCATGTAGTTTTATTTTTTCATAAAAATGTTAGATTCCTGTTGATTTTACTATTTGAAGATCTGGATCCGGATCTACGGATCCCAATAAAATGGACAAATCAACAGGAAGATAACATTTTTATGAAAAAATAAAACTACATGAGTTTTGGTGATGCTCTATATTGTCTGAATCAACATTGTTTGTGTTTGTTTACGAACTAAAAGAGTGACTTTGAGAGCTGTTTTAGCTACAATGTAAGTCAATGAGGAGCATATTTTGAATTATCAATTTCTAATCATTGGAGCAGTTATTTTTTATTTCTTGTCCACATTTGGAGTTGCATCATGGCAAATTAACTACTCAACCCAAACCTCAAAAAAAGTGGTCTTACCCTTTAAGAGATTGAGGTGGGTACACAAATAACGTTGAGTGGTGTATTTCAACGACATTTCACGACTCGCAACACTTTTCTGCTAAAGCATAAATTATGCTCGACAGAGGATACACATGCACCCATGGCCCAAGCATACTGCTCAGGGCTGGCCAATTAACACTCTTAATGCCCAGTGCCATGTGGAACCATTAAATCAATGCGGCCAGCGATTTGTAGCTTCAGAGCCCATTTCAAGGTGGCACGGCACCATCTTGGATAGTGCTAGATATAATAGCATGTAGCCAAAAGACCCTTTGTAGGATCGACAACCAACAGAGGTATGATTACTTCTAACGCAACTAGCGACCGGACCGCGATGGGCCGTCAAAAACACAATCTTTGGTTAGAAATGAAATCATTGATCTAGATTAAGAGTTATTCACGTTTTAAGGTTTTTGATCCCATTCATTAAAACGGAGTGGAAACACTTTGGATGACGTCCCAACCGGAAATTACATTAAATGTTGCTCAATAGACACTTCCAGGCTGCAGTCTGGTGCGATCTGTTATGAAACGATTAATGTTCCGTCTTTTGATTAATCTCCGTCCTACATGGGCGATGGGCGTAATTATTTGATAGGGTGGAGATCTCCATCTTGGCCGCTCAGTGTGTTAACCAAAAACATCGAAACCGACAACATCTACAAAAGGCTCACCCTGAATTGAGCAGCATCACTTTGGGTGGACTCTCAGTAGACTTTGACAGGTCGGTCAAGGACGGCCTGGAACTGGAGAGCAGTGATTTCTGCAAACACAAAGGGAGAAGAATGTGTGCTGGAATTAAAACATATTCATGTTTTAATGATCGGCAGCTGCCTGCAACAAACCTGTTGAGGCCTATTCATAGTCCAGTTTTCGTTGAAGAGGTAAAAACCACCAAAAACTACAACATGACGTCATGCATGATGTCATGCCACGGTGGTCACCACTCACACAACACATCTAAAACTACAACATGACGTCACACCGTGGTGGTCACCGCTCACACAACACATCTAAAACTACAACATGACGTCACACCGTGGTGGTCACCACTCACACAACACATCTAAAACTACAACATGACATCACACAACGGTGGTCACCACTCACACAACACATCTAAAACTACAACATGACGTCACACCGCAGTGGTCACCACTCACACAACACAACTAAAACTAGAACTGCACTCTGCCGAGTGCATACTTGCTTGTTGCACACTAGTAGGCCATAAATGGCCTACTAGTGCGCAAGCAGAGCGCGCAAGTACTTTCGACCGCTGGAAACTATCACATCTCAGTATCTCTGTGAAGGAACGTTTGAAATGTATAATCATTACGTGTAACTATTTGCTACCTAACTACTTTTTTACAGAAAAATGAATCATTGATATGTGATGAAAAAAAAGGTATATAAACTGAATTAAAATATATTATACAGTATAATTATTTTATTACTTATTGTAAATTGTCAATTGTTTTAAATGTATTTCATTTTGTACTATAGTGATATTAATACTAAATCATGATCAGAGTAATATGTGTCTCTAACTTCAATTTCTGTAATAATACTTTCAAATTTGTTGAAATATACATGATCTAAAATACTTCCGAAATCTGTAGTTGGATTTGTATCTCAGTGATGACGTAAGAGAAATGGTCATCTGTGTAATCTGGTCCCACCAGATACCACATTACGTCATCGTTGAGAGCTGGGACCAGAGTACACGGTGTGTATATGTATGACTAGCTCTCAGTGATGACGTAAGAGATATGGTCATCTGTGTAGTCTGGTCCCAGCAGACCAGGCACAGATTTACAAATTACAAATCACATTACAACTACATACAGAGTATGTAGTTGTAATTTGATTAGCAGTATACTGTGGTTACTTGGTTCCAAAAAGTGAAGCCAAGTTTTTTTCAACCGTAAGTCTGTGCCTGGTTTGCTGGGACCAGTTACAACATTACGTCATCGTTGAGAACTGGGACCAGAGTACATGGTGTGTATATGTATGACTAGCTCTCAGTGATGACGTAAGAGATATGGTCATCTGTGTAGTCTGGTCCCAGCAGACCAGGCACAGATTTACAAATTACAAATCACATTACAACTACATACAGAGTATGTAGTTGTAATTTGATTAGCAGTATACTGTGGTTACTTGGTTCCAAAAAGTGAAGCCAAGTTTTTTTCAACCGTAAGTCTGTGCCTGGTTTGCTGGGACCAGTTACAACATTACGTCATCGCTGAGAACTGGGACCAGTTACATACTGGTCCCAGTTCTCAGCGATGACGTAATGTTGTAACTAGCTCTCAGTGATGACGTAAGAGATATGGTCATCTGTGTAGTCTGGTCCCAGCAGACCAGGCACAGATTTACAAATTACAAATCACATTACAACTACATACAGAGTATGTAGTTGTAATTTGATTAGCAGTATACTGTGGTTACTTGGTTCCAAAAAGTGAAGCCAAGTTTTTTTCAACCGTAAGTCTGTGCCTGGTTTGCTGGGACCAGTTACAACATTACGTCATCCTTGAGAGAGTACATGGTGTGTATATGACGTAATGTTGTAACTTGTAACTTGTAACTAGTCCCAGCAAACCAGGCACAGACTTACGGTTGAAGAAAACTTGGCTTCACTTCGAAGAGACCAAGCGAAATGATTACTTGCGCGCTCTGCTTGCGCAAGTAATTACTTGCGCAAGCAGAGCGCGCAAGTAATCGTTTCGCTTGGTCTCTTCGAAGTGAAGCCAAGTTATCTTCAACGGTAAATCTGTGCCTGGTTTGCTGGGACTAGTTACAACATTACGTCATCCTTGAGAGAGTACATGGTGTGTATATGACGTAATGTTACAAGTTACAAGTTACAAGTTACAACATTACGTCATATACACACCATGTACTCTCTCAAGGATGACGTAATGTTGTAACTGGTCCCAGCAAACCAGGCACAGATTTACCGTTGAAGAAAACTTGGCTTCACTTTTTGGAACCAAGTAACCACAGTATACTGCTAATCAAATTACAACTACATACTCTGTATGTAGTTGTAACTAGAACAACTACATACAGTCCGTGCCTGGTTTGCTGGGACTAGTTACAAGTTACAAGTTACAACATTACGTCATATACACACCATGTACTCTGGTCCCAGTTCACAACGATGACGTAATGTTGTAACTGGTCCCAGCAAACCAGGCACAAACCTACAGTTGAAAAAAACTTGGCTTCACTTTTTGGAACCAAGTAACCACAGTATACTGCTAATCAAATTACAACTACATACTCTGTATGTAGTTGTAATGTGATTTGTAATTACTTGCGCAAGCAGAGCGCGCAAGTAATCATTTCGCTTGGTCTCTTCGAAGTGAAGCCAAGTTTTCTTCAACCGTAAGTCTGTGCCTGGTTTGCTGGGACTAGTTACAAGTTACAAGTTACAACATTACGTCATATACACACCATGTACTCTGGTCCCAGTTCTCAACGATGACGTAATGTTGTAACTGGTCCCAGCAAACCAGGCACAGACTTACGGTTGAAAAAAACTTGGCTTCACTTTTTGGAACCAAGTAACCACAGTATACTGCTAATCAAATTACAACTACATACTCTGTATGTAGTTGTAATGTGATTTGTAATTTGTAAATCTGTGCCTGGTCTGCTGGGACCAGACTACACAGATGACCATATCTCTTACGTCATCACTGAGAGCTAGTCATACATATACACACCGTGTACTCTGGTCCCAGCTCTCAACGATGACGTAATGTGGTATCTGGTGGGACCAGATTACACAGATGACCATTTCTCTTACGTCATCACTGAGATATAAATCCAACTACAGATTTCGGAAGTATTTTAGATCATGTATATTTCAACAAATTTGAAAGTATTATTACAGAAATTGAAGTTAGAGACACATATTACTCTGATCATGATTTAGTATTAATATCACTATAGTACAAAATGAAATACATTTAAAACAATTGACAATTTACAATAAGTAATAAAATAATTATACTGTATAATATATTTTAATTCAGTTTATATACCTTTTTTTTCATCACATATCAATGATTCATTTTTCTGTAAAAAAGTAGTTAGGTAGCAAATAGTTACACGTAATGATTATACATTTCAAACGTTCCTTCACAGAGATACTGAGATGTGATAGTTTCCAGCGGTCGAAAGTACTTGCGCGCTCTGCTTGCGCACTAGTAGGCCATTTATGGCCTACTAGTGTGCAACAAGCAAGTATGCACTCAAATTACAACTACAATTACAACTACATACAGAGTATGTAGTTGTAATTTGATTAGCAGTATACTGTGGTTACTTGGTTCCAAAAAGTGAAGCCAAGTTTTTTTCAACCGTAGGTTTGTGCCTGGTTTGCTGGGACCAGTTACAACATTACGTCATCGTTGTGAACTGGGACCAGAGTACATGGTGTGTATATGACGTAATGTTGTAACTTGTAACTTGTAACTAGTCCCAGAAAACCAGGCACAGACTGTATGTAGTTGTTCTAGTTACAACTAGAACTGCACTCTGCCGAGTGCATACTTGCTTGTTGCACACTAGTAGGCCATAAATGGCCTACTAGTGCGCAAGCAGAGCGCGCAAGTACTTTCGACCGCTGGAAAGTATCACATCTCAGTATCTCTGTGAAGGAACATTTGAAATGTATAATCATTACGTGTAACTATTTGCTACCTAACTACTTTTTTACAGAAAAATGAATCATTGATATGTGATGAAAAAGAAAAGGTATATAAACTGAATTAAAATATATTATACAGTATAATTATTTTATTACTTATTGTAAATTGTCAATTGTTTTAAATGTATTTCATTTTGTACTATAGTGATATTAATACTAAATCATGATCAGAGTAATATGTGTCTCTAACTTCAATTTCTGTAATAATACTTTCAAATTTGTTGAAATATACATGATCTAAAATACTTCCGAAATCTGTAGTTGTAATTTGATTAGCAGTATACCGTGGTTACTTGGTTCCAAAAAGTGAAGCCAAGTTTTTTTCAACCGTAAGTCTGTGCCTGGTTTGCTGGGACCAGTTACAACATTACGTCATCGTTGAGAACTGGGACCAGAGTACATGGTGTGTGTATGTATGACTAGCTCTCAGTGATGACGTAAGAGATATGGTCATCTGTGTAGTCTGTTCCCAGCAGACCAGGCACAGATTTACAAATTAAAAATCACATTACAACTACATACAGAGTATGTAGTTGTAATTTGATTAGCAGTATACTGTGGTTACTTGGTTCCAAAAAGTGAAGACAAGTTTTCTTCAACGGTAAATCTGTGCCTGGTTTGCTGGGACTAGTTACAACATTACGTCATCCTTGAGAGAGTACATGGTGTGTATATGACGTAATGTTGTAACTTGTAACTTGTAACATTACGTCATATACGCACCATGTACTCTCTCAAGGATGACGTAATGTTGTAACTAGTCCCAGCAAACCAGGCACAGATTTACCGTTGAAGAAAACTTGGCTTCACTTCGAAGACACCAAGCGAAACGATGTAATGTTACAAGTTACAAGTTACAAGTTACAACATTACGTCATATACACACCATGTACTCTCTCAAGGATGACGTAATGTTGTAACTAGTCCCAGCAAACCAGGCACAGATTTACCGTTGAAGAAAACTTGTCTTCACTTCGAAGACACCAAGCGAAACGATTACTTGCGCGCTCTGCTTGCGCAAGTAACTACATACAGAGTATGTAGTTGTAATTTGATTAGCAGTATACTGTGGTTACTTGGTTCCAAAAAGTGAAGCCAAGTTTTTTTCAACCGTAGGTTTGTGCCTGGTTTGCTGGGACCAGTTACAACATTACGTCATCGTTGTGAACTGGGACCAGAGTACATGGTGTGTATATGACGTAATGTTGTAACTTGTAACTTGTAACTAGTCCCAGCAAACCAGGCACAGACTGTATGTAGTTGTTCTAGTTACAACTAGAACTGCACTCTGCCGAGTGCATACTTGCTTGTTGCACACTAGTAGGCCATAAATGGCCTACTAGTGCGCAAGCAGAGCGCGCAAGTACTTTCGACCGCTGGAAACTATCACATCTCAGTATCTCTGTGAAGGAACGTTTGAAATGTATAATCATTACGTGTAACTATTTGCTACCTAACTACTTTTTTACAGAAAAATGAATCATTGATATGTGATGAAAAAAAAGGTATATAAACTGAATTAAAATATATTATACAGTATAATTATTTTATTACTTATTGTAAATTGTCAATTGTTTTAAATGTATTTCATTTTGTACTATAGTGATATTAATACTAAATCATGATCAGAGTAATACACAACTCAAGTAACTACATACAGAGTATGTAGTTGTAATTTGATTAGCAGTATACTGTGGTTACTTGGTTCCAAAAAGTGAAGCCAAGTTTTTTTCAACCGTAGGTTTGTGCCTGGTTTGCTGGGACCAGTTACAACATTACGTCATCGTTGAGAACTGTTCTAGTTGTTCTAGTTGTTCTAGTTATACACCAGATACCGTGGGCTTTCAACGGTAAGTCTGTGCCTGGTTTGCTGGGACCAGTTACCACATTACGTCATCGTTGAAAGCTGGGACCAGAGTACAAGGTGTGTATATGTATGACTAGCTCTCAGTGATGACATAAGAGAAATGGTCATCTGTATAATCTGGTCCCAGCAGATACCACATTACGTCATCTTTGAGAGCTGGGACCAGAGTACACGGTGTGTATATGTATGACTAGCTCTCAGTGATGACGTAAGAGATATGGTCATCTGTGTAGTCTGGTCCCAGCAGACCAGGCACAGATTTACAAATTACAAATCACATTACAACTACATACAGAGTATGTAGTTGTAATTTGATTAGCAGTATACTGTGGTTACTTGGTTCCAAAAAGTGAAGCCAAGTTTTTTTCAACCGTAGGTTTGTGCCTGGTTTGCTGGGACCAGTTACAACATTACGTCATCGTTGTGAACTGGGACCAGAGTACATGGTGTGTATATGACGTAATGTTGTAACTTGTAACTTGTAACTAGTCCCAGCAAACCAGGCACAGACTGTATGTAGTTGTTCTAGTTACAACTACATACAGAGTATGTAGTTGTAATTTGATTAGCAGTATACTGTGGTTACTTGGTTCCAAAAAGTGAAGACAAGTTTTCTTCAACGGTAAATCTGTGCCTGGTTTGCTGGGACTAGTTACAACATTACGTCATCCTTGAGAGAGTACATGGTGTGTATATGACGTAATGTTGTAACTTGTAACTTGTAACTTGTAACATTACGTCATATACACACCATGTACTCTCTCAAGGATGACGTAATGTTGTAACTAGTCCCAGCAAACCAGGCACAGATTTACCGTTGAAGAAAACTTGTCTTCACTTCGAAGAGACCAAGCGAAACGATTACTTGCGCGCTCTGCTTGCGCAAGTAACTACATACAGAGTATGTAGTTGTAATTTGATTAGCAGTATACTGTGGTTACTTGGTTCCAAAAAGTGAAGCCAAGTTTTTTTCAACCGTAGGTTTGTGCCTGGTTTGCTGGGACCAGTTACAACATTACGTCATCGTTGAGAACTGGGACCAGAGTACATGGTGTGTATATGACGTAATGTTGTAACTTGTAACTTGTAACTAGTCCCAGCAAACCAGGCACAGACTTACGGTTGAAGAAAACTTGGCTTCACTTCGAAGAGACCAAGCGAAATGATTACTTGCGCGCTCTGCTTGCGCAAGTAACTACAACATGACATCACACCGCGGTGGTCACCACTCACACAACACATCTAAAACTACAACATGACATCACACCGTGGTGGTCACCACTCACACAACACATCTAAAACTACAACATGACGTCACACCGTGGTGGTCACCACTCACACAACACATCTAAAACTACAACATGACATCACACCACGGTGGTCACCGCTCACACAACACATCTAAAACTACAACATGACGTCACACCGCGGTGGTCACCGCTCACACAACACATCTAAAACTACAATATGACATCACACCGCGGTGGTCACCACTCACACAACACATCTAAAACTACAACATGACATCACACCGCGGTGGTCACCGCTCACACAACACATCTAAAACTACAACATGACATCACACCGCGGTGGTCACCACTCACACAACACATCTAAAACTACAACATGACGTCACACCGTGGTGGTCACTACTCACACAACACATCTAAAACTACAACATGACATCACACCATGGTGGTCACCGCTCACACAACACATCTCGGTTTTTACTAACCACCGTTAGTATTGGGGATAATCTCTTTCAAAAATTAGGAAAAACAGTGTGGCATTTGAAATCCTCAAGCTCTTGGGACAATTTACAAAATAAATTGCATACAGCCGAGCAAAATTATCTAAAATGTATTATGAAAAGTGACACCAACAAATAAATTATGCCAATGTAAATCCAGCAGAAGATGTGTAGACTAGAAATGTCTTCATTAGAGTGATCACATAAAACAGTCTGTATCTACCTTATGTAAAAATAAAAAAATAAATAAAACCAAAACAATAAAACCTGTTTTGCAACCACTGTCGGGAACAGTGTTTAATGCAGCTTAAAACATTTTCAGTTTTCAATAATGCAGAAGGTGGAAAGCTTTCCTTGCTAGAGGTCCAGTTGTGTATAATGTAAAGAGGTTAGCAGTCCATTTTATTATTGCCGCAGGAGGGAATGCTGAAAGGAGATCTCATTTGATTTGTTGCCATTATAAGCCACTCAGCGACTGGGTCAAACATTCTCAGTAAAAGTATCAGATTCATTTGACCTCAATCAAAATGAGAATGAAACAACACTCCAAATATTATCTGATTTCCACGTAGGTGGAAAATGATTCGAAAAGCCAGCTACCCCTCAGCCTATAAAACACATTTCATGGGCTAGGATTGAAGAGCAATGGGGTCTGAACATCAGTATTCTAAACACACATTAAGAGACTTAACAGTGTGGAAACATTCCATTATCTGCTGAACCTGCCTCAGTAAATATATTGGATTGAAAAGAAGAGGTCTACACAATCAGGCTTCCTGCCATGTTCTCAGCCCATTATTAGCTCTGCAGGGCTTTAAGCCAAATTTAAAAAATGTCTTCTAAATCATGACAGTTTTCTTGAAAAATCCATGTTTCCATGTCAGTCGTTCTTATACATTTTCATGTCAAGGACTCCACATTTTCACAATTTTGCAAAAATAGTAGACCTACAAGCTCGTAGCGTGGCACTCTGTGCCACGCTATGAGCTTGTAGATCTGCTATTTTTCAATGCTTAAAAACACCAAAAGGGGTTCCCGCCCAAAATGGGTTAAGCATGGCTATGTCGGTCCATCTGTCCGTATATCACTTTAGATACAAACATATCCTGGTTGGATTCATGCTCTGTATATGATGAACCCTACTGGTTTTGGTTTGGTGACCCTGTGGCCTTTCCCATCAAGCTACCCTTCATAGTGGAGGAGCTTAGGGAGAGATAAGGGATATTTCGTGCCAATTCGTCTAAAAGCACCAAATCTTGCACAGATGTAGCGCAGGGCATGCTCTAATGATTTAGCTAGGCCATATGGCCACCATTAACAACCTATACATTTTCTAAATGTCATTATGCTTTAAGTAGCATAATGAAGCCCCTCACTCCCTAGCCGTCCCACATGGGAAATTCTTAGAAGCCCCAGCCGTGCAGGGTTGGGTTGGGTGGCTGCAAGTACCTTGTGTTTCTCTCTGAGCTGGACAGCCTCTCTGGGTTGGTTAAAGCAGAATCTCCTTTGTCCCAGCTGTATGATAGTCCCTAGAGGTGACAACAAACAAAGTCATACAAATGTTTATGCGAGACCAAAGCAACAGCTCACTCAAGACTTCAGTATTTGGTGTAAAAGTTTGTGCACTGCAAAACTCAAGACTCGGCAGATGGAGGATTCAGAAATATGTTTCCATAGGGGCTGAAGTGACATTAATGGGGCTGAAAGTCTGCCATGGTGACGGCAACAATCCCATTCAGTGTGGTGAGAGAGCAGCCATCACACGCATACGGCACATGCATAAACAGACATGGCACGTCACAAAAAAACTTCAACCATGGGAAATCAACTCCGGCAGATCAGTCCAAAACTCCAAAAGCTCTTGTTAATACTTTTCATAGATTACATTATAAAACCAACAGACAATGGCCCTGCAGTAACGTGTGACTTTGACAGACTTTCAACCTGAACAGATCCACAAGCTCACAACACATCGTCAATTTTCACTATGTTTGCGCAACACTGTCATTCCACAATAGAAAATAGGGCATTGATTTGTGTTGCACAGCGACGCATTGTGAGCTTATAGAGTGACAATTTTCACCACATTTGTAGCTCCATAGTTCCCCTAAATTAGCTGGGTGAAAGCAAATGTATTGTCTAGAAGAATACAACCACCTCCGTGGCTAGTCCAAGGAGGATAATTTACCAGAGAAAATAGGCTAGACGTTTGGTAAAGCTTTGGATTTGAAGTGATATTAGTGTTTATCAGGCTCACACACATAGATCACAATTGCCCATTTTCTTTGGGGCTCCACTCACCCGTTCACTAGTCTCTTCAGCCGGGCAAATACTAATCTTGCCACAATTAATGACTTGTGACGAGTGACAAAGCACCTGTGAAGGGAGCCTCCGTTAGATCCTGGATACCGTTAAGGTTTGAAAATTACTATCATTTGTTCAAGAAATATCTTCAGATGCAGCCGTTTCTGAAGTGCACGAATTGAGAAACAGTTCTAAAAAAGAAACTGGCACGGCAAGGCCTTCCGCAGACTGGGTCTCTTGTGCAGGTTTTTCTTTTTTTTTATCTCTCAAGACACAGCCGTGTGGATGTGAGTCAGGGAGAGTTGGAGGTTTAGCAGGGCAAAAAGCTCACAGCTTTGCCAGGGAGGGTTTTCTCGGGGGCAAGAGTTGGAGCTTGGCTCTGTCCTCTGAAAGGTTAATCCTCTAGCCCTCTTCAAACCTGCCAGCCCTATCAGCTCCATCTGCCAATTAAATGGAGGGCCTGGGGCTTTGTCTGGGGCTTTGTCCGGGGACTCTCGCCCTTCAAAATGTTTAGTAAGAGAAATGGCATCTGCCCTGTGGAGAGCCACATTCACATCCACTTGTGCTTGTAGCGTGCATAGTAGTGCTGCCGTGGGGGAGCCGGGGAACATAAAGTGAATTCCATCCATGTGAAGAAATGAAAGGCTCATACCAGCCCTGGCCCATTTGAATGGAGAAGAGAGACACAGAGAGAGACAGTAAAAAAAAAAGAGTGGTATTGTGGCCTCCTATTAATTTGACTCAGAGAGAAATCTGCATTAGTACAAGTGGAATTTGTAGCAAAAATGTATACTTCTTTCCTGAGAATAGCAGATCTATAAACTCAAGCTGAATCCATGGCGTGTTGTTAAAGCAGTTGTGTGACACCTGCAACCAATTATAAATCAAGCCTTACCCTGAGTAAGCTGGTGAGGATGAGTTAGCGCCACCCCATTTACTGAACACAGTGCACCCTTCCGAGGCACCAGGCGTACAGTCCCAGCACAGTTCTCGAACACACAGTGTTCCTTCAGGATTCCACGCCCACAGAGAACTGACAAAAAAAAAGAAAAACAGGATAATTGAAAAGAGGATGAGGGTGCCTCATCCTCGGTGGCACGGATGACACAGCAGTTGTGAACTCTGCCCTGGCAGGAGATATGTCTTCCCTCCTGACTCACCAATATCTTGATGACACGATGCCTCATCACAGCCAACCAGCGTCTGGCCCTCCTGCATTTAGTTCAGAAGGCCTATGTTATACAGGTATACAGTATACTGCTGCTAATCCAAACACATGAAACCCCTCAACAAATCCAATCTGTGAACGTTATCGTGGTGAAATGCTTCCGACCATGTGCTGCAGTTCCTGGACATAGGCCCTTATTTATCAACGCGGTGTACACCCAAAATTGGGTGTACACATGGTGTACACCCAATGTTGGGTGTACACATGGTGTACACCCAATGTTGGGTGTACACCGCATTGATAAATAAGGGCCATAGTGTGCAGAAAATTACTCTTAAAGGAAGCTATGTTTCTTGTAGTGTAAACATGCAATTGGAGTTGTTCTAATATCACTATCAGAAAGGTCTACAATATAAACTAAAATGCTGGATCGGTATCAGCAAGCATGCAAGTCCATGCACTGATCCGATATCACATAATAGATCATTTATGCTACACAGTCACAACAACATATGGGTGCAAGTAGAGAGTGTAATGATAGAACTAGCAAATTGTCAATCAAAATGTCTTGTATTTGTTGTATTTATACATTTATGTTTTTGCACTGGCATGATATTTGTACTTCTTTTCCATCTTCTTATTCCATCTTCAAGTATCAGAATCTGCATCAGGAAGGAAATAAATTGTACGGTATATTGAAGTCTACATGCAATGTCTGGGGGGAAAAGGGTCTTATTCACTTTCAAATGATAGAGGATGATGCCAGTGCACAGCAGGTCTTCATCAATGCCAATTAGATGAGGCAGCGGAGAGTCCAGGACCACTCCACTCCCCATCTTCCTCAGAGCCAGAGCCTGCTCCTGTGGATGGGAGAGAACACACGCACCATGGGAGAATGTATCTTTCCACAGCCTGTAGCCAGAATGGCACACAATATAAAACAAAAATGCTGACAGACATTTAATGGCAACCAGCAGAAAACTGAATTCTTTATGAGTGCTCTTCCTTGCCTGAAGGCCATGGAGAATAATAGCGGCGTTCCGACCATGTGTTGCCATGAAGCAGTTGAGTGGCTAACGGCAACAAAGACACCATAAATCATTCAGATTATCATGGCTACAGTCAAACTGTACTGCACGTGGTGCTCGCCACACAAACAGACGTCATCGCACGCACGCACACACACAACCCCCCCCCCCCCCCGATACACTGCTATAAACATTCACCATTGCTATGAAATTGCTCACAGGCTGATGAAAGTGAGTAGACCTGAGCCAACATCGTCATGTCTACCCTACTACAGTGTGTCTACGGAGGAGAAGGTGTATTGCATGCAAGGTCAAAATAAACTGCCTTTTATAACTGTATAAATCACAAGCACTACATTTATTAACATGCATATAGACACACATTTGCACTATGTCATATTTATTAAAAGGTAGAGCATTTTCTGGCGACTGTGGGTAATATGAATCACTAAAATACCATTTCTGAACAGGCATCAGTGATATATCATCATGAAAAATTGCTTTTGTGTGTGCAAATACCCCATCTCAGAGTGGCAATGGAAAGGATTTAGCAGTCTATATTTCACACATGCTGCACTGATTAATGCTGCCCTGTAGAAGTGACATTCAGATTACAGCCAATCACATGCACAGCAACATTACAGTCACATCACAAACCCAAAAGTCAGCTGAAAATCAATGTCCACATGGAAAATCCATTCAACTTGTAGATATCCCTGCTAAATATGTATTTAATGGCATTTCAGCTACCCGACAGGAAGGTGATAAGAATTGGAGAAATTGATTCAACCCGTGAAAGCCATTTCTATAAAGCAGTATAAGGCTATACCTCTAGAACGCAGTAAGGCCGTACCTCTGAACTGTTCCATACATTGCTGCCTGCTCCACTGCTTCCAACTGCAGCAGATGAGGAAGAGGAAGTGTTATTTTGTGCGCGTGTGTGTGTTTTAGTCATGGAATTATAGTATATATAGTTATTGTTATGTATAACTGGCTAAAACTATAGATGTATATCCACTATAAGAGTTTTACAGACTTTTCCCCCCTCTACACAAAACCTTTACCGAAAATAGCTGGTGGCACTGGTGCAGTATGCAAGCTGCAATATATGCAGATCGGCTATTTTCGCAGAATGTTCGGCCCCAGAATAGGGATGCTAGGGTTCAAGTGGTGGGACTAAGGCTTCACATTGCTATGGATTATCATAAGTACATCCCCGAAAGGCACGGCAGGAAATATCTCGCGTATGGAGGATTCAGTGTCAGTGGCCTGCATAAACTAGTCGACCTCCCTGTGCCGTCCTCCATATAGATTGTGTCGTGAAGTAAGATAGGTGACACCGCCACCCCTCTCGTTGGCAGGTGTGAATGAGAAAAGAGAAATCCTTTTTTCCCCCCTCTAATGGAGAAGGAGAGGAATCGACCTCAGCTCCTGAACTTAATTAAAAGGAATTCTTCACAGACTTCATTAGGTGAGGAACGGTCTGGCAGATTAATGCACTCTTGTCACTTTCCTCACACACCAGGAAGAGATGGGATCCTCTCTACTCTCTCTCACAGACGATCTCTCGAAACACATTCCGTCTCACACACATTTTCTCTCTCCCCTTCCCCTTCCCCCCACCCTTACAAAATCCCTACCACACCCAGTCAGTTGGTCTGTGTGCTGCGAGTAGAAAGTCTGCCTCTCCCCCTAACATCAGATAAGGCAGCTGGTGAACATAATTAACTGTGGCCTAGACCAGCAGCCAAGCTCCGGCAACAAATTCCACCCATTAAAGCCATCATCTGTGGTTGGGTAAAAATGCTAATGAATTTTCTCAGCACTTCAACCGTTCATTTCCCTGGCTTGGTTAGCCAGCATTATACAAAATAAAAATAAAACTGTAGAAAGCCTACCAATCATCCTGACCCGCTATCCACATTATGCCCAGAGGAGCCGCTTACCGAGTAATAATACATCAATAGAAAATGTTCTTTCAAAATCCCCATTTTAAGTGCTCAGCTAGCATGATAGGCTAATTAACTTGACAAAACTGCATTGATATCCTCAGTTTGCTAGGTTGTACAATGCTACACCGAATCATGCATAGACAAAGGGCAGGTATACGGCCAATTTGGAATTTGAAGAATTAAGCCCTCTATCTCCAGAATATACATTTCAGTATATTGATGCCCGATTGTGGGTCTGAGTGTGTGACTGTCTGTATACAGTGTCTCTTTAAGCCCATAGTTGTAGATCCCCGAAACTCTCCTCCAAGTATTCTGACAGAAATACTATTTTTAAATTGATTGGTGGTAAATGGCACATTTACATGTACAGTATATAGCTTTTTATCCAAAGCGCTTTACATAGATTGTGCATTGCATGCATTACATGCATTACATTCACACACCCCTCCACCGATGGCGGAGGAAACAATGCAAGGCACCAACCTGCACATCACAATTATGGGTTCAGCCATCAGCGTCTAGCTCAAGGAAACTTCGACACCAAATCTGGGAGAGCCCGGGATCGAACTGGGAACCTCACTGTTGCCATCTGGCAGGTCTACAGGCCACCATATCATATGTGATTATAAACTCCTCACAAACGTTCAGAAACTTAACTTTGGTCAATTATTTCTCTGCTTCAAAAGATACCAATTAACGAGGTATAACTTGTTAGAATTGTGCAATGAGCAACACAGCTAAAAAGTGTGGGAAGCGACGGCGCCCCCAAAAGCTTTGCCAAAATCCAACAATTATGCTTCTGTTGGCATAATTGCCAACAATTGCCACCTGGCAGGTCTTGAGTGACCTGCCAGGTGTGACTGGAAACAAGAGCATGGGTCCTGCAACTTCGACATCCGTCTGTGGTACCGTTGTGCAACTTTTGCCTGTAACTCTCTGGAAGAAAGACTATGGTTGCTCAGTGTAGCAAGGGTGAGGAACCAGTCTTCCAGAAGTGCTGTCTTCATGGGACAGCCACTTTGTGGTCCGTCTTTGACCTCAGTCTCACGGAAATTGTTCCCAAGTTTGGAAATGTTAACAGGGTTGACAACAAATAATTCTGCCACTCTGCATAACGGAACACCAGTTTCCACTTCCCTATTGCACAGGGCTTATGCTAAAGGGACAAACGTGGCATCTTTCCATGGGCACACCAGGACAGTGTTGCTGGACTCATTCTCAGGTGCCATTCACAGACCAGTGACTGGCACACACCTGCCAGCAGGTGCATCTCTCAAAACGAGAGCGATTACAAACAGCTGTGTTGCTTATTCCACGATACTTAGAAGTTATACCTTGTTGTAAAGATGACTAATCGATGATAAAATTATATAACAATTGGAATTATTGAGCCAGAAAACTATTCCACAATCTCTGAATACTATATAGTCTACTCTCTACACCTCCCGAAGCCGCTTCTTCCGTTCCCCAGTATTTTTACATTATTTTATTGTTTTTCCTTTTCTGCTAAGCAGCAAGCTATATATGCTTAGATGATTTCTAGTTATATTAAGATACATTTACGTGATTGTAAAGACAAAACGAAAGTCGGGATGAGGCTCCACTTTCGCTTTATATTTTACTCATGATAGAGCTCCAGACTGAATTGCAAGAGGCAACAGTCTGGCAGGGAGAAACATCAACCGAAGTTACTTTTCCAAACCCTCGGGTGAAAGTGTTCTAACCTCCATCACATTAGTTGGGCTTGGCTCAACTCTCTTGAGGCGTGGGGTGTGAATTGAGTTTTGGGGGCGAGCACATTGGCTCTGGCAGAAACAGCCTGTCTCTACAGCTCTCTTTATCAATCATACTAGTGTGCACAGGAAGACATGAGAATAACCATTTTAAAACAGCAATGTAATCTCATGCATTTCCATTGTGAGTCAAACTGTCGAATAGTTAAAACTTTCTGTACCCAAAGAATCAAAGGCAATTCAGTGGTGTAGCAAGGGTTAAGTGCTGAGAAATTAATATCATAAGGTCATGAAATGCCATATTGATGAAATATGATATTACACTGCCGAGCTAATGGAGGTTAAACACTGCAAGAATCAAGGCAGCGTTTTTTCAAATATGATTACAGCATGTTAAGTATTGGGGAAACAAAGAAACTCAGAAGATTCATCCCCCTGCACAAAATGTTAAGGAGATCTTCAATGATGGGTGAGGATTCTGAGGAAGCAGAACGCAACCACTCCTGTGATAGTAGCAGGTGTGTGTCTCAATGCAGTATAGACTTACCACTCCTGTGATAGTAGCAGGTGTGTGTCTCAATGCAGTAGACTTACCACTCCTGTGATAGTAGCAGGTGTGTCTCAATGCAGTAGACTTACCACTCCTGTGATAGTAGCAGGTGTGTGTCTCAATGCAGTAGACTTTTTCTCTCCCCAGTTCTATCAGTTTCCTTTTCAGTTAGTAAGAGGCTGCTCTTGAATCCACCCCATATTAATTACCTTTCCTTTCCCACGTGCCCTGTAGCCAATCTAGGAGGCTGAGGATGAATAACTTTGCATTCCAATTCTGCCTCGGATACAGAATTCAAATTCTGTTTACACTGCTCTCGGTCATTTTAGCCCACTAAAGAGCCAACAAACTTTTTTTTACTCAAGCGCTCAGGCTGAGAATTAACATAATTAGCCATACAAATATGTGCATTGTGCAGGCCTTTGAAATGACCTGTGTAAATGCACAAGCTATATGTGCAATCTACACTTCTATACACATAGGTCAAGAAACACGGTTTGGCCACATTCATAAAAACATTTCAGTCTTACTCATCAAATTGACCAAAATATTTGAAACAGATGGGGGCACACAATAAAATCCTTGTGTCAAATGGAACCAAATAGACCTGTAAAGGTTATGTATACACTGCCTCTAATGTGTCCACAGCATTCCACCCATGAATTCCACTTATTTTTCACTCAGACAGAATGCAAATACACAGGAGGACAAATGTCAAATCCATAAACTCATTCATCAAACACCTGAAGTTATGGCAACATCATGTGCCAGCCAGGCATCATTACAGTGGCCTTTTAGCTTTGGTGTCACGTTGCATCATGCATGATAACGGGTCTTTCTACATGGACAAACACGGCCTCAAATAGGTTTATTGTTCATATTATGCTTCAGTGCCTTGGCACTGCTAGTCAAGACGGTTCGATTGTGGTCTCCGAGCACAACTTCAACACTCACTTCACACATATTCAGAGACGTGCAGCGCACACGCTTTAATTAATGTGCTGTACAGTCAGAAACCAAAGTGCCATGTTGTCAATAATGAAGAAGACCTCTTAATTAGCAGCTGTGACAGCCACTAATGAGTTCCAGTAGGCTGTCATGAATAAAACACTGATGCTCCTGGGCTCCTAAATGCCATAACAGTCACTGGCTAAGCACATAAGCATGTCCATCTCCTCGCTGTTACACATGTCCAAATTACATTCAGATCCGAGTTGCATCTGAACGTCAATGAAAGAGCTTCCACAACGTAATCACATCAAATCAAACCAATATCTTAAGTATAGAATCTGGTACACTTGGTAATCGGAAATGGGTCCATTATTACCAACACCACCATGACAAGCAAATGTCACCTACATCACAATACTGCAACATCTATAGTGAGAATTCAGAAGTCATTGCATGAATCATGATGCAGCACATTATTTGGCTGCATAGGACATTTGGCACCAACTCAACATGGAAAGTGTTTGTTTTTTTTAAAGGCGTATCGGTACCATTTCCCCCCCACGTCCGTCCTTGCACCGTCACTTAACTTCAGGATCATTACACCGGCTTAGATGGCTGTTGGTGCCATTCCATTCTAAATAGCTGGAAAATATTGAATATAAATAACAGAATCTACATTTACTATGCCTTCCATCCCCGAGTCCGTTGCAGAGGACTTGCAGTGACACCAAGTGGGCAGAGAAGTGAACTGCAAGCAAAGAGGACCATTTTAACCTTTTGTCTGAAGCCTCTTAGCTTTGTTGGTGTTAAATAAATGAAGCTCTCCAACTCTGTGAACTCTGTGTTAGGTATTCTGGGAAATATATGCAAGTTCAGCAGTTTAACTACAAGCCACTACCACAAAGAGGTAGCTGAAAGCTAGACTAATGTAATAAAACAAAAATTATAGATTGCCAAATTCAAATTGGAAATGATGGCATGGAAATGCAAGATAAGCAACAACATATATCTAGTGGCAATAGCAAAGACAACAATTGTTTACATCAGAATAAAAGATCAACGTCCTTCCAAGGTTTTCAGATTGCAAAATGGAAGCTTTTAGTTTCAAGCTGTTAATTTTCTTAATGCAGTAACATGCTCAGTGATTATTTAACTCAGTGTAAAAAATGTACCCGTAGTGTACAGTGTAAATTGATTCCTTTGCGTAATTAAGAAAAGAAAAAAAGTGGAACAAAGCTGCTCTACATGCAGGAATTCTCCTGAATTACATTGTGCCAGCTGTCATCAATTTCAATGCACCACACAACAAATTGAAACCAAATAAGCTTTTGCGAGTGAAGCAACCCATTATTACTACTATATCGGCCCCAAGACAATTACTCAAACGGTCTGTGGTTTGATTTTCATATACAAAACAAAACTGATTATTTAAAAGAATGCTACAGTATTACATCCCATTAAAATGCCAGTGATAAGCTTACTGGAGCCAGCCAAGATACCTGAAAGCAGAGGCATCACACAAGGCCATCCGTTACACTTAGCCATGCGAGCACGCATGTGCGTGAGTGTGAGCGTGTGTGCGTAGAATAATTTGATAAACAGACATACATGGTGGACCATTAAAGACAAATAGTTGACTTATGATTAAAAACATTTGAGTTAGGCTTACAATTAGGAAAAAATATCTAGGTTGATATTAAGGTGAAGGATTTAGGGGTTAAGGCTTGAGTTATGCCCGATTTATTCTTGGTCGTGTGCCACAGTTATGCAACGAGAAAAAGGAAAAGAATCTCCAAGCTCACAACGACTTGCTGCACAACACGTTGTGAGCTTGTAGATCTACTATTTTCAGATTTACGGCCAGGGTTAAAAGTGGCAAGAAATTCTCACAATGTTCTCACAAGTATAGTGATACAAACGTGTGTGTGTGTGTGTGTGTGTGTGTGTGTGTGTGTGTGTGTGATCATTCAATGTTCTGCATTTCCAAAAGCTAGAGGATTTTGATTTGATCTGCCCACATTTGTTCATTTTACGGATGACATTTAGTTAAATGTATGATCGAGCTACACCAACAGACCTTCAGAATGCTCTTGGTCTCCGCCCATTGGTTAGTCCACTCCATGGTAAGCTCCAGGACCTGAGAGAGCGTCAAGGACAGAGGGTTTTTGTTTACTGGCGGGAAGGAGATATCACAACATATCTTCTAGTTCAGTGGAGCAAAATTCACCTTGGCCTCCTTGCGGTGCAGCTTCTCTGCTACCTTCAGAGGGGAGGACGGGTCTCCACAGGGAGCCTAAAGAGACAGACCTCATTGACCTCCTTGATACAGTTTTTAATACGTGATGGATTTTAGTATGGATATTAGTCATTATCCCTTTGTGGGATGTGCGCACCTTGTTGTCGGCTCTCTCTAGCAGTCCTCGGAGTTTGACGATCTCCGCCTGCAGATCTCTGATCACCGTGATGGTTTTGTCTTCGTTCACAACAGGCGAGTTCACGATGTCCTTAGCTCTGCTGGCATAGCGCAAAGTGCTCAGGGTCTCACTGTAGTTCACATCAGCAGGAGAAATGGCTGCACACACACATCAAATAGCGCACACACAGTTAATTTTATGAATATTTTTGTATACATACATAACACTTTTAACATGGTATAATTCTTAAACATCTATTCCTATTTTCGAGACACCGACCTTTGTGTGTTGTAAACAGCAAAATCCTTGTTACATAACTTTATCCATTGGTATGCGATTGTACAAATGTAACCAAATTGGCCCATAAGGGTCCATCTATTATACATTGGAGAAGTGGTACCCAAAAAGCTGTACGCAATACGTTGTACCCAGAAGAAACCCAAAGCCACAACAGCTACGTCGCTATTGCAACACCCACAACACCATCTTACACACTACACCCACACACACACACACACACACTCACACGGGCAGTGACGTCACACACTTACCCTTCGCAGTGTTCAAAAGCTATCTCCTCATAAGGCGGCCGACGCCAACGCAGACCACCAGCCGTCAAACAATAGTCTTTGCACTGCCAAAATAATGCCTCCCTTCCACACTCACGCCGGCAATGCATTTGTTTAATACAAACATTCTCGCCCCAATCACCCACACCCCCGAGGCTTCCCTACACGGAACATTAAGCACTGCTGCCTATGCTGTTGCCCCAACAGGCCCAGAAACAAGGCCTTTAACCACGCTACTTACATACACTACAACTCGCTTACAATTCGCAAACCTGGCAACACTGCCCCTCGGCCTGTTGCCCCAGGCCCAGAAACAAGGCCTTTAACCACGCTACTTACATACACTACAACTCGCTTACAATTCGCAAACCTGGCAACACTGCTCTGTCTTCTCTGTTCTCTCGGCTGCAGGAGAAGAGAATCGGCTCTCGCAGGACATTAGAAAGCAAAGCGGGCACGAAATTCTAGTTTAGTTACATTTGAGTTAAATGAATACTCATGATGTTAAGTGTTTAATTCAGATGTACATACTTGCTATCATAATAGTTTTGGCGTTTCCACCCAGACTGTCTTTCAGGAGCCATGTCAGAACAGAGTCTCTGTAGGGGATGAAGATCAGTTTCTTCTTCTTCTTCGTTGTCTCTTGGCCCTCACTGAGATCGGCTGGGAGGTCACAGAGAGCGAAATGCTGACTCAGGATAGGGCATAATTTGACTCATGCATGTTATTCATCATTCGTCATTGTGTGTGGGAAAATAAAGTGTTACTTGATTAGCATGATCAATCGCCATGTGTGCATGCGTCGAAATATGAGAACAGATGGGCACATTTTTAGGAACCCTAAGAGGGTATGATCAGTAGGCTGCCCTGAAGAGATGATTGACATTGAGTTTGAGGTTTGCTTGAATTTTCGACCCAAAAGTGAATGTTTAAAAATAAAATCCAAGAACAGATGGACTTGGCCAGACGGCAGCCTGGCCTCGCCCAATTGTGAATACAATAGGCCTACACTACAGGGTCAGTTAGTCAACATTTTGCAAAGGGTATAATGTTATGGTATTCATTAATTTATTTGGCCAGTATGGTAGATTTATTTCTTTTCAGGAGGTGCAGAACAATTTCATCAACAGATTGTCAGCTGTAGTCTGTTTGGACTTTTAACACCTAGTCAGGACAAGGCCTTATACAGTAGGTGACCAACCCTGTTTTTATGCTTGGGCAGAATAATCTGGTTGACATGCTTTGACTACTAAAATACTGTATGGGGGCAGCAGTGTTCCTAGGATGATTCTCCCCCCGCCGCCAGCAACGCCTGCTTGGTAGAAATTACAAGTTGGCTGCCCCTAAGAGACTATTAGAGTTTTAGGTCAAAAAGGTCAAACATCAAAGTAAAAACCGAGACACAGAAGAGTTGTTGGTGCAGGCAGGGTTTGCTTCTGCCTACCCTTTTCACAAATACAGACAACTACAACCTCAGAGTTATTATGAAGTAAAGGTCTTAAGATAGCTTAACACTATTCTGACTCAACAAGCAATGGGACTAGCTAGCATCAATAATTTGGAGTGAAACTCTGAAACAATTTTAATGAAGACTTTTAATGCAGGCACACCAGGAAACTTGAAAAGTAGCCCCAAATGCTAACTGTTGTTTTGCAAGTGCCCGAGTGTTTACACAGTCTACTAAATAAGTGTTCTTGCCCAGAATTTTAATTGTTATCCACCCCGCGGGTTGACTAGCTATGTAATATGTAATATGAAAAGGTAGTGTCATGGTGCATGATTCATGCTGTAACCTCCATTTACCCAGAGCTGAGATCACGCTGCCCAGGGTGACCAGGGATTTGTTTATGTTGGCACCTTCCTTAAGCCTGGCGCCTGTGGTGCGCGTGGCATCAGCTCTCTCGCTGCCTGCCAGGTCTACCAGGTGGATTTTACTCAGCATCTCACATGGCAGCTCTGCGTGGAATTGAGCCTGTGGCGTGGATAACATTAGAGATCTTGGTTTGGTTCAAAAGAGGCAATGTCACAGAGGAGCACTTTGCAATATAGTTAAGTATCAAAACAACAGTGCTACTTGGGATGTAAAGAAAAATGATATGGTTTTGAAGATGGTACTTCTCGCAAAGCAAAAATGCATCAAATAGATAAACAACAAAGTGCAAATTAGAGCTCCTCAGGGCAGATGATATAAAGTTTGCACTTTGCAGTAAAACTTTTCTACATGTTTACCACAACTACAACCTTACTGCAACATGAGGCATCAGTATGAATATCATATGAACTGGGTATCATGACAGAGCCTAATTAGCCCAATTCTTCTTTCCACCACTTGCCGAATATAAAAGGTTTTTGAAGTTTGAATGTTGTGAGCTTGTAGATCGTTTATTTGCGGTGTACGACGCCATCATACAACGACATGAACCAGGCGATACAGAATGGATGCATGCGTGCTGTTCACCTGTGTGAAGTTTATGGTGAAGATGGCATGTGAGCGGCTGCTGACGTCATTCATGGCTGTGCTGGCCGTGGTACGGTTGCTGTTGCCTGCAGTCATCAGTTCCTCTACATCACGGTAGTCATGTACACGGTGCTTGGACAGGCCTGGACACATTGTGTTTTGGTGGTTTATGCCGACTCTTCACGAAACACTCAATGATATCTTAGAAGTTTACTTAGCCAAAGAGGTATGAACAGAATAAGAAACCCGTCTTACTTACGCTCCACATAAGGTCCGTCCTGGGGATGCTCTCTCACTTTTAACCCTCCACAATCTGTTGGTTTGGATCTCCTGATGAGAAGGTCCTGCACACGTTCATTGTAGATCTCCAGGTAGCTGAAAAGTATTCAACATAATGTATTGGAATTACGGAATAAAGGTTTTATCACTATATAAAATAGTGAAGCCAAAAATAAAGCTACAATCCCTTCTTTGAATAAAACATTTTCAAAACTGTAGAGTATGGTATGAGAACTGATGATGGTATGAGATAAATATGAAGAAAAAACAATTTAATTAAACTGTTTTTGGGGAAACCTGAAACTGCATAATAAGACTGGGGCATTGAAAATAGATTAAATGTATGGCATGTGAAACCCATATAAATACAGCACAGTTCGTGATTACATCAAATGAATCTCCATCTGTTTGAGTTCATCATTCACAGGAATCTGTGGATTAAAGTTGATATATATCAGCCCAGTATGTTGAGAATCAATCAGACAACCCCATCAAAGCAAGTGAAGCATAAGTCCCACTGAGTGATGCAAATGGGTGCAATCAGCATGGCAACCATTTTTGTTGACAACCCTGTACACGTAACCATTTAAGTTCTATATCCATCCATCTATAAACGCACTGAATCTGTGCGAGTACGTGCGTGCATGCGTGCCAGAACTCGGGAGACATGTTGAATGGTTCACTGTCAGACCTAAAGTCCCTATTGACAGAAGTAATTTCTGGTAAGGTAAACAGCTATGGCTCCAGAAAATTGTGACTGGGGGTGCTACGGGGTGCTGGCTATTACCACCAGAGGGGGCTAAAGCCCCCCCGTCCCTGAAGGTAAATTCATACCTGCAATTTGTCCTCTGAATTTAACCTATGATAATTAGGAACACACTGCATGTGACGTTGAGACAGATTTCTCTCTCCACTGACTTACATTAATTGCTAATGCCAAAAAGAATGCTGCTGTCCTATTCCAAAATAAATAGATTAGCTTTAATATTTAGATGGCACATGTGGTTGCCTGACTTGCCTCATAATTTCAAGACAGATTCCAAAATGTGTGCCCTCCTAAAGAAAACCTGGAACATAAACTCATGTACTGTATCTGTGACAAGCCCTTACCTGACTTCTGCACGAAATGACACAGCATCACTCTCGTTTCTCTGTGACGTTTTACTGAACAATCCTTCACATATACGTGGGATTAAGCCTTTATCCCCCTGGTACAGAAAAAGAGAGAACAGTATGTACACAAAATAATTCTGTCAATATATTTTGAAAGGACAACAGCATTTTGCTCCTGCTGTATTCTCTTAATGGGGTGTCTTTGACTATTTCTGTGACCAAAAGGTGGTACAAACTAAAGCCTGCTGAACAACACAAACATCATCTGATGCAGGGTTACTGAAGCGTGAAAGCAATTCCACTCCGATTTGTGTGCCTTCTTGTTTTAATTACAACATAACAGATAGTATTTATTAAGAGCTGTATAATTATCCAGGATGTTGACAGCAGCTCTGCTGATGACCTTGCATGTGTCCTGGTAGACAAGCAGATAATCTCATCAGCCATACAGCTAATTCTGATGCCGTGCAAGGTAATAAAATAAAGGTGGGCATAGCTTCCATCATCATATTTTCTGATTTGTGTAGAGACGCACAGCATAAGACAGTGATTCTGAAATCACTGACCCAGAATGCCTTTAGGCTGTATAACATATATGCCTTTCTTGTATATTCTAGTTGTATTTATTGTACATGTAATAATAACTTTCAATCATTTAGCTAGTGGTTCTCCCAGTTGAGAACCACTGGCTGAAGAGTAGGTACAGCTGCTGAGTTGAGTTAAAAGATGGGTGTGTGTACTTCTAGGTGTTCACTGGGTGAATAGTTCAGGGACCGAAACTGTACACTGTGCACATGGGCGATCGTGACTGTCAAATCGAATGCAAGACAGCATTAGCCTATTCTAAGCACATGGTATGAGGATGTTTGAAGAAACAGAACAGAAAAGGGACGTCAGTATAATTACACATCTCGCATAGAACGTGGAATATGAAAGGAGGCCTTACTTCATTTCCCATCATAGTGTAGGATTTTCCAGTGCCTGTCTGGCCATAGGCAAAAACACAGGCATTGAAACCTTCAAAGGCTGCTTTAAGCACGTCGACACCTAAATCTTGAAAGATCTGATGGTAGAGAGAAGTGAGATTGAACGTTTGTTCAAGTAAGGGAAATGTAGTTTAAGTCATCAAACTGATAAGTCAAGGGAGAACAGTGGTGCAGATATGCCCTTACTGTACTTCCAATTATTTTACTATAACTCTTCCATCAATGAAAGTCCTATTTAGGTCAGAATTTTTGATTAGAGAGATGCATGTCTCGTCTGTCTGGCATCTAAATACAAGTTCAGTATAGTGTTAATTTGAATGAATACTGAGGATTTTACTGTTACATTATCATTTCAATCCAAGTCACATCAACTCCTGAATATAAGTCAGTCTCTAGACAGTTAAGACAAATGAGATATTAGGGTTTTTGATTACCTTTTCCTGGGATGCAAAATTAGGGCTTCCTCCAGCTGAATCATAAGCCATATCAAAAGAGAAGGTCTTCTCACCTTCATTAGATACATCCCCTCGTGTACCATTAGATAGAATCTAGATTCATTCAAATAAAACATGCACAAATCCTTTCAATTTCAATCAAAAAGCCTCAACAGTTTCAGTGTAACCTGCCTAGTCAAAGCCTATATATTCTTTCTTTCCAGTATGACATAGCCTACCTTTTTATTCAGAATGGTGGTTGTGTTCCCCTTCATGTGGACAATCACTTTTGAAGATAACTGTCTCTCTCTATGGAAGCATGATGTGCACATTAAAACATATAATTTCTAGTAGGCTATATCATAATAATGAGTCTGAGCTCTGATTCATTGAATGTGAATTTAACTCAGAGGGTACACCATCAATAGATTATATGTAACATAATTAACGCTCAGTCAGGACGATTTAATGAAACTGTCATTCAAGACAACTCAACTGTACCTTTTATCCAAGGGTCGAACTCGGACTGCCACTCGCACGGAAGCCATAATTATCTGGCCAAAATAAACCAGAGAATAACCTACCTACCAGTGCGTTCACCAACTATGCAATAATATTAATTGGGTTTATTATGAACTGAGCAAACTGCAACTATTAGTCTGCTATTTTCTATGATGCTCATCCTATATGTGCTCACTGCTCATCACACGTTCTACTAACTAATCAACTTGATGATAACCCCACCTGTGTTATTTGCTGTTCTTTATTATCTCGTGCGCAACACAACCTCGCCACTAGATGACACTATAAGTATGAGATATGTGTATTTGGCCTCATGCGCCAACCGTTCTTAAGAAGTTCTTAAGAGGAAATTTGTTCTTAGACCCACTTAGGAAGTTTTTAAGAAGGTTTTGGGATCCCTCAATGTTTTCTTAGCTGTGTATTTTGTATTTTGTTCGTAGGTAAGAAGTAGGCTAAGAACAGAATCTACACACACTGTGGAGGGTGCCTTTTTTGTTCTTAAATGCAATCTGAAAACATAAAGGAAAAACAGCGCCCTCTGCATGATGCTCAAAATTTGGTCTGGGGACCTCAAACGGTCCTTCAGGAAATTCCAGGCAGTCCACAGCAAAATATGGAACATTTTTACCACTTTAATCCCATTTTATACTTTGAAAATAGCCAATCTGCAAGCTCACAACGCGTCCCATTACTGCGCATTTTGAACTTGTAGATCGACTATTTTCGAAACATTTTGATAAATCTTGAAAACATTTCCCTAGCAGAAGATATTTTCAGATGGGGGTCAGAATGTATGTCAATTTGGGGGTCCTTGACATGAAAATGTTTGAGAACCACTGCTTTAGAGTTTTCAACTGGCCTGAAAATTACAATCCAACCCAAACAGACCAGAGTTGAAGCACCATACCCACCCCATAACCCTTACCCCACATCATTTTCAATACTTCTGCTCCAGAGAAAAATAATTGTACTTTTACTCCACTACAATTAATTGAAAACGTTGGTTACTAGTTACCACTCTGGGCGCTTTGGTGTAGAGCACATCCAAGCCTTCTACAAAAACCTAGGTGTTTGTAAAGATGATTTTAAGCTGACAATGGTACTAACAACTGAGGAGGTACATAAAAACTGAGTGCCCTTCAACCCCACAAGGCCACTGGCCATGACAATATTCACTCCAAATTTCTCAGAGACTCTGCCATCTCTATAGCTCCAATCATCACCCACATAATAAACCTCTCCATCAAACAGGGAAAGGTCCCTCAAGATTTCAAACTGGCCAAAGTAACCCCCCTGCATGCATAAGAGACCCCGGCAACATCTATTGTCTATGAACAGGTTGAAAAGTATCTTGCCACGAAAAAAATTATGTATGAATTCCAATCTGGCTTCAGAACATCCCACTCCACTGACACATGCCTCTATTTGAGCGACCACATCAAACACGAGGTGGATGCTGGCAAATACTGCGGCATGGTCATGCTGGACCTCCAAAAGGCTTTTGACACCGTGAACCACTCCATAGCCTACTGGTTAACAAGCTTAAAGCAATTGGTTTTGAGCACATCAGTGAGCTGGATGCAATCCTACCTGGAGGGGAGAGAACAGATGGTGGAGGTGAACGGAACACTGTCCCCCCCCCCCCCTCCCAGTGAGCTGTGGCGTGCCACAAGGAAGCATACTAGGACCTTTACTGTTCGTAATATATGTAAACGACATGACATCAGCTTGTGACTGCAATTTGTTCCTGTTTGCAGATGACTCAGCACTGCTGGTCTCGGACAGGAACAAACTGCAGATTGAAAAGGCCCTCAGCTCTGAACTTGGTAGAATCTGCACCTGGCTCGCTGATAACAAACTATCTTTACTGAAAAACTGAATCCATTCTATTTGGATCAAATAGTAATCTCAGCTAGGCAGATGGCTTCTTGGTTAGAATGGGTGACAATATTATCACACGAAAAGATGAAATTACCTACCTAGGTTCCGTCCTGGAGGAAAATATCGGTGATAAAAATGGCCACCAACGTAATCAAAAAGGTCAACCAAAGAACAAGATTCCTATACAGGATCTCCTCACTGGTCAACAAAAACACCTTGAAGACCCTAACAGGAGCCCTCGTACAAGATTTATTCGACTACGCTTGCACCTCCTGGTACCACAGCACCTCTAAGGCCCTTAAAACAAGGACTTCCCAAAACAAACTGGTCAGGCTACTACTTCAGGCCTCACTCCCCGAACACACCTCACCCCTGCCCACTTTGACAGGCTGGAATGGCTTATAGGGTTGACGAGTACAGCACCTTGCAATGGTTCTGGTCCACAAGATTCGCTACACCACCAAGATACCCATGTAGGCCTACCTATCTAAATACTTCCTTAATGTCACACACCCACAACACCAGAGGGAGAGTTCAACAAACCATGTGCAACCCAGATCCGGCACAAACAAGGGATTAAATTAATTTAGCTCCTATGCCACCAAAATGTGAAACGCCCTACAAACAGTCATTAAAACATGCAAATCACTTGACTCCTTCAAAACTGCTCTCAAAGGGCACCTACGGCTGAAATTCGAAACTGGACCCCGTCAAATCTGAATCCCCCACCCACCCCTGTTTCCCCTCACTGTTTCTTTTCCCTTTTTACCTCCTATGATGATTTATTTTTGACTATATAGTTGTGTATATTCGTACGTCTCTAAATGTTTTGATGAATTGAAAATGGTGGGCCCTATTGTAAACAAGTGTAATGCTTTATGGTGTCGTCCACTCACTGTTAATTTTTTTATTGAGTTGCACTTGTAGCCTACTGTACTGTAATTCTGCAAACTGCTAATAAATCAATCAATCAAAAACTTCATAGATTTTGATCATTATTAAAAGAACATACATTAAGCACTTCAGGCCTATTTAAACTTTGGCTATTTTCAAAAGATTTCATACATTTTATGATTTTAGAGTAGGCTAGAGTAGTTCAGTCACATAATAGGACATTCTAATGACTACTTTTGCTTTTGGTATTTTACTCCATAGTGATTGGCCAGAAAGTAAAAAAAATCAGCAACTGCTCCGTCGACGACCGCAGATCGCAGCCCAGTTTCCCATGATGCATCACGACTCGCACCCCCGGTCACTTTCAAAATGATGGAAGGAGAAGACGGAATAAACACGAAACGCAGAACAGCAGAGGATTTTAATAACGCTGCTGCTGCTGCTGCTGTTGTTGTTGTTGACAATAAAACTGCTGGTTCCGACAGCACCAAAATGTGTCTCTCACCAGAGGAAGATGGCGGAACAGTTACCGGTTCGTTAACTTTAGACCAGACACGTTTACAACAACAGTCTTCAGTGGAAACTACAGGACAGCCACCACAGCTCTCAGTGCAGGAAGACATCGTGTCCTCGAATGATGACAATGTTTCATCAGAGAATAATCAACTAGATTCAGAACGATGTGTTAAGAGCAGCATCACGGAAGACAAAGAAGAGAACACCACCATCACCACGTCTTCTACAGCTGCTGCTGCTGGTGGTGGTAAGTAGTTTAGCCTTTTAGCGACCTTAATAGCTCACGTTAAGCTAAAGCAGTCCTTCAGGTTTTTGTTTGATCTCTGGGGACCCCAATCTAGTCTAGTGAATCTACTGTAAAAACAGTACAATTTGGTTCCAGTCTTAAACTGTACACTCTCAATTTGGTCCTATTAGACTACATCTATTCTGTACAGTTAAAGTTTTCGGTTGTTAATGTTGTTGACACTAAAAGGCTAAGATTTTGACATTTTTGGAAATTAAAAGTATGTCTGACTCAGACTGGACGAATATGGATCATAATACATATGGACCTGGGAATTACTGCAGTTATGTCCAGATTACTGTCCAGATTTAGCTCAGATCAGAACCTAGTAGTCCAGATAGTATGGAGATCTCAGCTCTATCAGTATCACTCAGAATGATGAACTGAATTTGGAAACAAGCCATAGTGCGTTCTTGGGTTATAAATCCTATTAGCAGACCTTTATTGAACAGTACTTTCCTGTGCTTTTTTCTGGAAACTGTTAAAGTATTCAATCAATCAATCAAAACCAAAAGCGGAGTAGAGAGAGTCTAGCCCATTTGACCCCCAAACAATAACACATATTGATAATAACCCGGACATCAACAGGCAAGCATGTTGTTAATAAACTTGTTTACCGACATCTTTTCTACAGATGACTCTCAACAAGACGATGGCCTCTGTCCTAAGGGTTACCGAACACTTACTGGTGTGGTGACATTGGAGCAGACTACCTTGTGCCAATCTTCAGAAACTACAGGACAACTTTCAACGCAGGAAGCCATCATGTCTCCTATTGATGATGATGTTTCATCAGAGAATCAACTAAATTCAGAAAAACGTATCATGGCAGGCAAAGAGAACACCACCGTGCCTTCTACAACCATAGATGGCGGTAAGTAGCTAACGTTAAGCTACTGCAGTTATATTATTTCAAGGACCCCCAAATTCATATTATTTTTGAGGGGCACTAACTACTAGGCCCGGGGCAGTAACTTGCTCCTCCAACGGCTGGCTTTTTTGGCAATATGTTTTTTACTGGTTAAATAAAATAAAATGACATAGATAGATGGCACACGAACCCCCCTCCTAGGAATGTCTTTAAGAGTCTCATAACATGAAACAACTGTTTATTCCAGGTTATGCTTCAATTGGCAGCCAAGTCTATGGACTTTTCAGTTTTAAATTAATGCTTGTCTTATTCATACTCCCCCAAAAATAAACAGGCCCCCACTTGTGATGTCATGTGGCAGCCAAGTCTTAGCTTTAAGCAGCAGTGATGTGAACTGACATATTTTCTACAGATGACGGTCCACAAGAGGATGGCATCTGTCTGAACGATTCCCGGACCATTTCCGGTTCAGTAACTTTAGACCTGGCTATCTCATGCCAATCTTCAGTGGAAACTACAGTACAGCTCTCAATGCAGGAAGTTATCGTGTCTAACGATAAAGAGCAACTTGAGAACACCTCCATGCCTTCTACAACCACAGATAGTGGTAAGTAGCTATTGTTAACTAAGCTAATGCTGTTAATATTATCCTGTTGACCAGTGGATGGATTCCCCAAAGTTTTAAGGACTATTTGATTAGACACTGGGGACCCCAATCTTGTGAATCTACATGAAATCCTCAATATTAATTTAACTCTGAGGCCCCTTTTCCACCAAAATAACTTCTATTCTATAACTCCTGCATCTTCCAACCTGAATACGGACATGCCCACTTTGGTTCCCACTTCAGGGCGAGAAGAAGAAATCGGTCCAAATTTTAGGGATTTGGACCAATTAATTTGGTTCAAATTATGGCGGGGGAAAAAAGAACGGAACCAGTTCAACCCCGGTGAAAAAGGGGCCTCACAATTCCATTTGGTTCCCTTTGTACACTCGGAGAGTTTCAGACCCAAAAGGGTCCACTATTTCTGAAAAGGAATTAGCCTAACATCTTTCTATTCGGTACAGTTGAAGAAAATCAGAGCTGTTAGTTAGGCAAAGGTTGTGTGTTCTGATGTGTTAAACCAGAACTTGATCAGACAGAGGGAGACCTATTTTATCAACAGTACACAATAACCAGTGCTGGGTAGAAAAACCTTAACACGCTGAGATAGACGCATCAATGTTAGAGCAATAACCCTGGCAATGCCAGGGTAACGGGACATCTTTGCGCTGCGTAAAATATGCCTTCTACGTCTCTGACTGTGTTTAGCTCCTCACCCGCCACATTGTTTGCTTCATTTCCTTTATTTTCTGCGGATTGCATTCCCACCTGCACCGAATCCTAATCAAGTGCGAATGGAAGTGAGTAGAATGCGGTTCTTTGATGCTCATTAGGATTGGAATGACGCTTCACACCTGCCAAACGAATTGCACTTTCCGACAATGTGCAGCAGGATTCGTTTTAATCGCAGTAAAGCTTTCTGGTGTGAAGGTCACCTTATTTACTGACATGTTTTCTACAGATGATGCTCAAAAGGCTGATGGTCTCTGTCTGAAGGATTTCCAAACACTTTCCAGTCCAGTAAATTCAGACCAGACAATCTCATGCCAATCTTCAGTAGAAACTACAGGACAACTCCCAATGCAGGAAGTCATCATGTCTTCTAATGATGAAGATGTCTCATCAGAGAATCAACTAAATTCAGAGCAACTCATTCGGAGCATCATTGAAGACAAAGAGAACAGTGTGCCTTCTACTTCTACAACCACAGGTGGTGAATTATCCTGTTGTGTAGAAAAGTTATTCCCAATCCCAACCTTTATCATTTCCAAGGGCCCTACTATTTGTTACAGTTTTCATCTCTGGGATCTCCCCATCTACTCTGTAAAATCCCCAGTGTTGATTAATTTAACTCTGAGAGTGTTGGTTCTATTAATCTATTTATACACTCTTTCTTTAGTTACAGAACCATAAGGTAAATGTTTCTCCTAACTATCAAAAGTTCAACACCTATTCTATAAAGTTCAGGTTGTCTGTGAAGTCCGGACAGATATGCATGGATTAAAGTCAAAGACGCTTATAGATTTGCTATTTTCAGTTATTAGTTATATTTAAGATGGAAGAGTAATTGAAGTGTTCAAACTAGCAATAGAATAGATTTGATTCATGAGTATTTTAAGTGGTCAAACTAGCTGTAGAATGCATGTTACAAAATTACCCTCATAATCTCAGATATTTCACAATAGAAAAACCTCAATCTACAATTTCTTCAACTGGAATGTGGAGCATAGGTTTAGAAAGATTCAACATAATTATTGTGCTAGTTTTTGCGGAAACCGGCCTCAGTTTAACAAATGACAGATTGGGACTTGGCCTAAACCTAACAACAGTTTTCAGTCATGAGATTTTATTTTGCTTTAAACCATGATACGTCCCCAAAATCAGTGCAAATCGGTGTTGGGTTTCTGTTGTGTCTGTGTGTGTGTGTGTGTGTGACATCATCACCAAAGACCAATCAGAGTGGGAGGGAGAGAGTATTTCATCCACAGAAAAGCCAACGCATTGATTAACACTAACTATACCATGCAAGCTCCTTGTTGTGAATAAAAGTATTTTTTACTGACATCCTTTCGGCAGATGATGTTCAACAAAATGAAAGCCCCTGCCTGAAGGGTCCGGAGGTCCCCGTTGTGACTCCCACTAAGCATGGTGATGATGCTGAAATGGTGAAAAGAGCACAGGAGGAGGGTTGTGTACATGTGGTCTTCCCTGGCACTGTGACTCAGGAGGGCTGCCGTCGATTTGTTCACGAGATCATTAAATGTATCCTCTACCAGAGACAGCAGCTGCCCATGACCTATGACCAGCTGAAGCATTCTCAGAAAAGTCAAGCTTCAAAGCAGGTGAAATCAGTTGCCTCTTAACTTAAAACTCGTAAAGCCTGTATTATGACTTATTTTCTTGTATAATAATCTTGAAGCGTTTATTTTGTTTTTTTAATTTGTATATTTTTTATATATCAAGGAACCGACGTGATAAACTTTGAATAGATTATTTTATAATCAACTAAAACAATTAGTCTGATTAACTACAGAAGCGCAATTTCATACACCATCAATGGTGTCAAAGTGGTTAGTTTTGGAGGTAGGTTGTCTGACCAATGACTAGTCTGAACTAAGTACTGCACCCGTTTTCCCTACCTTCTAGAATAAGGAGGTGGCAAGCTGGAGACCAGTGCATTCGGCAGACATGGGCAGGAGGAAGAGTGAGCGGAGCCTGCAGGAGCTGGACATGTTGCTAGAGCAGCTGGAAGTGCTGTTTTCCCTCAGCCTGGTGCCCCGTGTACTTCTGCTACTAGGTGGCTCTGTTGTCCTGCCCAAAGAACTGTATGAGATAAACATGGAGGCACTGGTATTGTCTTCTGGAGACAAGAGCCTGCGGGTGTCGTCATGCTTAAGGCAACTCTTTCACGCACTTTTTGTCACTGATCTTTTGTCTGATACTGCACCTGTGCGTCTGCTGGCCACCACAGTCTTGGTTCTGGCTCACAGGGAATGTGGTGTTGGCTGGTTCCGGCCTAAACTCTGCTTTAAAATGCCAACTCGGGTAAAAAGGCATATTATTGTCCTGTCTACTGATACCTGTAGGGACATCCAAACTGAGAGGTCAGACTGGAAAGAGTATGTTTGGTTTCAGGCCCCTATAGCAATCAAGGGCTTCAACTCATGAAGCAAAGCAGGGGGAGTACAGTGATCTTGTAACAATTTTTACTTGGGCGTTGTGATTTCTGGACTTTTTGAATTGTATATTTTAATTATGGGTAATTTTCTTTTTTAGTAATAATCCTCATTGCAATCATTTATTTCAAATGTACTGTCAAGAGAATCAGTCTTTCAATTTTCCTCGAATGCTTCTGAAGCGTGAGTATAATTTGTGCTCATGAAAGGTCTGTAATGTTTTTAATGTGTATGTGTGTATATATATATATATTATATATATATATATATATATATCGGCATGTACTGTATATAACCAACTAAGCTCAACAGTTTTAGCAAGAACATGTTTTATAACGTGCAGTCTTTCAAAATGCTATTGCAATGTTTTTGTGTTGCATTAAATAAACAGTCGGCGTGAATTTATTCACATTTATATACCAACATAATATAAGAAGTAATGTACAAATGTACAATCACTGTGCCGTTATGTTATAATTAGTACAACTAGAAAAAGTGCTCTCGGAGCACAAGTCTCTGCCAGGTCATGTAAGTCAGGGGTTGTCAACCGTTTTGGCTGAAGACCCCCGGAAATGCTTTGGCCATGTCTCGTGGTGAGTAATAAATACACTACTATAAGTATATTAATTGGAACAGTATCAGATGATACTTATTAAATATAAACAATATTCCATTTGACCAAGTCCTTCAACCAACACGTTATGGTCCCATCATGTTAATATTGTGAGCTAAATGGCAAGGTCTGTTTCAGTTACTAGAACTTCTAAGGGTCTGCCACCAGATGTCATTAGACAGGTCTTAAATGCTTTAGTTCTGTCACAAGTTGATTGTTTAGTCTTCTAGTGCCTCAATGAAGGATATGAAGAAATTATAAATTGTTCAAAATGAAAGCATGTGCGTTAAGTTTTCCTACAGAACTAATGTAAAAAAAAAACATGCATGACAGTCTCAGATAGTTGACTGTTAAAGGTCCACTTATTTTTTAGTACATTTAATCAGAAACAAAAGTCAGTCTAAATATATGAAGGGTTATTAAAACCTTGTGCTCATCATGAATATGAAACAAGACATGCAATAGAAGGAAGGTTTAATTTTCCCAAAGTGACGACAATGACCCCCAAAAAAATATGTAATTGGCTGCCGACCCCCATCTGAAAATGTGTTGTTCCAGGGACCCCCCAGAAGCAAAGATTAGTTAAACGTTCGCTCTGAAAGAACATATATTCAAAGATTTTCTCTATTTTTCAAAAATAGCTAAAGTATAACATAATGCTTAAAACACAAAGGGGTTCCTGTCCTGAATGGGTCAACAACTTCGGTTAATTTTCCCTTAAAAACACAAACAACTGGTTACATTTTGTTACCATTCTATCCGGTAAACGACTGTCTAGTCAGCACATGTACCAAGAAAGCTACCAATTGATTTATTTACTTTGTACTGTTTGATGTACAAGTGCCCTTGTTTAACTTGACTCATCAAATATTTAGTTCCGTTTCCAACGTGGAAATGTCAGAGTTACAGTAGGACAGACTTTGGACAGGGTGCATTTTATTTACAGCCATTAACTAGTCACAATGTAACAATAAAATGTAATAACCAGTTATTGTACTGCCATTATCTACTACTTATGGCCAAATATATTAATTAAAATACAATTAAAGACTAAAGTTTATTATTGCTACATTACTGCTAATTAACTGCCCTACAGAATTAAACAGCACTTGACTTTTCAGACTCAAAATATATTTTCTCCAATCTAATTTCTCCCAAATCTATTATTTGGGCCGTCTTGTCAAAATATTGACATATCAATTTTCTCTCCAGGACATTTGTAATGCTTTTTCCCTGCAGTTTAATTTTAACTTTATGCATGAACTCTATGGATCTACAGACATCTTCAGATAAACCAGCATCATTCTGCTCACATTCAGATTCTTATATACAGAAAGTAGAATATCTGGATGCTCACTGCCTGCAGTACAGAGAAACCATGACACCACACGTCAACGTGCAGACATCAAATGGGGCTTGAGCCCCTGCCCTTTTACCCGTCTGTAAAACAACTGCCCTTTCCAGACGCACGAATGCATGCATTTACTGTGGTGAAAGAAATGCAAATGCCACTCCTTTCCATGCCATGCCGGAAGCAGCATTCAGGAGAATTATTTTTTTCCGAAGTCTCCTGAACTTGAACGCAGCATTTTGCGGTGAACAAATGTGTTTAGAAATCCAGATTGTACACCACATCTCCACTAGCTAGAGTGCTAGGTTGCGCCCCCTCAACGCGTCACGCTGTGACACGTTGTGAGCTTGTAGAGATGCTAGTTTTGTCTAAAAGTGCCCTCTTACGGGATTTCAGCCCCTGCCTCTCTGACAGGGGCTGACAACCCGTCAACCCGACTTGACTACTGTAATGCACTGTATGATGGTGTTACCCAAGCCTGTCTGTCACGACTTCAGTTAGTCCAAAACGCAGCCGCTCGCCTCTTAACAGGGACACGGAAGTATGATCACATCTCCTCGATCCTTGCCTCCCTACACTGGCTTCCTGTGCACTACAGGATCCAGTTTAAGATTTTAATGTTTGCTTTTAAGGCTGTAAATGGGTTGGCACCAGTCTATATTTCGGAACTTGTAACTCCCAAAGTATCGACAAGGGCCCTGAGGCCGACTGACCAGTCACTTCTCAAGATCCCTAAATCAAAGATGAAATCCCGGGGGGATAGGTCATTTTCAGCACCCACACTGTGGAATGAACTTCCACCTCATGTCAGAGCTTCTCAATCCTTGTCTGTGTTTAAATCACGTCTGAAAACTCACTTGTACTCCTTGGCATTTGAACATACTGATTAAGAGTTGCTGCTTCCACTGCATTGTGTCCTTACAGTATGTTGCCCTGTTTATGTACTGTTGTTGTTGTTGCTTTTTTTTGTATTTCTTTGTGTACAGCACTTTGTTTCAACCTTGTTGTATAAAAATGTGCTTTATAAATGAAGTGGATTGGATTGGATTGGACACTGCACGTCCCTGGGTAGCAGTAAAGGTGCCAGTTCACCTCCTGGGATGGAATAATAATGGTAATACTAAGCCCACTGGCTTTATTGTTTATCCTCAGTGTTGCTGACTGTATGTCGGCCTGTCGGGAAAGCGCTATTATGCTCTTTTGATGTAATTAAATAAAATCAATCAGTCAGTGTGTGTGTGTGTGTGTGTGTGTGTGTGTGTGTGTGTATCTTTACTTGTTCATGTGCTGTTATTACCAACAAGCTCAATTGTGATAACATCAGCACTTTCCATGCTGATAATATATGGATGGAGACCTTTCACATACTTACAAAATAGGACTGGAGACTGGAAATACAGAAATACATCACATGAGTAGTTTGGAGGATAGTGTGGTAACTGTGGTTCAAGGGTGGAAACCCCTTTCTTTATTTCTCTCTTCGGAACGGAGATAGGTTCTGCTATTTTTCATTATGGTGAAACACTGCTGGCAGTGTTGGTATTACTGCTGGCCTGGCAGTGTTCAATCACCATAATGACTAAGAATGTTCTGTTTGGAAAAACAAGGGACTCATGCAAATTCCAAGAGATTAGATTACAATTTCTGCATTGAGCCACTTCTTACTCTGGCTTTATTTGAGCCATGTTTGTGCAAGAGGAAGTCCGGGTACATCCAAAGTACCTTTCACATCCAATTAAGACAGAGGACAGCCTTTCGCATCGCGTGTTAAAGGACATATAACTGATTCCAACCCTATCACAGTATGCAACTAGAACAGCACTGAGTTCACAGAAGGGGACACTGAAGTCCTCAGATTCACACAGTTTACCTTGTATATGAGCAGCCTGTGAGAATAGAGGCCAGGGATGGATGGGTCACCTGAAATGTCAGTTCATCCTGGGTATCTATCCTGTAGATCTAAAAAAATAATAATAATAATTAATTATATTGCGTTTGTGTTTTGAGTCTGGTCTGCAGAACAGATGTGGTATTTGCCTCCTCGGGAGGAACGTGGTGCGTTTATATAATAACTGCTAAATGCCCTGAACCAGCTCATACAGATGTTTATTCTGTATGAGTGGTAAACTGGAAACCAGTGTTATCAGCAGACATGGACTGAAGGAAGAGTCAGCGGAGTTAGACACGTTTTCCCTCAGCCTGGTACCCAGTGGTTTGTTCTACAGTATAGAATTTAAGTAGTATGCCGTACCAAAGTTTTTGAAAGAAAAATCAATATGTTCCGTTAACCATTTTGTCCATTGACCACAGCGACGCGCCATGTCACACAGGGAATAATTATGGACTCTGGGGGAAAAAAGCTAAGATTACAGCACTGCTGGTAACCCTATACTTCTGTTACTAGCTGTCCTGCCCAGAGTAGTACCATATCAGCATGAAGGCACTGGTATTGACT
Organism: Protomyctophum bolini; assembly: GCF_963924005.1. NCBI lineage: Eukaryota > Metazoa > Chordata > Actinopteri > Myctophiformes > Myctophidae > Protomyctophum > Protomyctophum bolini. The sequence continues at coordinate 22,075,528 of NC_137875.1, forward strand.
TTAGGGCTCGAGTTCAAAATAGGCATTCAACGTTTTGGAACTCTTGGGCCAACTCTTAGTTGGTATTACAAGTTAAACCTGTGATTATTTATAACCAAACTTTATTTGTCCCAGAGGGCAATTGGTTTTGTAATTTATTTGTATTATAACAAAAGGTGATACATTTTATGCAGGTGAATCAGTGTTTTTCAAATGTATTGCTCCTGAACAGTGCTTGTGTAAATGGTCTGTTCAGTGTTTTGAATATCAGCATATCCATTATCAATCCTTTTGCTGTAAACTCAACATTGACTCAGACGTCCTTCATTATGTCATTCATGTGACAGACAAGACAGAAGCGACACAATTTTAGTATTCAATTAAACTTTTATGTGCAGCACTTCAAAAGCAATGTAGCACAATTACATGGGTTCGCATGCATTCGTTAGTTGTAAAAAATTATACATTTTCCACTTTCTTAACAAACTGGACTAAGTCATTAGCCAGCAGTTGTGGCTCCTCAAAGGCAGCAAAGTGTCCTCCTCTGGACAAGTAAGAGTATGAGCAGATGTTCCGGTACCTCATTTCTGCCCATGAACGAGGACAGTGCATCAGCTCTCCGGGGAAGGCGGCCAGTCCTGTGGGAACAAATATCCCAGTCCTAAGAAAGGAAACAAAGTCATTAGTCTTTCTGCAAATGCCATTATTTAACAAAACTGAGGTAACCATTGTAGAATTGATTTAAATTTTAATTTCCCAGCATGTACAATGGGTATTGGGTACATTTCAAATGAAAGCACAAAAAACTGCTACTTTGGTGGACTAAACCAAACCATGATAAAGCACTAAGACTTGTTTACAACAGGATCCACCATTTTCAATTGATCATAACATTTAAAGATGTACAATATACATTTCTATAAGACAGGAAATCATATAAAAGGGAAAAACATGTACAGTTACTACAGTATGGGGACAAAGGGGTGGGGGGATCTCCAGAAGGGATTCACATGTCTTAATGGCTGTTGGTAGGGCATTCTACATTTTAGTGGCATAGGAGCAAAAATGATTTAATCCCTTGTTCGAGCCAAATCTGGGTTGCATGTGGTTTGTTGAACTCCCTCTGGTGTCGAGTGTGGACTTCATTGACATTAAGGAAGTATTTAGACAGGTACATGGGTAATTAATAATTATCTTGGTGTAGTGAATCTTGTGGACCAGACCCATTGCAAGATGCTGTACTCTGCCGTCAACCCTAAGCCATTCCAGCCTATCAAAATGGGCAGGGGTGAGGTGGGTTCGTGGAGTGAGGCCAAGTAGTAGCCTGACCAGTTTGGTCTGACCAGTTTGGTCTGAATATAGGCACCTTGAATCCACTCTGTCTTCAATGTTAGTCTTCAAGTTCTCTTTGTAGAAGCGCATGGAGGACACAATCGAGCCTGTGGTCCAGTAGATCATGACATTGGTCAAAAGATCATCCAGGCTGAACTTCCTGCAGAAAGAAAATCAAGTTAATGATTCACTGTACTACCAGCAATGACCAAGGTGCATGAGATAAACTACAGTATGTTTCTTCCTTGCAATAGAAAGTTATGCTTACTAGTATATGAATTACATTTTCAATGTGTTTATTATTTTCAATGTGTTTATTATTTTCAGGTATGCACATGACATCATACCAGGAAGTTATGCGGGAACATCAGAGTGGCAAAAAACTACTTTCTTGCCTTGACACTAAGTCCATACATCCAAACATAAAAGTCCTATCTGATTGTATTAAACGACCTTAAACTCACTTTGCCACTCATTTTATGCATGCGCATACCCTCTATTATCAAGATTGTTTTGACATGAAAATACAGCAACACAATGCAATACTAAAATAGATTATGCACGTCTCTTCCTCGTAATATTATACAGTACATAGAGCAGTGTCTTTCTACCTCTCCAATCCTCCATCCTCCAGGTTTCTATTCTTGAGGTCAGTCCAGGAAGAAAACTTTTCCAGAATGTAGGCCGCCAAGCCAACAGGAGAGTCATTCACTCCACAGCCTGTATACATGATACAAGAAGTGCCAATAAGAGTGATGTACTCAAGTCAACAAATGAAAACTAAACAACATTGTAAAAAGGACATTAACAATACACAGCATTTGATACAACTATCCCTTGTGCTTTTAAACTGGGGCTGAACACCGTCCTAAACAAGAACCTAAGAAGTAGGAATGTGTGAGAAGTCGTGTCATTATGACCATCAACTTCACAAGACCCTGTCTGTCTCCGTGTCTGTCTCTCTCTGTCTAGTCTTGCATAGCCAGATAACTATTCCACAATCTCCGAATGCTACAGTATATAGTCTGGGACCCATGAGCTGAGTAATGGAAGCTGCCATTTCCGTTCACGAAAATATATATTTTTATTTCCTTTTCTGATAAGCAACAAGCTATAGCCTTAGAGGTTTTCTATTTATATTAGGATAAATATGCGCGACTGTAATTACTAAACGGAAGTGGCGAGGAGGCTCCACTTCCGCTGTATCCAGATACTCGTCCCCGTCCAGAAGGGTAATAACACCAAAACCGGTTGCTGCCCAGAATGGGTTAATGAATGTAAGGGAGAATAGGAAATATGAAATGACTACGTATTATTTTATTTACTTTTTAGTTCTAAGCCTTTCATTATGCCATTTGTTATGATGTCCTATAGTAACTCTGGACATGGTTGCATGTACTGTAAGCATGTACTGTAAAGCCTTCTAGCAGGGGTGTTTTCTTTTTCATGGGACCCCTGGGCATTGCTTGGTTGAGAAAGGTATAAACTTTAAAGACACTGGGAAAATATACTGTATGAGGGGGACTTCTTTTTAAGAGCGCTTTAGCACAGCACAGAAGCGTAAAGAGTTAGCTCAGGGTGCAGGCCCTCTTTGGCTTTGGGGACAAGAAAGACATTGAAGAAAACATTTTATGCTGTTGATGCAACAAATAAGCTTGATTTTTAATCAGCTTCACCTCGACTGGATGTATATAATTTGCCATCACAACTGTCATTACCAAGCGCACAACAATTAAATAGAAGTTATTTTGACTAAATTAACAGTTATGGTGATTGCCTACATTTGTTCATAATGTTCACTATGGTGGGTGTTCTCACCAGCTGTGTCTGGCTTAGTGCCCTGTATATGCAAGTATCCCGTTTCCCTCAGGATCTCATAGACATTCTTCTCCATGAAAGGGAACAGGCGATGGACATCTTCACGAGTTAAGCCCACCAGACAGGGCACGTAGCGGCCAAACAGGATTGACAAAAGCACTTTGAAACTTCTCTGTGAATGAATCATGTTCAGATGGAGACCTTTCACGCACCTAAAAAATAATAAGAGTAGACTGTAATAAAACTAGAAATACATTAGGTTTTATCAATGTGGATCAATGGTGAAGCTTGATGTAATTCTCTCTTCAGACTCTCCTACAGTGCAACAATGGGGATAGGTTCAGCTATATTTGTTTACAATGCAGGCTGTTTCACAATAGCGGCAATTTGCAACACTATTGTTTTTATAATAGGATGAATTTAGAGTTGCAATACCATCAGGTATTCAAGCCCATTCATCCAATTTGCATCATCTGCTTGTATTAAACAGCGTTAAATTTACCAACGTTGCAGCTGTAGGGCAAGCTTGGATTATTCTCTTTCAAACTGCAAAGCTTTTATTTCATATACTGTAAAAATCCACAGTAGACAAGACATGTTATGAGAATATGAGCTACTTTCTGTCAAGAAACTCTGTGCAGGTGATTATTTATAAGTGTTGGAAGCGCTCGAAGTGACTGAACCCTGCGTACCACCTGTACCGCCTGTTTCGAATTTGCACATAATGCAGCACGACCCGTCAATAAAAACAAGTGCTTCCAAACTCCAACACTTCACATCACGGCACGGAATTTCTTGACAGAAACTAGCTCATAACATGTCTATGGTGGATTTTTATGAAACAGAAACTTAGCAGTTTGAAAGGATAATTCAACCTTGCCCTACAGCTGCAATGTTGGCGAGTTTAATGTTTAATACAAGCAGATCGCAAATGCTATTTGGATGAATGGGCTATCACTGGATGGTATTTCAACTCTAGATTAATCCCATTATAAAACAAATCTAGTGTTGTACATTGCGTCTAGATTCACAATATGACTAAGAATGTCACAATGTTCTATTTGGAATGAGTGACTACAGCAAATTCCAATGTACTTATTAGATTCAGACTTTCGTTTTGACTCAATTCTTACTGCGGCTTCATTTGCGCCATGTTTGTGGAGATGAGGGAGCCCCAATCCCCACCCTGCAGGTAGAACTGTGAGAAACCTAGACGCTCCATCAGTGTCAGGAAGATTCTTGCAGCAGCAAAACTGTCAAATCCTGGGGAGACACAAGGGGTCAAATCCAGGAATATGTCTTGTTCTTGCTTAAATCTACATGTTGTTGACATTACCTTGTTTGTGAGGGGCCTCTGAAAAACCATAGCCAGGGATGGATGGACATATCACCTCAAATGTCAGGTCATCCTGGGTATCTGTCAGTAGGGGAAGAATCCTGTAGAACTCAAAAAATGAGCCAGGCCAGCCATGGACAAGCATGAGAGGGAGAACCCTCTGACCCTCGCTTCGAGGTGGTCGAACATGGATGAAATGTATATCCAATCCTGAGGAAAAGCAATGAGGAGAAAGTGACAAATGTACAGGATATATGATATTAGCCTATATACGATCAGGGCTTAACAGGTCAGTTGTCAACCAGGGCTTACCTTCAATATTGGTTTTGAAGTGTGGGTACTTGTTAAGGACCACAACCTGTTTATTCCAGTCAAACTGATTCCTCCAATAAGAAACTACTTTCTTGAGGTAGGAGGAATTGAAGCCATACTGGAAGCAGGCATTTTCCAAAGGATCTGTGTAGCGGGTTCTGTCAATACGTTCATGAAGGTCCTACAGAAAATAATATACATGTTATTGATTGATTGAAGTATTTATTAACAGTACATGTACATTTCAAGCACAACTCAATACAAAAACTGTTAACAGTGGACAACACCATAAAGCATTACACTTGTTTACAATAGGGTCCACCATTTTCAATTCATCAGAACATTTAGAGACTACAAATATAGTAGTCAAACTCAGGAAATAATCATAAGAGGTCAAAATGGAAAAATCAATGAGTGCATGTGAATGCTTCGCATGATGAATCATCATTGATTCATAATTCATTGATTAATAAAATAATCAAACAAAATCAACAAAATGAATTACCGTAATCTCATCATCTGAAGTTTGCACTTCAAATGAGTAGATTTTATGATCTTCTATTTGGGGTTTTTCTCCTGCTCCCCACCAACCTTCCCCAACGGGGATGGTTCTGACTTCTCTTTTCTTGTTCAGCAGATATGCCAGGATCAGCCCACCTGCCACAGCTGAACCTATTACAACTTGCTGTTGAGCAGGCTCCAAGTTGCAGAAAGCTTGTCTACATTTTTTTTAATCAACGAGAAAGAAACTTTCACTGAAACAATGCAGTGGTTGTGTGTTGTGCGTAGATATAGCCATGGTTCACATGACGCTATAGTACTTCTAATCATAGGGAAACCGGAAACTTACTTCAAAATAACAAGTCTCTGCATGTTGTTATGCTCAGAGGGTTCTTAACTTCTCACCTGGGCTGGAAGAGTAGGTGAAAATGTTTCAATAATCAATATCACACAACCCAGAACGCTGTTCGTGATGAAAGAAAGCACAGCAAACTACTGTATGTATTATGTAATATTCACTGGACTTGGTCCTTGCCCGCCTGGCTGTGCTGTGCTTTCGCGGATATAAATCGACGATGACTGGAGGAACTTTATTAGCGGTAGAGTAGGCCTACTGTCAAACGAATACCTGCAGTGCGTAAACAAACAAGTAACCTCACGTCACCTGTGGAAGAAAGCTGGGTCAGTGCTCAGATCCTGTCTAGAATCCCGCCTACTACACCACGTCATTTCCATGCACATCTACACTGTTTCCGTGTCCGCCCTAGACCGGATCTATGGCCTGCAAAGTGAATGGATTCCTCGTCTAACAAACATGTGACGCGTTGTTTTGTCTGGCTTCCTCCAACCTCGGTGGTCCCACCCCTAAACAGAGAGGCTGTACCGTTACGTAATTTCTTTATATAACAAGTTCAACAGCGCATTCAGTCGTACTCTCTCTGGGACGTTTACTTGTTTTGATACTGCTTTTACTTCTTTTAATTGGTTTCTTTGAGGAACAACATGATTTGGAAGCTCGTCTTGCCCGTGTTTGCGGCGTTCTGTGCCGTAGGAATCGCAGGAATGGTAGGGGGCTTTAGTGACGCAGATGTCAATGAAGAGGGGGTTCAGAAGGCCTTGCGGTTTGCTGTGCTTCAACACAACCTGGGATCCAACGACGCATACATGAGCGAAGTGCGCAATGTGGTTAGTGTTCAGAGACAGGTATGAGATCCTTTTGAATTACCGTATTATTAATAATTATTATTATGACGGCTGTGCCAGCCTGTGCGTGATAGTCAGATATGCTACAGATAATCATAATCTAATAATAAACACAAATGTATATCTCACCTGCTGCTTCTCTCTTTCAGGTGGTGAGTGGCATGAAATATGTGATCACTGTGGAATTGGGAAAGACACCATGCAGGAAAGGCGGCACAGAGGCGGTGTGTGCGGTTCATCAGAGTTTGGAACTGGCTCGGGTAATGGTGAAATCTACTTATTTATGCATCTATCAATTTATGCAGCTTTCTAGACATTTACAGATTTTTGCCTGTGATCTTATTTTTTTCTTCTTTATACTTGGATATAGAAATTCTAATAACATCTTTCTATCTCTCCCCCCCCCCCCCCCCCCCACACACACACACAGCCTTACGTATGCAAATTTACTGTGTGGAGTCAACCATGGACAAACACTATTAAGCTGACCAAACAATCCTGCCAGCCAACAGCAGTCATCTAAACCATCATCTCCAAGATTAGCTTCCACATTATGCTCTTTCATTTCCCTGTCAATTCATGTTACTTTACCATTTGGTTAAAATGGAAAAAACCCAATAAAACATTAAAAATATATACTTGCTAGTTGCTAGCATGAATCACCAGTTATAATAGAAAATGACATTTCAAATGACTATGCAACACTGTAAGAGGAATCACTTGTTAATAAATTACTTATAACATAGTAATGTTGTCCTAGACTACTACATTCTGTATACTATAGACTGACTTCCTCAAATGTATGCATGCACTGTTGGAGACAGTCTGTTAAATTATCTATGTCTCAAGATAAGATATAGTTATTCTGAAAAGGATACCCATTATCTTAGAGAAATTGAGACAGACCTATTACATAGCAAAAAGCAGAAGCAGTCTATGAAACTTGTCATATTAACTAGAATTAACCCAACACCACGCTGTAGCTTTTGCGTATAAAAAGGAAGTGAATCTTGTGTCACAGTGTCAAGACAGTTCCTGGCTTCCTGCATAACTTCTGCTCTGGTATTAGCTACAAAGATGCTGTGACTCGAGATTATTGTGGCTCACCAGTCTTGCGTTGCCAGACTGTTTGCTCTCACATTTTTCAAATGCTTCTGTCATACATTCTATATAGCATTCGGAGATTGTGCAGGAATAGACAGTTGTCTGGCTACACAAGACTAATCTGAGTTCCCAGAAGTTTTAATGCGAGACTATAGTAAGAGATTTTCATTAGGATTGCTTTATTAGTCATTTGTTTTTCCAACCTCAGCAACAGAAAATTATGTTTCTCCCTGTTAAAAAGACAGCACAGACTCATACAAGAATAAAACTAGATAAAGTGCCCCTCGGGGCACAGATCTCCACTCTCCGCCAGGGCAGGTCAGGTTGTGGCCTCCTCGTGGCGCTATAATAGGCCAATGTGAAAAGGGTGGCATTTCTTCTTAGACCTTGAATGGCAATTGGATGATTTGAGGTACTTTGTTCCAAAAATGTGTTTTGCAAAAATACACCTGTTGGTGTCGCTATAACAGGCCAATGTGAAAATGGTGGGATATATTCCTCAGCCTAGTAGGAAAGTCTGTGAAAGATTTGAGTTTTTTTTGTTCAAAACGGGCCAATCCTGCAAACTTTGAAAGCCAATTAATGTTAGCCAATTAGGATGGAATATGAAATATCGGACAGATCCGTCTTGATTGAACAGATAGAGATAGTGTGTAACGATTTGCAGGATTTTTGGACAGAATCTGGAGGAGTAATAGTAAAAGTGTTTTTCAAGTCGGCGTCCTGGTGGCGCTATAACATATATAAAGCATTAAAAACAGAGTTCATGTCATCTCTTCTCTTACATAGGAATGCCTCCCCGAGTACATGTCCTATAGGGAGACTAGAGTTCAAAAGTCTGACCGCATCCTTTCCGTGCGACCGTACCTGTTACCCTTTCCGTCCTGGCACTGATGCTCTTGTATAGTTTCCCAGACGGCATAAGGGCTGTGAGAGGCTGGCATCCTCAATGATGCCAGTCACTCTCATCATGCATCTAGTACACTAACTAGACCGGAAAAGGTAATAATTTCCCTCAAATGTCATCAGATTATGACCTTAGCAGTGTTATCCAGTGCATGTGCCTTTATACACGTTCCTCCCTAACTGACTCATATACTTTCATAGTTTCAGAAAACAAATGAAGTCTGCATCTGGCTCATAGGCCTCGCGTAGCGATACTAATATCACTGTGTATGCATTGCAAAGGCAGATGAAGCCTAGCTATGCGAGGCTAGGCCTATAATTATCATACTAGCCAGCCTTCATATAGGCCTAGTGGCCTTTAATGTTTTAGGGCATGGTGTTGGAGGTTGGGGGCTTCAAGACTGATGGAAAAATAAAAATAAATCTTCATTTTAATGCATGGGTTCTTTTTCAACTATAGGACTCAAAAAATGTATCTGCTGTTTCCCTGTGACTCAAACTTACAAAAATACATAAAACTCACAAAAAGACATTAATTAATATTGTGAAAACATCTAACTTGGTCAACAATGAAGGCAAATAGCAGGCCAACTGATATGCATATATATATATACATGTATAGGCTATAGCCTATTTCACAAGAGAAATGTCCTACTGACCCCTATTTTATAATTATACTGACATGACAGGAGAGCTGGTATGCCTACAGTTTAAATGATACACACTATAGGCCTAAATATGAGAGAAAGCTCAATTGTGTGTGTGTGTGTGTGTGTGTGTGTGTGTGTGTGTGTGTGTGTGTGTGTGTGTGTGTGTGTGTGTGTGCGCGCGCGCGCGCGCGCGCGGTTGAACATTTCAACATGAAATTGTCAAAGCGCATGCACACCATGGCTTTGACGCACACTATAAACATGTTATAAACTTGAAAAGGTTTAGACGGAAATGTCATGCACTGACAGACGATCGTGCGCGGCCAGGGCCATGTTGCAGTCTTGCAGATGATAATGCAGGTCAAAAGTCCGGTCTAAACAAGAGAAATAGCGAATAGCCTATTTGCCTGGCAGGCCACGTCAGTGTCAGACTGTCAGTGAAGTAGGTAGGCTAGTAGGCTAGGCTATAGTATAATCCCAGAGCACGCAAACATGAAGGTCCTAATAACCTCAGATGATCAACTACAAATTGCTGAGCGACTTTTGCAAAAACATTTGCCTAAAAGTTTAAAGGTAACCAACCAACTTTATTTCTGTGATTTGAGGGTTAATTATTTAGCGCTATACATTTCTGAAGGATAAAAGCATGGCATGGCAATGACAACATGTGTTTGCACAGGTGTTTGGATTCTTGTTTGGTATGAACAGAAATAAACCGAGCACATTGGAGGTTGTTGTGGATACGTGGCCTGATTTTAAAGTCATCATTTGCCGCCCTGATGCCAAGGTAAAGTAGGCTATTAAGGAATCCTTAAGTTTTTGATAAAAAAGTATATTTGCCATGGGTCCTGAACTTAATAACAAATTAAGGTTACTCCACAGAACAAGAGAGCTTTAGATGGCATGAAAAAGGTAACATTCTATAGCATGGATGAGCAGGTGCTGCGAGCAATGCTGACTGATGAGAGTGTAATTGACTGGAGCACTTATTTCCTAATCGGAGGTGAGTAGGCAAGCTAGCCTACCTACTGTAGGTTACAGTTGAAAAAAATGAGATTTCATGCATGAGTTCACTGGCACATATCCTAGCAAAACTATATGACTAATTTAAGCATCCTAAACAAAAATACATTAACTCTTCACTCAGCTATTTAGCAACAGTAAAACAGTAAAATTTCACTGCTGTTCTCTTGGAACATCAGCTATAACCGTTTTATCACCATTGTTTTGAGATACAGTAGTTTCCATGAGAAATAACAAAATTATGCTTAAATAGCATAACCCGCTGTTTTGTTACACAGGATTTGATTTTTCTCACGCTTCCATGTTAAAGGAAGTGGCCTCAGCCAGAAACATCAACTCTAGAGGCTTTACTTTGGTACATCTGGTATATTTCCCAGACTGTAGACTTCTACCACCGTTGGCAAAGGAGAGGTAGGCTTACCCCCTATACACTACAGTATGTAGGCTACAGCACACTATACTAAATATAGGCTACAAGTACTAAAATATACTGCCCTTTAAAGACAAAAGTTTGAGATCTGAGTGAAAAGACCCAGCATTTCCCATTATCAGAAACTTTCAATAAGAAAGAAATAACCATGAGGATCTTGTGCAGTATATCTGTTCCAGATTAATATTGTTTGTGGAGACAAGTTGAAATGTACTTTTTATGCAACCTACCTTGCCAAATACATTGTACCCTGATCCAACAGCACAGAATTGAAGCGGTCGTCTCTAAATGATTCCCACATTGAGCTGGTGAATAATACCTGGAAGTTTGGCGGGAATGACAAGGGATACAAGACTATTCAAAACCTCATCACCCACTTCCCTACTTGCTGCATTGAGGATGACCAGGGCCAGCCTGTGTCCTGGATACTCATGTATGATTACTGTGCCATGGGGATGCTCTACACATTGCCAGAACACAGAAGAAAAGGTTATGCCAAGGTCCTCATCAGCTACATGGCCAAGAAACTCCATGCTCTGGGCTACCCAGCGTACGCCTTCATAGAGGAGGAGAACAGTATGTCCAACAACCTCTTCAAAAGCATGGGCTTCATTGAAGACGCCTCATACAGGGCTGCTTGGTTCGAATTTAACTTTTGATGCGTTTGCTTTTCGCATTGCGGACTGAGACTGACATGGCTATCCAGGGTAGCCTAATTTAAAGAAGCAAATTTAAATCACCATCATTAAACATCCAACAGTAATTAAGGACAAGGAGCCAAGATTACAGTGAGTGAGCTGATTATATTATGATTATATTTTACTTTCATCTATCTATAAATGCACCATGACGTCTCTGTCTTGTCTGTATGTCTGTCTGTCTGTACGTGTGTACGGCTGTAATACACGTAACTCGAGAATCGTTCGCCCCATCAGCCACCAACTTCAAATTCGACACACGTTCCACACCCCAACAGCCAGGTGTCGAGTCGGTCGGATCCACGGTTGTCCAGAACCGCCACAAAAGGACTCTGCCCGGCCTTTGGACAGGGCCCCTGCCCATGGTCCATATATGGAGCTGGCCTGTTCTGACATCACAATTAACACTCCATTTGGGCATGCCTGACACCCTCCATATTTGGAGCATGCCTGACACAGAACTCTAGGAATAAAGGGACACAGAGAGACAGATACAGAAATCTCCATATATGTGCATAAAAGGTGTTGTAATATACAACATGCTGTGTACTTGTACAATGTAGTTGTACGTGAATATACATGTACTACTACTTATATGTATGTATTGAACTGTAACATACTTTAGAGCTGTGTTAGAGCACGCTGAAGGCCGCGTGCTGCAGGCAGTGATTGTGATGTCTAGTCAGTGACGTCATTAGGACATGGAGATCCAATATGATTCTGTATGTGTAATAAACTGTGTGAACGTTTTAATGTGACCAAGTCTCATGTCATGTTAATCTCTTCTCCCGGGCCGGCCTGTCCTTCTGTCTGCCGCCGTAACCATGGAAAGGTCAACCAGGTCGTCACACACCAGAACCAGACGAGGGTCCAATACTTAGAACAGAGTTTCATAAAAAAAGGGACACAGAGAGATGGATGGATGGGTACTGTGATTGCATAGCCGGTTGGAGCATGGATCTCCAACTTTCACGGGCACCACTCTAGTTACATTTAATGCAGAAAAGACCATTCAATTCCAGTTTAAAAATCAAGACCTCATGAAGCTGTTCATTATTTTATTTGTTCTGAGTTGTAATGGTGCATATTGCATACATATTTGTGGGGAAATTCATGTGTAGCTGGATAACTATGTGTAAATTGTGTAGATACCTGGCAAGCCACATATTATGCAATGCCAGTTAGTACCACAGTTGTGCACCACCGTGTATTTGTAATGCCAGTTGTGCATTGCATATGCCAACTGACTGACATCTTGTTGTCTCTTTTTGATTTCTTCTTTTATTTGTTTTCCCCCGTCCTCCAATTCTTCTTTCTGGGATTAACAATCAAGAATGATGGAGCTTGCACAAAAACGAATTTCACCCACTGTTTTACACCTACACATGTGAACAATAAAGATGATTCTTCTCATTCTGAATCTGAACAACAGTAGCCTAAGTCTATTGGCCTATAGGCTAAGAATGAGATACAAAACTAACATAATATTATATGCTCTGAGACCGAGTTTTTGACTGTAGGCCTTTTGACACAACATAAAACATTATAGGCTAATATTATTTCCCAAGCTGTTCCCACCCAGTCTATCGTGATTTAGCTCCTGTGAATTATTTTCTGCATATCCTCAAGAGGGTAAGTACAGAGGTAAAACAACATCCAAAGGAGCCAATGATGAGGTGTCTTGCTGTCAGACAGTGTCGGTGACAGTTATTTAACATACGTTAACGACAGTGATCTTGAACGTAACTCAAGAGGGGGCGGGGATTCGGGAGATAATTATTTGTCTCCATGTCAAATATAGGTTACCGTGTAGCTAACAAAAGCCAAAGCTGCTATCGCGGAGATTTAGGTAGGGTATGGAGGCTATATAGCTATTCTTGCATGACTGCCAGCTTCGATCCTTTTCAAGTATTCTTCAAAACCACAACGGCTCTGTTATTATTCCTATGTAGTTTATGATTTGAATTTGGTTTTGCTCAGAGCCACTGAATCTCTCTCGCTCTCTGTTGGTAAAAATTAAATTACATAGAAACACAATAATACAGACAACACACTGGTGGAATCTTTTAAAAAAATATATAAAAAAACATACATTGATGGGTTTTGCAGCTTTTTTAAATGTGTTGTTGAAACGTGTATGCTACTTTTTGGTTATTAACTAACTAGACCACTTTGATAAAAATAAAAAAAGAGGATAGATACTTGTATTTGTGTAGGCCTATATTGTGAATTTATATATTGAAGATCTTGGGTGACTTGCATGAATGTCACACTGCATGGTTGAATGTCATCATCGGCAGAAAACATGGAACTGACGGAAGACCAGCAGCTGAAAACAGTTGAGACCCAGTTGAAAATGTTGTTACCTCACTCACAACAGGTGTGTCTTGAAATAACTTACAGTAACAATTATTAACATAGCCTATACTGATCAATTCACAATATGATAATATTTCATATGATATAAGTGGAGAAACGAATCCTGCCATGCCTATTGCCTTGATGTAATATTTGTTTCATTTCTAAGGTTTATGGTTGTGTGATCCTCCAAAACAGAGGTCAGTGCAACTCATTCAAGTTTCTAGTGGACCACTGGCCAGAATTCAATGTCATTGTCTGCCAACCAAAATTTGAACAGGTAAATAGCCAAAATGACATTTGATTGATTGAATCCTTTTACAATGAAAGGTTAACACAAAAAGCCATTATTGGGCTTGTTTCCATTATGGCCCTATTCAATTTAAAGACATACTATAATATATAAAATGATGTAAGACATCATTAACACTAGAAGCAATGAAATATGAAAATATTAATCTATCTCTCTCTGTATCTCATGTGTTTGCTTATATACATTTTACAGAGGGGTGACCTCTTTAAAGTCACACTCATCTTTGTGAAAGAAGAAGCATCCCTAAAGGAAATCATGCGCAAGACACAGATTAACTGGACCAAATACCTTTGCTTTGGTAAGAATGTACTTTAATTGGCTCCTTTCCGTTGTCCTATGAAATTATATCACCCAATAGATTTATTTTTAGAAAATGAAATAGCTCGAGCTGAATAAGCATACGGGTCTGTTCATGTTTTAGTATAGCCTATATTAACAAGTAAGACGCGCAAACGCGGGAAGCGAACGCAGCTCGTACATACAGTAAGTTATTTTATTTTTTTGACCTGGCCCCTTTTGTGCCCATATATGGAGCTGAGTGATTTGTTTGTGATTGATGCAACACACTCCATATTTGGGTAACAGCGTGACACACACACACAGACATGATCTGCTAGGTCTCATAGTAAGTGCTCATTGCGTTCGCAATCAGAACATCTGTGCTGAAAAAACACTTGATTAACTTTACTATTCCCGTTTACATTGAGGGGCCCCTCCTATATACAGGTTTAATGTTTGTTTTTAGTTCAATGTTTGTTTTAAAAACGCCATTGACAATGAAGGGAACATTTACAATCTTGTCCCTATAACACAAACATTAAATGCCATTAACAATAAAGATAATTTAACGTTTGTTTTGACACTGTTTTACATCATTACATCGCCTATTATCATTTAGACTTTAATATATTAGCGCCCCTCACTTCACATGGGTGTGATTTTTATATATACACCGTACATACTGATGCAAGCATGTGTAATAATGGGGAATAAAATGATACATTGTGTGAATATGATATGCTTTACAAAAAATGTCACTAAATCCCATTCCAGGAATAGATCTCTGTCATGAGATGATAATCATGGAAGTTGCTTTGGAGAAAAATGTGTCTGGGAGGAAAGTAGCAGTATGCCACATGATGACACTTGAGGACATGTCCTTCCTTCTCCCAATAGACAGGTAGGGCCTACAGATCTGATGTACAGGGTTCATTTTTACACTCAGAATTAAATTAACATTGAGGGTTTTACTGTGTAGTAATAGGCCTCGGCTTTTCATCCATTTATTTTAAAACCAAATAAAATTGCAGTCTTGAAAGTTGAATGTACTCTTTGTTATCCAATCAGCTCAAAGGTCTCAGTAGGCTCCTTGGATGAATCCCACATTGCCCTGGTGAATAAGACATGGACTTTTGGGAATGGCGAGGATAGTGTCCGGATGATCCAGGAAATGATTATAAACTTCCCCTCATGCTGTGTGCTGGATGAAGAAAGACAACAGCCCGTCGCCTGGATTCTGATGTACACATCGTGTGCCATGGGCATGCTATACACCCTGCCAGGACACAGGGGCAAAGGATATGCCAAAGTTCTCATCAGCAGCATGGCCAAGAAACTGCATGCTTTGGGCCACCCGGTGTACTGCTTCATTGAGGAAGAGAACGCAGTGTCCCTCAGGCTCTTTAAGAACATGGGCTTTACTGAAGATCCCTCATACAGGGCTGCATGGCTTTCTTTTAACAGTCTATGAAATTAACTCTTAGTGTAAAGTTTACAGCAGGATCACAAAGGTAACAAGCCATAGGGCTTCGTGTACCTCTGTACAATCTGCAAAGTAATCAATCAAAACATAAAAGCCATAAACTAAGCATATTGACCTTGATGTCCCTATTTTTGGCAAATGTAGAAAATGCAGCTTTCCAAAAAACAGAAACATCAGATCTAAAAGTCCATGTCAAATCGTGACATGTGAGTTGGTGATCTGCTATTTTCAGTATTTGTCATATGAAACTATCGTATGGGATATCTTTTCCTGGTGTTAATTACTTAAAGGAGCATTCAGTGATTTGTAAAACCCCCCGGTCTGCCCCGGTAACATGTGCACATACTACAGTGGGGGGACATGCAACAGGCCAACAGCACACACACCAAGGCCTGCCGCAGCTCAATCATGACTGGCGGAAGGCCCCTCTCTATCCTGATTGGATGAAGGCTGGGTCACCTAGCCAAAAACGAAACCTAATAATTTTTGACCCCAGGGGGACAGGGAGGAACTCCTTATATGGTCAGCACTCTATAGTAGGGAGGATTAGTGAAATCACTGAATACCTTATTTTACCCATCCCTACCATAGTGCTTCATGTCCTTAAATTACTTCAATCGGCCTGGACATCAAACAAACTAAGTTATTTTTAAAGGATGAATGGTACTCATATCCCACTGGCAATGAAGTTTCATCATGTCTAGTCTACAGCAATCCTAGATAAGGCAGTTTCATGTTGATGCAGATAAGCTGCCTACAGCATTTAATTTGATGTGATTTTAAGGCTGTAATCCCTGAGGTATGGTGATTTTATAACTGATGAACACTCAGTTTAAAGTGGAATCATTGTATATGGAAGTTCATGTGGCCTTCAGATAGCATTCAAAGACAGAATTGGTATAAAACGTTTTCTGATTTGTTCAGCATTTTTGCAAATAAAGAAATCAATAAAATAAAAACATCAAAGGGTCACTTAGGCTTTCAAAAACCTTTAGTACCGGTAATATATGATTTATCACTCATGATGTCAGTAAGGTCATACAAAACTTTCTCCTTACTGGTGACATCTGGTGGATGAATTGTCGCATGTAACTCCATCATCAGTCAGACATTATAAATACATTCCGTAAGTGTTTGTAATTGATAAGATTTCTAAAATGAGTTCTTAGTCCTTTCAAATTCATGACATTTCTTCCAAAACAGGCAATGCAGAATCATTTCAGCACATTGCATGAAATGTCCTTTTGGCAAAGTACACCCTCAGAGGGAAATCAAGCTGTAACAATAACATTCACTGTGACTTCTTTTCCATGTACTCCTCGAGGCGGACCTGCCACCTTTCCCAGTAGTCCAACATTTGTGTTGAGTTCAAAGGATGAGCGTGGCCAGGTGAACCATCTTTGTAGGCCACTACAATCAGTCCTTTTTCAACCTTCCAGGGGAGACCAAAACAACATATTAAGAACATGCAAGACACAGAGTAAAGGAGAAAAATAATGGACAAGATGATAGTTAGTAGTAGTTAGTAGTTTCAACCACATTAACCTATAGCACCGCTATTCTGGCCATATAATACCGGTAGGTGAACATTTGACAAAAATAGCGAAAGATTCTGCGTGCTGAGAGCTTGCAGATCAGCTATTGACAATGTATATCTCTTAAAACATACAGCACCTGGTACTTGTAGTTGTTATCACCATTCAAGGCGCCAGCGTAAGCCGCCACCTGAAGAGGGTTGTCATATGTGTGGCTGAGGTGAGGTTTGGGTTTCTCTGACGTTTTCCATTCAATCACACACAGCACACCCCTGTGGACAGAAGTAGCACATGAGGCAGAGGAACTAAGAAAATCAGAAGAACCAAAAGAATATTGTTACTTCACTTGCATTTTAAATTAAGACATTTACCTGTAGCGGGCCACACAATCCACAATACCACGATAATCTAGTGTCCCATGATGTACAGTGCTCTCGATAGCTCTTACTCCACTGATGTCCTCCAGGATGTAACCGATACTCTCCATGTATCCCTCAATTTCAGTTGGATATCCTGGAATCACATCAGGCTTCGTCTCTGTCGCATCTTGTGTGAGAATGTTCTCCACTGCATTATGGAAAAGCCCCCCTCGCCTAAATAGATCTGTTTTGGGGAAGAAATATAAATATAAAATCATAAACCCACAGGATTGTGGCTCATACAGTGGACAGATTTTACAGGAAGCCATTAACCCCTTAACTAGCTTATATGCTTCCATAAAAAAATAGCACGAGGCAAAACCGTTAATCAACCTAATCAAAGAATAAAATAAATAATGGCTTAAGTGGTTCATCGATTTGTTGAAAAATATATACAAAGAAAATTGCTTTTTGAAAATTAATTGAAAAAGTAATAGATTGAATAATGGCTAAGAGAAGATCCTTTATGCAGCCCTAAGTAGCACCAACTCTACCACAATATAAGTAATTTAGTGGGATAATTAATTCATACATTTTATGAGTGCACAAATTCTATACTAATATTGCCGCCCTAGTGGGTAGACCGTTGCTCCAATCCGCACCAAACTACTGTTGAGGGGTCGGTCATAAGAATAGTTAACACCAGGCCAGGGCCACATTGTGGTCTGGGGGCCACAGAGCACAGTCACCACAACAAACTTGGCACAAACACTGTTCAGGAGTCTGCCATGACAATAGTCACCAGAGGGCATATGTGGCCCTGCAGGTGCTGCATTTCTCCAATCTGCACAAACCATGGTACTTACGTATAAACAATGTTCAGGTGTCTGATGTGAGAATAGTCACACCTAGCCCTAGAACGGCTCTTGTTGTTACATACAGTATGTACAGTATTTCACATACAAGAGCCATAGAACACCCTCCTTGATTTCTGGTAGAACTTTAACATGCGCGGCCTAAATGTGATGAATGCTCCGTTTGTACTCGCCCATTAAATAATTCCAAAGACGTGGTGTGAAAAATGGTCCTCTAGTTTTATATCCATGTGAAAGTTCTGGCACAAAACGCGTATTTATTTAATGGGAGAGTACAAACGGAGCATTTATCACATTTATGCCACACATGTTTAATTTCTACCAGGACCTGGTGCAAGCCATCTACAGTGTATGCCTGTGATACATGACAATTTACGAAGTATAATTAAATGATCACAGGCATTCTAGGTCTAAGTCACACCAGGCCCCACATCAGGGGCCCCAAGGTGCAACAGGCCCACCGATGCTCCCCAAACTGTGCAGGATTGACTGGTCTGGCATGAGAATAGTCACACACAAAAGCAATTGCTAATATGGGACACTACAGCAGCGTTTAATACTTCAAATTAACATAACACGTGACCATTGCTCTGATCAGTGCAAAAATAGGACTAAATAGACCCCTATACGTTCAGAGTTTAAGGATTGTATTGTGTAAAATGTCTAAACTTACTTAGAGTGTACTCTTTGAAGCCTTCCTCTCCCAACTCTGTGATCATCATCCTCTTCCACCTCTCCAGGTAGAATCTTTGCAGTGGCGAAAGTGTGTCTTGAAGAATGCGGGTCACACTGGGGACTGAGGACTTGCCATCCCGTTGTAAAGAAATCCGAGCCGGGGGTCCAAAGAACTCACGTCCATGAGCCCCTTCATCATCACAGTTTAAGAATGGGTGAACATGTTTGGGCACTTTGACCTTTGATATCCTGGTATGGGATTTAACCACTGGTCCATAAAAGTGCGAGTTCTCCTCTTCAATGCTTTCAGGGGTTTGAGAGGAGACCCTCGTGGACACAACCGATTTGACCAGAGAAGAATACCGACCACTGTCCACTGAACTGTATAGACTGGTGGTCTTCTTCTTGGGAGATCTCAGGACGTGATGGACAGAAAAATACCTCTCAAACAAGCAAGTGCAACGAGGGGTTCGTTTGGTACAGAACACCACACGTTTGATACAGTTCAGTAATTGGTTAGTATGCATTCTCCTGCTTTCAGACAAATTAACAAACACAAAAACATTACGCACCGCTGATCATTTTGCGTTTTGAGAGTGATGGCATAACTTCAGCCTGTTTCATATGCACAGCTCCCATACAACATTGCCCTTCTTCTTTCCGGCAGACGGACAAGTTACAAGTTACAACTTACAACATTATTTGGCGTTACACACATTTTCATCGAACCTTTCTTCGTACCTGGGAACCGTAGTTTCTTATTTGAGTTTAAGAATTAATCAGGAAGGGGGTAAAATACTGGCACTGTCTAGTAAAATACTATAAATCCAATAATGCTCTTCCCTGTGTACCGTTGAAATGCGTCCGGGTTGTCCATTCAATAGGAACCTTCCGCCACGGACACACACGTATATCTCGCGACTCGCGTGACCAGAGAAAGCCCCATTATCACAGAAACCTACCTGTGGTTTCTTTCTACTGATCGGCGCTCATATCCGGGCTAGAGTCTATCTACTGTATCCGGGGATTTCCACAAGTAACATACGAGACTACATACTTAGGCACACAGGCTGGTTCCGTCTCCGCTGTGGACCAGATCTGAAAACTACAAAGTGAATTAATTTCAGTCCAACAACAGAAACAACAAAGTGAAACATGACTGATGTGGCAAAAACGCCAATGAGTGTGTTTTAAAAAGTGACATGGTCCAATCAAAATAATTTAAAGGCGGGATTTATTCTGTCATCGGGATGAGGGCGAGAAAAGCGATTTGACAGGTTGTCGGCTAACTAGCCTGCCAACAAGGGA
The DNA here is from genome assembly GCF_963924005.1 of Protomyctophum bolini. Classification (NCBI taxonomy): domain Eukaryota; kingdom Metazoa; phylum Chordata; class Actinopteri; order Myctophiformes; family Myctophidae; genus Protomyctophum; species Protomyctophum bolini. The sequence goes on from NC_137875.1 coordinate 22,096,005, forward strand.
CATTCTTCTATCCTACTAGTCATTTTTAGTTAATTAGTTTGGTTTAAGGAGTTAGTTATGATGGCATCTACCCCAGATGAGAGTGACAAGGAAAAGGTAAGTCATGTTAGCTTAAAAAAACACTACTTGCAGGTTAGCAGCTTTTTGGCACAACATAACAAATGCCACAGCCATAGATAGCACTATAGCTAATGTGATGCTAAGTAATGTGAACTTGTTTGTCTCACTATCTGTTCTGTAATATCCGTTACATGTTGAACTTGTACACTTGAAAATCCTCAGTGTTCATTGAACTCTCTAGGTGTTATCTGGTTCCATTTGTACACTCAGACTTCAGATGGATGATTGGGTCTATATTTGGTTCGATTTGTACTGTCAGAGTTAATAAACACTAAATTGTATTGTGTATAACATGGCTATAGCATTCTTTGCATGCAGAAATAGAACAATGGATGAAGTCCTTTTTAGGGTCGATTTATCATAACCCAGCCTAAGCCAACAACACATGAAGTAGCTTATTTTTTATTGTACTCTGACAATGAAATAAAGGTCTTATTATCCACATCCTCTATTCCTCATTGAACTACTTAGTACTTACCAATACAACAGGTGCAAATTTGCATTTGGCACATGTTAAACTATTAAGTACAGACAGAGAACGTACAATTAATTGTTACGAAGTTGCTTAGTCTTTAGAAGATATATGTACAACTAGTTAGTTATTGTCTGCACCAAGTTTATAATATTTTCTGACATTGTCTGTTATGTACAGTAAAAGAGCTTTGCCTAACCATAGTATGTTCCTCCTTAGACACGCTCTGTGTCTGTGGACCTAAACAATGATGCATCTCTGCTCATCGACATTCCTGATGCACTCTGTGAAAGAGACAAAGTCAAGTTTACTGTCCATACAAAGGTAAAACCAAAACTCGGCTACTGTAGACATTCAAACAAAATACAATAATGGCCCCTAATCCTGAAAACTTGTCTTTGTTGCTCTGTGTTTCCCCTACAATTATTGTACATGCCCTGGCTAACAACACTCCATGCCAAGCAAACAGAATCTTTTTCTCAGAATCTCAGCTATTAAAACCATATAACCTACACATTAATTAGCAAATCTATAATCATTACATGATGTGACCCTGTGTAAAATTAGAATTTATAATTAATTACATGAGGAAGTATCTAGATATAAACTCCCATTTTTATCAGACATACAGTACAATACAAGGCCTGGAAGAAATCGTACACTGTACTGTATCACATGAATACATGTTGCATTATACCTGTACCTGGCACAGAGTTGCTATTTAACCAATTTCTTACACAGACCACGCTGAGCTCTTTCCAGAAGCCAGATTTCTCTGTTCCGAGACAGCATGAAGATTTTATCTGGCTACATGACACTCTGGTTGAAACCGAGGACTACGCTGGCTTAATAGTGAGTCAACATACAGTATCGCCATATTTCTTTACTGTCAGAGTTCTGTTTGACTGTCAGGCCGTTTTGATGCATAGGATACTTCTGCCTAGACTCCATAACCACTTTAAACCTGGCGTCCCTATTTTGGTCATGTCTTTATAGGCTACAATATCACATCTACCACTGTGGCATATTGGGAGGCAGTGGGAGCTTGTAGATCAGCTATTTCCACTATTTTCTAAAATGTGGCTTATGTGGTTAATGATAAATAAAACGTGTATTCAGTCATGTACATTTTCCTTTAATTATGTCTAATTTAAAAATATATATACTATCCTGCATTTATAGATTCCCCCAGCCCCTCCAAAGCCTGACTTTGAGAGTCCAAGAGAGAAAATGCACAAGTTGGGTGAAGGTGAAGCCACTATGACCAAGGAGGAGTACACCAAGATGAAGCAAGAGCTGGAGGCGTGAGTGGGGAATAGTTCAATGGTGTCACTTGCAAAAAAAAAGCAAGAGACACCAATTAAGCGTCAGTCAAGTTCATTCACACACTGTTGTACAACAGTACGCTAAGGTTAAAATTTAAGAAATAAGGCATAAAGTTTTTCGCTTGAAACCCACTATTCGTTATTTTTTATAAATTAGTAGTGCAACATCATTATTTCCTTTTCTGAAAATACGTCCATTTTACCATAAAGGCCAGGTTGATGCCAGTCCACACCACAACTATAATGATAATAGTGGTTGAAGAATATATGGTAGTTATAGTGGTTGAAATGTTGTTCCTGGGGGAAATAACTTCCTTTTTTATTAGTGAACATGTGCTGTTTGTTTTTCACGTCTTTTAGCGAATATCTGGCTGTGTTCAAGAAGACTGTGCAAGTTCACGAAGTCTTCCTTCAGAGACTGTCCTCTCACCCGGTTTTAAGCAAGGACAGAAACTTCCAGATCTTCTTGGAATACGACCAGGATGTGAGTACCTTTTAAACCATATTGCTGATTTCCTTTCCTGGGCTGTCGGTTAGAGAGGAAGTAGAGTACAGCAGACTTGTGACACATGGTCTACATCCTGCTGAGGTCAGCGTTAATTCCTATCTACTCTCCGTCAGCACTGCTGTTGATTTGCAGCAGCCAGCTTAGTGTTAGACCTTTTGATTCATTATATTAATGAGATGACCGAATGCAGTGCTAGATTTTGCTTAAACATTTTATTTTCAAGATGATATCTTTCTGCTTTAATCTTGATAGTGACAGAGAGGGGGATGACATGCATTTAAATGCCTGGGGTTGGATTTGAACCCAGGACAGAACTATAGACTTATTTAAGTGGTATATTATGCACTCTTGTCTCTTACCAGGTGATCCAGTGTTGGGAAATAATGTATGTAGAATGGTTTCAAGGGATATTTCACTTTCTAATAAATGTATTTAACAAATGAAAATAGCAATGGAAAAATCACGGCCCCCTCACGCATTATAATGTCCTTCTAATGTGTGAGGTCCCCTGATTTTTCCATTCCTTTTTTAAAATTTAGTTTTCAGTATATATATATATATATATATATGTATATATTGAAATAGAAATATCCCTTTTAAGCATTTTACATTCGCATTTAAGTAATTTGGGTGGAATTTCCTGGGTGCTTAAAATCGATACATCCCAGGAATATATTTGTTTGAAATCAGGAAGCAAGTATTTCATATAGGCCTAGAAGATTTAAAACACTCGTGTGTTTCGACCTCGGGAAGGTCTTCCTCAGGGAATGAAGAAGACCTTCCGAGGTCGAAACGTTTGCATCGTGGCTATGAGTGTGCAGCCTTTTTCACCAGCACTGGTGTGCGCCCTTCTCCTGTTAAGTTGCACATGATATACAGTACAGGGTTCCCATACATCCTGCCAAACCAGGAATATTTTGATGCACATTTCCAGTTGTGAAACGGTCATGGAAAATGGGACTTTCTACAATAAGACATAAACTTTTATTGTGTATTGGGCTATTGGCTGCTGCTACCTGAATTTTGAATCAATAATTGGCCTTGAAAGTTGTGATGTCACTGAACCATAAATAATCTCTTTAGTGTGTGTGCAGCAGTGACAAGTACCAAATGCAGGGTAGATATATCATTTGGGGTGTAACATTCTTTGGAAGCCTTCCCACTCGTTGGCAGCGGAGTTATTTTCGCAAGAGAATATCAGCATTTATGGTTCAGTGCCTAACAAAAGATCAGTATTGATAGCTCATAGCACAGGCAACTTTACTGCAATATAATATCAGCATTGATGGCTCAGCACAAGTAAGATTTGTAACAAAAATATCAGCATTAGTGGCTTATATGGTGACATTTTATCTCGTTTTTGCAGTGGGGGTGGAAATGTTATTTTTGGATTATGTTGAACAATCGTGGTTTATCCTGAGAGCCCAATTCCCAGTATTCAACCCGGCAAGTAATCTTCTCATTGGATTTGGGACAATTCATTCTTGGTTTTCCTCAAAATGTGTCACTGTAGCTCACTGTGCGAAGGAAGAATGCCAAGGAGATGTTTGGTGGATTCTTCAAGAACATGGTGAAGAGCGCTGATGAGGTCATCATCTCAGGGATAAAGGTGAGTCCTCTGCTTGATCTGACCATGTGAGTGAACACATCAGACAGCACATGACACATCATATCGCCGCTGTCGAGTGGGAACCGCGTACGTCCAAAACCCTTTATTTTCATGAAATGGAAAAAGGGGGGTGGGGAAAACTTTCCCCAGTGGATCTAATGCAGTTATGACATAATCATAAACTAATACTTTTCATTGGTTAAAGGGAAACTTTGATACTTTGATATCGACCTTTCTGTCTTTATCCTAGCAACAAACTCGCAAGATTTCCAAGGATTCCGGAAGAGTCTGCAATTTGATGGATGACACATAGGGGGCTCTGGCCCCATATTTAAGATACTAATGTGAATGTTATAACGTGAAATTAATGGACAAAGTGAAATAAATGTGTGTTCCAATGCTTAATTATATAATTTTCCATAACCATCATAGACTCTTGGTTGATGGGGGGGCTGATTTGGGAAATGGGAATCATGACATTTGCCATATAATGCTCATCCACATGACGTTGTCAGTGTTGTCAGCCTGGGAGTAGCCTCGGTCCCAGGCTTATTCGGGCCTGGGATCAGGGAGGTAGTCCAGGAAGGAAGTGAGCCCAGTGTCCATAACATCAGAGACGCTGGGCTCACTGCTAAAATCTAAAATATCTAAAACCACATATTAAACACATAAAGACCCCCAGGAAAGTGTTCTAAATCTTCTAAACGTAACATATATGTTTTTGCAAAAAGGGTGAAGTATCCCTTTAAGCTCTTTGAACCTGGTGTCCTTATTTTGGCCATGTTGTAGTTTAAATTAGTCCAAAATGGCAAAAAATAAAAATAAAAGGCAGATCTACAAGCTCACAACACATTGCATCATGACTATGAAAATGAACTGTATACGAGTATAAATTGGGGCTTAATTGGTTAAATATTTGTAAAAACCACAGACAGTGTTTCACCCGATGACTATATTCATATATAAATACATTTTACGCCACACCACCATGACATAAGAACAAAATACCTTTCAAGTGGTCAATAGCCAGTTGTTTAAATACGTGTTTTCTTGTTTTGTTTTCTAGGAAGTTGACGACTTCTTTGAACAGGAGAAGACATTTCTGCTTGATTATTACAGCAAGATAAAGGATTCTACTGCCAAAGCCGAGAAGATGACCCGTTCACACAAAAGTAATTAAGGGAACACCCAGTGACTAATGGTTCATGGGTGTGAATGCATGTCTATTCTATTTACTGCATTATTGATCATTTACCTCTCCAATTACAGATGTTGCTGATGATTACATTCACATCTCTGCCACAGTCAACACTCTAGCTGCTGATGATAGTACAGCACTTAAAAAGTGAGTTATTTTGTGTTTTGCAAGCTTCACAGCTTCTAAGATTATTTGCGGTTTGCGGCAAACCAAGATTGGCCATGTATTTTAGTTAATTGCAGGCAGAGGTTCTATGTGGATAGCTTGTATAAATGTATACCATTCCTGTGATCATTGCATCACTTGAAAACAAGGCAGGTGTGCTGACGAGGAGGTATATGCGGCGCATTTGAGCATCTTGACAAGCGTGCCGTTCCAGTTTGCAAGCCGCGGTGGACTGAATAGTTTTATCGCCTTTTTCAAAATTTAACATGGTTTAAATGTTGTACGCATTTAGGCTAGCTAACGTTAGCGGGTAATGTAATGTTTAAACAGACTTACTATCTGCAACCTGCAAGTGGATGCATTTCACTTAGACCCAGTTAATATACCCACGTAGTAGACATAGGGTAGATTTAGGGTAGATTTTGCACTCAATTGATTTGTTTTTCCTCCAGGCACTTGGAGAAGTTGGCAGACTTGTTTGAGAAGCTCAGGGTAAGGGGAAGATCATCTGCCAACAAAATGAGGCAAACGTTGTCGTTACCTTTTTGTTCTCTCCACATGCACTATACAATCTACAGTATGTGCTTACCATGTCCCGCAGAAAGTGGAGGGTAGAGTGGCATCTGACCAGGAGCTCAAGCTCACAGAGCTGCTAAGATACTACATGAGAGACATCCAGGCAGCCAAGGTGAGACATTTTTATCTTCTTTTATCATTTTAATATATAAAATTATTATATATATATATATATATATATATATATATATAATTTTGGAAATGGATCATCTACAAGCTCAACACGTCGCAAGCTTGTAGATCAGCTATTTTCGTCACTCTGGATCAGGCTTGGGTGGTCTTTCTTGAGACAATATGTACGGTGAAATAGTTGGCACCAGGCAGCTTTTCTTTGGGCAGCTGAGAATTAAATATACAGTAGGTTTTTTTAAAGATATATTTTTGGGCATTGTACAGTATGTAAATGAAAAAGGGGGAGAGAGGGGGAGTGACATGCAACAAAGGACGTCGGGATCCGAACCCGCAATGTGCCGTCAGGCTAAATAAGAGCCTAGGTGCCCGGACCGAATTTAATTTAGCAAATTTAGCTCTGGACCTGTTAATTTAGATTTTGATCGATTTGTTGACTCATCTGACTTTTCAACATTTAGTTTCACATGCTTTTAAAATACCGGTATGTATTTAACATGTTCTGTTACACTAGCATTCTTTAACACTCGCATGACTGTTAAAGAACCCATTTGTTGAGGTTTTTAAGTTGATTATCTTTGCCCATGAAGCTTTCAGAAGGTTCCCCTTCCATGGCCATCGTCCTCCATCATCTGAGAATCTTTTTACATCTGAAACATTTTCTAAATATGAATTTAAGCACATGCTACTTCTGTCACATTTTACTTCAGCAATGCGAGTGTTAACAATGTTTGTTCAACATGTCTGTTAGGACCTTTTGTACAGGCGAGCCCGGGCCCTAGCTGACTACGAGAACTCTAACAAGGCTTTGGATAAGGCACGGCTGAAGAGCAAGGACATTCCCCAGGCAGAGGAACATCAGCAGCATTGCTTGAAGAAATTTGACAAGCTGTCAGAGTCTGGGAAGAAAGGTGTGTTGTGTCTTATATACAACATGCTTTCCATAAGAAACTGCAATCCATAAGATTCATGACCTACCTGGGATTCGCTCCTGGGTCTCCTGCTGAGCTAACAATTTACAATTTAGGCATTTAGCAGACGCTCTTAATCCAGAGCTAAGACGGAAGGCCCATTTGGGAAGGGGGGATATTGAGCTTTGAGCATTATCATGGAACACCTCTTGTCAACTAAATGTCTAGATAGCAGAGCAACCTACAAACGCCTAGTTGTTCGTTGTATTATTAACATGTATGTCATACAGGGTCAAAAAATGTTATTCGGACATTTTATCACAATATCTCTGCTTCAGAACTCACCAGTTTCAAGGGCAGACGAGTGATGGCCTTCCGGAAGAACCTCATAGAGATGGCTGAGCTAGAGATAAAGCATGCCAAGGTGAGCGCAGTGAAATCTGTTGGCTACATGATGTATTGTACAGTATTTGTACTGCAAGAAATATTTAATGTGAGGAGTGATATAACTGAGGTAGAACATTTTTGTCTCTACAGAACAATGTGACTCTTCTGCAGGGATCCATTGACCTGCTTAAGGGTATCTGACCTATTTCCAGCTGCTCATGTCCCACCTTCAAAAAGTGGCTGGACTTCTGCGAAGGGAATCGTTGCATCTCCTGGACTTTGCCTGAACCCAAATCCAATCCTATCCTGCTAAACCCAGGGTCAGATGCCACTTTACAAACTTTGCATAAGAGCAAGTGTCATGTTAGCAGTCTGTCTCCATGTTTACAAATGTCCTGTCCCCAGATCCCTGTTCTGTTCTGTCCATGATCCATGGAATTACCAGTCTCCAGAGACTGAGGCTGACATCACCCTAAGATCTTCCATATTTTTGCATCCTGAATATTATATTTTTACTATGAATATTCTTGCTTCCTTGTTTTCATTATAATAGAGATGGTGGACATTTTGCCTTGCGATGTTTTGCCTGCATAAAGGCACACACTAACACTTCCAATCCTCACATACACTTAAACACAGATTGGTAGCATTGAGCCTATTCTGGCTTTTATTTAAAACATCCTTTACCATTTTCTGGGTATAGAGAAAGAGAATGTGTAGTTTGTTTCTAATTGCTTATCCACGCTAACCTTTTTCTTATGATTATTCACTTAATGCATAAAGCTGTGGATTTAATTTTTTGCTTTGCAAATCAATGGAGGAGTTACAGTACAGTGGGACCGTTTCACTCAGACACTTTATATAGTGTAAAAGGGTGTGGGACTAGTGCCTGGAAAAAGTGTCTTCATGCTGTGCATTCCTGGGCTCTGAGATTAGCGCAGTACCAAGCCAGAGTTCTCTAAACCACTAGAAAAGTGCTGATCAGTGATTAAGAAGACATGTGAAATCCCACTGTGTCCAAAAATAGCTCTGCGGTACCTCAGGAATGGACACTTGGATTGCCCTCACATACCTTCCAGTCAGTAATAACTGGGTCCAGATCTCACCGTTGTCAGGGATGCACACTCCCTTGACAAGATTACTGCATATGCATACTACATGTAGGCAAATCAGTCGCTTTACTCAGTCAGTTAGCTGATATAGCTGATTAGTGTTGGCAATCAATTTTGAGGGTTGAAGCCTGGGAAGGTGTGAAGAAAATCTGTGATCCATGCACTTGTATCACCCACATTAGAGCAGTTGCTTATGAGGAAGGTAAGCAGCTGGTTCATTAGCTAAATTATTTGAACAGCTAACACATTTATGTGAGGAGTCTGCATTTCCTCTGAGCATTTCATTCCTTTTATTGTTTTAGTTGCTCAGGGTTGTACTATCTGCCTGCAGCTGAGATAACTGCATTCACTTCCTCTCATTTTGAGCAACACTTCCCATCCACTCAATCCTCGTCATTAGATGTGTTTTCATCACCACGTTGACTTACATTTGCTTTTGTCTCTTTTGGATCTGCAATATATATAGCTGTGAAAACTCACTTTCCCCCTCTTAGTTTTTTATTTTTATCAAATTAAATAATTTGTTACTTTCGACAAAATGCACTAAAATGAAAACTACTTTCCAATCATTCCAACCTCAGTGGAGTCCTAAAGTGTATTAAGAGTTTTTGATAATTGAATGTATTTCTAATGGATTCCAACAGTGTGAATTACTTCATATGTTTTACTTACAGAACATCAGCATTTTATAAATTTGTAATGACTAAATAAATCCTACTTTCCCAAATTTGTACTTAAAGTCTATTGTTGGGGGGGGGGGGGGGGGTGGTTTGAAGAACACCATATGCAGTTTAATAGTTATAGTGCTTTTCTACTTGCAAGGTAGGGCAAGTATCCCCATTGAGAATGCATCCGTAGTAAAGCCACTAGATGGTGGTGTGTATTTCTACTGACAATCCTAGCTGAGCTCTGCTGGCTTGTGAGCTGAGGTCTACAGGGTGTTGCCAAGTCCACGTGTAAAGGCAACATCACCCTACAATGAGCAGCTGCTGCTGCTGCTGGACACTCAGTCATACACAAGTACTTATGTGACGTCCACTAAATCTTACTGTGTCCAGAGTTCTGATTTGGGTGAATGTCATTATTAATAATGTCATCAGGCAAGCTAACAAAATAATGTCTGTGTGCTCATGGTAATAAACCCCAATGAAATGTACCCACATATGCAGCTTAGTGAGCATCACCTAGCAACCCTGCCTAAATAAACAAATGATTCAGCAGTGAAAGCCTACTGACAAAGTTTGTTTTAAACAAACTTGAGAAGATTTTGAAGCATTCTCCAGTTCAACTGGAGAATTGATGCTTCAAAATCTTCTCAAGTATAGTTCTTCCACGGGGTCTATAACATTTTACTTATCAGTGCATACAATAGTTAGCTGAACTGACCTGTCCATGCAATTAACTGAGATTCCAAATGGAAATTCAAGTTGCATTATACTGTAGCATTCTTGAAATAAGACTACATTACAATTGGACAGTCCCAATACATCACAAATACGGTAGGGTCTGTGTAAATAATTGCTTGGTTTCTCAATATTGACCGCACCACACACATTGTCATTGTCACACTGACCTCTGTGCTCTCTCAATGCAATGAACTGTCTGAAATTACGGACAAGACCCACTGTGATCACAGGCCCAAACAGATCATTTGCCAGCTATGATCAAAGCAAACAATGTTTCTACATACAAGTACAAGCATGACAGTGCTCTGCTGTACTTGGAGTGAGTGAGTGAGTGACCTGAGAGGTTCTCCTGAGGAGGACCTAATTTATGCACCAGTATAGTGATGATTAGATCACATTAACTCATTAGCAACTCATAGTACTACAGTGTTTAATTAAGTCAAGATAAAGAAGCTTCTGAAACCATTGTGTAATGTGGGGTCCAAACTCCAGGGAGTTGTTTATTTCACTGGTTAAAAGATGCAGCTGTGTGGCTGGTGTAACCAAATGCTTGGCCTCTGTTCTCTGAAACTGGTGTGGTTGATACTGATAAGTTGTAGGTTTGCATGTAGCCTGCTGTGCAGGTGTAGCCACAACCAATAAAAAAAGCCCCCTTTGGATTTCATTTGGACACCCTGACCCAAGGGACTGTGAAAATGTGTAACTGCAACTGACTTTGTCAAACTTATGCGACTTATGAATGCATGCGTTGTACGGTGAATGCTCCTGTGTGTTCTTGTGTTTGCTTGCGTATGTGTATGACTGTGAACAAAATAACTTGACAATGGATATATTAATGTTTAAGGTCACAGTCATGGACCACAATTAGATAATCTGTCATCTCTCAGGAACAGAGATGCATGCAGAAGACACGTTGGTACATTTCTTGTACACGCTACACGCCAGTATAGCCACATAAATACCCCCAGGCCCGCCCACTTATTGTTTTTTATAATGGAAGTCAATAGTCCATACAGTGCTGGGCTTCAACATTGAAGATCTGCACTCAGTATGGTAAAGATTTTTATATAAAATAATATAATGCCAAAAAACGTAACATGATTGTGAGAAGCAGAGAGGCCAGGAATGCCTTTCAATTGTGCGATAGTCCTCTCATAATATGAAAGGAATTAAAATACTGATGATTGGATGGATGACAGAGATGTCTATAGACAATGTCGTAAAATTTAGGCACAGGCAAACATGTTGCTCCGTAAATTTCACTTTCAAGACAGTTTTTGAAGTTGCTTGATTCAGTATTTAGATATTTGATATTCATTTGATTTTAGCTGCCCCTCCCCCTTCCTATACAAACCTGATCCATTTTAACCATGATAGATTAATCGAAAATACCTGTCCTTTTTTCGGGTGACTAATACCGCTCTCCTAATACGTGAGGGGTCTGTGATTTTTCATTTACTGTTTTAATTATTTTTTTTCATGTTTTAGTCTCCTCTGGCCTCCTGGAGGCGGTTCTTTTCCAAAACAATAATAAATGGGAAAAACGTAAATGAAGAAACATAGCCCTCTCACGTATTAGAAGGGCAATATCAGTCACCAGAATTTGTTTTGGGTGTTTTTAATTAATCTATCATGGGTAAAATTTTGTTTGAAGTTACAATAATGGGTTTGTATAGGAAGGGAGCAGGGAAGCTACAATTAATATCAAATATCTAAATACTGAATCAAGCAACTTCAAAACTGTCTGGGGTGTAGACGAAAAAGGTTTTTTTTAATGTGAAATATCCCCTTAAGTGTTCACTGTTCAGAGCCTTCTGTCACACCTCTGTACACTGCTCATCTCTGGCATGCGTACAGATAAGAGGGTGAGGACTCCGTATGCGGAGGCTCAAAGTGGCCTATAATGATGCTATGAGGTTGTTCCACATTCCTAGATGGCAGTGCCAGTCAAATATTTGTGACTGCTGGACGGTGTACCCAACTGTGATGCACTGTTAAGACAGTTGATGTATAATTTTGTGTGTCAGAAAACACAGTCATAGAGGCTCTAACCAGCCTCACAAAAGCAGTTACAGATAGATACACATCCAGACTTAGAGAGCATTGGCGTAACAGCCTGTGGAGTTGGCACTGGACAGCCACCTTATGACATGTACTGGTGTGAGGTACTGTAATGTTGATCTGACTTGATGTATTATATATATTGTATATATATATTTATATACCGCTGTCTTTTTATATTTTGTGCCGTTTTCTTTTATATGGACCTGCGGGTCTGAAATAAAGTTTATTAATAATAGTTACATTTGGAGTAACATTATAGATGATTGGCCACAGATGACTGACATCACAGACTGGCTACATGAAGCCAAAATGGAGCCATGCTGTTCCTATGTCGATCTCAAGATCCACATGGGAGGTTATTTTCCAATATAAAAGTATTTTGACTTCCAATCAGCAATCAACTATTACACTGCTACTTTTTTTTTAATATGCTTTATTATCAGTGCTGTAAAGTAACTATGTAGTAAGTACAGGCGTGAGGGTACACTTTTAGTTATTTGTAGTTTACTTGAGTATTTCTAATTTCCAATACTTTTAATTCTACTCCAGTACATCTCAGAGGCAAATATTGTACTTTTACTCCACTACATTTATTTGAACATTTTAGTTACTATAGTTACTTTGTAGATTTGGATTATTATTACAAAATATACATTAACCATTTTAGCCATATACCGGTACATTTTGGCCATTTGAAAATCTACATGAGTGATGTGTCGCATCACAACGCATTGTGAGCTTGTAGATCTGCTATTTTCAAAGGATTTGTATACATTGAAAACTTCAGAAATGGGACATTCTGCATAATGACTACTTTTACTTTCGGTACTTTAAGTACGGTACATGTTGATGCCAATACCTTACTCGAGTATATTTTTATTTGTATATTATAATTCCAAACATTTACTTGTAACAGAGAATTTCCACATTGCAGATAGCCGATGTCAGCAATGTGCTGACATCATCACATTTGTGATGACGGTTGTTAATGATATGGTCACTCAACATTTCTAACATAAAACTTTGGTGTACTGAACAGGCCTGGGTTCACATTCGGGCAAGTGGACTATAAGTAGGAACCTTCTGCCAAAAACAGTCTATTGTGTGTTAAGAGAAAGGAAGGTGTGGTGGCATATTCAAAACACTCTTAAGTACACATAGCGTTGTCACAGCTTGGACGTCAGAATAGCTTTTAGGTGACCTTTCTACACATTCAGAAGGTGTGGCTATGCTCACAGCGACACGCCTCTTGCTGATTGTCTTAAACACTTTCAACCTGACATCCCTATTTTGGTCATGTCACCATTAAATTGTTCACATGAAATAAAAAATAAAATCACACCATGTCTTCAATGTTTGTTTGTGTTTACACAGACCCCCAAGGTGGACATATGAGGGGCTAGTGCCCCTCAAAAAAACAGTGCGGTGATGCATTGTTGTGAGCTTGTAGATTGGCAATATTCAGGAGAGGGGTTTTTTTTCCAATATGATACAGGCTACATTTGCTGATGTTTTGAAATGAGTTCTTGCTCTGTCCATGGAGAGGTCAAATAAAACTATAGGCCTATGTGAAAGGATTTGCACATTTACTGTGTGCTGGCTGTTTTCTCAGTTTCATGATAATGTTTTGAGCTGTGCCTTATGTTATTATGATGTTATTTAATCTGGATTGTTGTGTTCTCCAGGGCACCCTGATGAAGTCCAGTTATGGTCGAAACATGTTGGCAGTGACAATTTAATTAAATAAAGGCTTAGTATTCCTCCTGTTATCTTTGAGTGCCAGGATCGTCTCTCTTTATCATGAGAGGATGAACGAGTTGGCATCTACCTGCCTCAGTGTGTTCACTCATATGGCCAGCTTTGACTTTAGGCTTCTCCAGAGGAAAGAGAATCAGTTTCAACTTCACACAGATGATGACACGCAGGCACGCACACGCACACGCACACACAGTCATAACTCTATGAGTGGACTAGCAGGACTACAACTCCCAGAGGCTTCGCTTCCTCGTTCAGTACAGCCAATCGGCTAGGTTCTGGTCTAATGGTCGCTATCTAGGGCACGGGGCCAGCGCGTCTAGCCAGCTCAAAGTGCCACGACTTCACAGACCCACGGCTTCTCAACTGGACAGAAGGAAAGCGCAGGAAAAGAGCAAGTTTGTAGCTAGATAAAGAGGTAGTTGTACATAACGGAGATTTCATCCGCAAGCCACCAGCTTTACCTCTGCCCACCCTCATCATCCCCTCTGAAGCGAGCGTATAGCCTATCTCCATCATCACAGAGACGTAAGTAAAGGAATCTTGGAAATTATTTTTTATTCAGTTAGCTAACGGTTAACGGCAGCTAGCTCGGTTAAGCTAGCTGCTGCTAATTGTAGTTTATCCAAGCTATCATCTACTACAAGGTAACAACTGAATGACAGTTCAAATGCTTTGTGGTGTCGTATGTATTTATTATTTGAACAGCAGTGATACGTGTCACCGGGGCAGGATGCTAACAAGTCAGTGATGGTGACAACTTTTCTAGTGAGCTGGTCTTCTGACTTAAACCACCCGGCATCACATGGAAGTTCAAGATCTGTATGGCATTTATATTTTCTATGAAACGAATTCCAAACATCACGTCACATTATATAATTAAAGCGTTTCAATATATTACAGTTGTAGTCAATTTAGTAAAATTAAGTTACTCAACTTCCAGTGTTCGTGTTTGAGTAATACTGCAGTCTGTCTGTGTAAAAGAAAACATGGAACCTCAGTGTTAATTATTTTCTCAATGAATGAGAAGATTCACTCATAGAATGTTTGCAGCTCAAATACTTACTTTTTAAGTATAATTATATGAACCATTCTGAGGGAAGTTGCGTGAATTTTTACTCAATGGAGCCAAATCATGAATCATCTCACGCCGAGTTACAACTGAGTTACAAACATAGTACATGTTTATACTATATATGTACAGTTAGCTTAGTGCTGTCATACCGAATGAAACAAACCCACAATTAATGGTGTTAGTATACTTACCGGTACTTTCACATGCGTATACCTGTCAAAATGCCTGCTGTGAATGAGGCCATTGGTTTGGTGTTCCCACCTGACCTCAGCCGCTTTCTCGCCCTAAAGACACACGTTCTGGATTGTCTGTCTGGGATTTTTTTTTGTGGCCACAAACGTCATGCATCGTAAAATAGCAACAACTCTGACTAATGAATGGAAAGGGTGTTTTTTTTATTTGAACTGATTCGTATTGTTTGCCAATTAAGCTGTTCTAGGATGCACAGGGTCATTTTGGTTCTTCCATAAAAGGACCACTTTTCAACCTATCTTCATATAATAGGTCCTCACTAATAATCATTTTTTTTCTACTCAGTCTGTGTCTCATATACTCTGTCTGTGTCTCATATACTGTGGGCAGTTCAGAAACCGTTCTCCAGTGACATCATCGATGGGGAATACGAGCTAATAGAAACTGCAGGCTTTCTAGTCCTGAAAAGTTGCAATGCGAAAATGGAATCCATCGTTCTCACGATAATGAAAATCTAAACATTTTTGTAAAAAAATCTTGTTCTAGAATGAAATAGAAAGACATACTAAAAAGCTTTAACTTTATCTTTCATAAAATGGCAATCCTCATCAGAGCCACTTCTAATTCACAAGTGTCTGGTACTGAACCACATAGTCACGGTGAGTTTTTCCAAGGCAAGAACAAAAGATAACAAAAGTGTTAAAATAATGCTGGGATTGGGAAAGCAAGTTTAGTTTGGGCCTTTTTAATGAATGGTTGGCATACTGTTAGCAGTTTAGAAACAAGGTTAATAAGGACGGTTAAGAAGGCTTTGTTTAACACACTGATATTGTTCCATACATGTTTTGAGCTCTCATGCCTTGTATACGAGAAATGTGACAATGGTCTGTGGTCTTTCTTCTGACAGGATAGTCCAGACAGAATGATGGATATCTACGACCCCCAGACCCTTGGGATTATGGTGTTCGGTGGATTTATGGTGATCTCTGCCATTGGCATTGTACTGGTATCTACTTTCTCCATGAAGGAAACCTCCTACGAGGATGCCCTCGCCAAGCAGCGACGGGACCTGGGCAAGATGCAGCCCCTTCGCGCGGAGAAGAAGAAGAAGGACAAGGTATCTGAGAAGAAGAACAAAGGAAAGAAGAAAGACGACAAGCCAAATGGAAAGATCCCAGAGGCCCTGGCAGCAGAGCCGGTCGTAGATGTAGCTCTGGTCCCTGAACCTGTCTCTGCCCCTGAACCAATTCCAGCCCCAGCGGCAGCCCCTGATGCCCAGCTCAAGGCTACTGCTGCTGCCCCAAGCCCGACTGTTGCTCAGGTCTCACCTGTTCCCTCATCTAAAGACAAGAAGAAGAAGAAGATTGCCAAGGTGGAGCCAGCCTCTATCCAATCAGCCCAAGCTCCAGCCCCAGCCAAGTCTGCCCCGGCCCCAGCCAAGTCTGCCCCGGCCCCAGCCAAGTCTGCCCCGGCCCCAGCCAAGTCTGCCCCTGCCCCAGCCGTGTCTGCCCCTGCCCCAGCCGTGTCTGCCCCAGCCGTGTCTGCCCCTGCCCCAGCCGTGTCTGCCCCTGCACCTGTGCCAGTCAAGTCTGCTCCAGTCCAGGCCAAGTCTTCAGCCCCAACTCCCAAGGCCAAGTCCTCCCCAGCTCCTTCCAAGTCTGCGTCCAAGCCTGCACCCGTGCTGGAGGCCGTCACCAAGGAGGTCCCAGTCATGGCTGTGCCGCCGGTAGGCTCTCAGCAGACTGCGCCTACTGCTGCTGTGGCTGCACCCAAAACTGCCGAGCCAAAGAAGAAGGCTTCCAAGAAGAAATCTGAGCCTGGTAAGTGATAAGAGGTAGAAGAGATGAACTGATCTGCTTCAGAGATGGCGGTAGACCAAATATAGGCGTCGATGGATTAACAAGGGGTGGGGTAAGCAGATTTGAAGCAAGGTTGTTGTGACCATAGTCGAGGCAAAGTACATGAATTAGGAGAACCCCCTCCACACACACACAACCTCAGAGGTGTGTAGGAACAACACCGCTATTCCAAAGATTCACTGGATGTAGCTCCCAGATTTAATTGTGTGTAATGCTTAATCGTGTGTGTAATGCTGAAAATAGCACATCTACCAGCTCTACATAGAGTTCACAAGCTCACGATGTGTGAGCTTGTGAACTCTATGTAGAACTGTATACACACACACGCACACACACACACACACACACACACACACACACACACACACACACACACACACACACACACCATATCTGTGTGTGCACTGGCAACAAAGTATAGAGCTGGCTGTTTTGGTCAACTTGCCAGGTTCAATCGTGACTCAGTACTGACAGGCTAAATATATTTAAGTTGCTGTTTAGAATAAATTATGTTATGCCTAAGTATACTTCTTTCTCATATAAAGGTTTAGACATGCAGTGTACAGAAATTCCAGTTGCCTTTATTCAGCAGGACAAATGGCCATGTGGGTCATTTGGGCTTGATTCCAGATAAGTGACAGGATGTTAATTAGCCTATTCTTTTGAATGGATGGAAATGGTTGTCTGGGCAGGAAGTGCATGATAGTATAGTTCTCAAATGTCTGGTGTTTAGAACACACACACACACACACACACACACACACACACACACACACACACGCACGCACACGCGCACACAAACACTTTTAAAGACGCACACAATCTCCTGATGAACCTCTAGTGTGTGCATCATCCCATCCAATGCGAAGTTGTGCCAGTGAACAGAGGTGGGCAATGTCTGGCACGCCACTCTGGACTGGAGGGCATAGCGCACTGGCCTGTCTAAACACCACTGCCCTGTTTTGTTAACTGACAAAGCCTCTCAGTGCCCCAACAATGGAGGGGTCTCTCCTCTGCCAGAGGGCTGTCTCTGCCTGGTGCAGTGGTGCCACAGTGCCCCATCACTTCGCCAGCCGTAGCCTGCTCAAAGGCAGAGTGAGAGCTCGCAACCCAGCCATTGCCCGAGGCACTGTTGTGGTGGCAGTCTGGTGAGGCACTCAAAAAATGCTTGGCTTTTACTCTTCAGCGTAGCCATGAAATGAATCAACATTGAAACTGCCTGGACCTTGAGAGTTTATTATGACTGTGTTTTGTTGGTATGTCTTCCCATACCATTCTTTACCGCTTTCGTTTCTAAATGTTTCTCTGGAACTGAACACTATGGTGTCCGTCTCTCTCCCTCTCTCTCTGTCTCAGTGGTGGACTCTGTGGATGGCCCGCTGTATCTGCCTTACAAGGCCCTGGTTTCTACCATCAGCAGCATGGCGTTCAGCGAGGGAGAAGCTCAGAAGCTCATCGAGATCCTGTCCGAGAAGACCGGCATCGTTCAGGATACCTGGCATACGGTACTGTATGGGAGACTGGACCGGAGGGAGAGGATGTGTCTGTTATACTTGGAACACTAGCACAACTGTCTAGGCACATGGCTGAATGAAGGCAAGACTTGGAGGGTGATCAACTTTCCTGTGTGTGTGTGTGTGTGTGCGCGCGTGACCGTGTGTGTCTGTGTGTGCGCGTGTATAGGCCACTCAGAAGGGAGACCCAGTGGCCATCTTGAAGAAGCAGCTGGATGAAAGGGAGAAACAGCTGGCGGCTGAACAGGAGGATGCGGCTGCTGCCAAGAATCGTCAGAGAGAGCTAACCAAGGTTGGACACGTCTCTGGGTGGGCAGAAGACTTGTCCAACACAAGTTCACCACCTATTTAATTTACAATAAGTACCGTTGTTTTATTAATACACAGTGTAAATGCACCAGTAGTGTTGCCCATAAGTAAGCTGCTAGAGTTAAGCACGTAAGCCCTATTTAAAAAAATCTTAAACTATTTAAAAAGTAGCTGTACGTATGTATGTTCAATGTTGAATTGCGATCTGCTATTTTCTAGCATGTTTTCCTGTGCCCAAAAATAGAGATGCCAGGGTTAACATGGCAACAGCTTTTTATTTTTGCTTTCGTTTGTCATGCATCAAAGTGTACATTGATTTCATAAAAATTCAAGGTGGGGAATGTTATTCAAAACAGCATGTGTAGTTTTCTCTCACAGAGCAGAGTTGGTTTTGCTCACCCTACAACTCTGCAGCAAATATGTGCTGATGATAGGCCATTAGGCCAACCCTGCCCAGCGTCTGCCTGCTGCCAAGGCAAACGGATTGGCATTTGTTTGCCTCCAGCAAAGGGAAACTAAGCGAGGCAAACTTCCTAAATGTGCATCTGATAGTCACACGTTATGATTATGATTATTATTATGATTTTCAGCATCCGTCTGGTAGATGTGTTAATGGCCTTCAGTCGAACTGTGACTGTCTTGTGGTGTTAATTTTGTCAACTAAAACTGATGAAAAATGTCCGTCTATGTTGTTTCATTGATGACAACTAAAACGAAATAAAGAAACTATGCTGACTACATATATTGACAATTTAGTCAACAAATAAAAACTAGACTAAAATGTTAGGGAGGGACTAGTGGAGAAGAGATCCAGTAGAACTAAGACAATTCCATTTTATTTTTGTGTTGCACTCTGAAAATAGCAGATCTACAAGCTCACAACGTGTCGCAGCTCAGCTATTTTCAGCATGCATATAAGAGTAAAAGCAGGCATTACATCACCCGCAAAAAAGAAAAAGGTAGATTTAGTCGACTAAAACTAACATTTCAGATGACTAAAATACAACAAAAACTAAATTTTATTCAAAAGACCTAAACGATGACAGTTTGCTGTCAAATTTAACACTGACTGACGGTCTTGCCTCTTGTCACTTAGGAGCTGGCTACCGAGAAGTCCAAGGTGGCCAGTGTGGAGACCAGACTGAGCTCCCAGCTGAGCAAGCGAGAACAAGAGATGATTGCTGTGCAGGCTCGCATGCAGGCCAGTTACCAGGACCATGTGGCCCAGACCCAGAAGCTCAGTGCTAAGGTCAGCTTTCATAAACAATCATTTTTAACCCATTTCGACCTGAGGACACGTCTGTGTCACCGTATATATTTTAAGTTAACCACTTTAACCATTATTTTAAACTTTAGCTGTTGTAAATAGCCGATCTACAAGCTCGCTGAGTGCCGCACTATGAGCTTGTAGATCTGCCTCTTTTTTGTTGTTGTTGTGAAAACGTGTGCAAATCTTTGCATATATCTTTCACAACAAACATTTTTAACTAAAATATTTGCTTCTGGGGGGTACCTGGAACAACATATTTGGGTGAGTGGGTCGGCGGCCAAATACATAATTTTTTTGGGGTCCTTCAGAAAACTGTCATGATTTACTGTCATTGTATAATTCAGATCATAAAATGTGATGGATTACATTTCGAACTACAAACCAACTTCCACATTTTTCTTACATTTCACTGTTACTTCACCAGGCAGGGAATGAAGGTGTGTCATCTGTTTCATGACATAATACACGTACTAGCAGCATGAGCTATTATTGGTTACCATTTGAGGATATATCCTGGACAAATCCAGTTCTAGACAACAGAGCTTACAGCTGCGTCATTTCCAAACAGATTTTTAAGCAGGGCTCAATGAGTCTTGAGTACTCAATAGTTACATTTCATATGGCCGCTGGATGTTTTCTGTATTTCCAATGCAGCCATCAATGGCACATAGTTACACTTACAGAATGTCATTTACCAGCAAGTTAACTCTCTCGCATCATTGTTCCTGGGTCAGATCCTTAGCCTGCAGGACCAACTGGAGAAAGGCCCCAATGCCCAGCTGACCCGTGTCCAGCAGGAGAACTCCATCCTCCGTGACGCCCTCAACCAAGCTACCAGTCAGGCTGAGAGCAAGTGAGTGTTTCCAGCCCCGGGGGAAGGGCATGATGGGAGGACCTTTGCATTCGTGTGGGAAGAGGGAAATGACAGTAACTAAGAGCCGGTTTGCAGATCTATAATGGCCTACATTTTACTTCTAAACACTGAGATTTGGTTGGGTTACTTTTGGGTTGCTGTAGCCTACAGTGTATAATTAGAATTTTAAAGTTGTATGTCTGTGGAGCGCGATTTTCTGAGAAACTGGGGGCCGGCATTAACCACTTTAAGCCATATTTCATACTATGGCGCCACATGAATGAATTAATGAAAGAGTAGCCAATCGACAATTCTGCTCTGCAAGTTGTGAGCTTGGCCATTTTTGCCATTTGGAAATTTTGAAAACTGGAAACTAAAATAGCCTGTGTTTGAGCAAGGCACGTGTCCTGACTCTGTCACCATTCCCCCCCCCTCTGGCCCCTGCAGACAAAACGCAGAGCTGGCCAAGCTACGTCAGGACTGTACCAAGCTGACCAAGGAGCTTTCCGAGAAGACGGACAGCCTGCAGACTGAAGAGAACGCCAGGAGACGTTTGGAGGCCAATGTCGCCGCCACAGAGAAACTGCAGGTAAGACTAGCTCTGTGTGGCAGAGTATATATCAACACCATTACCACTGACCGAACAGTGATGCTGTCTTACTGCAACATCCTGCTTAATTCCATCAGCATCCACTTTAAGAGAAGGAGTTTTCCCGCACCACACGCACACACTCAACATCAACACACACACTTTGCTATTTGCGAACGCAGTGAGCACTTACTATGAGACCTAGCAGATCATGTCTGTCTGTGTGTCTGTGTGTGTGTGTGTGTGTGTGTGTCTGTCCCGCTATCCAAATATGGAGTGTGTTGCATCAGCAATCACTCAGCTCCATATATGGGCACAAAAGGGGCCAGGTCCACTCGGCTCCATATATGGGCACAAAAGGGGCCAGGTCCACATATACAGTAACAGCGGGACAGACACACAGACAGACAGACAGACATGATCTGCAGGGTCTCAGCTGCGTTCGCTTCCCGCGTTTGCACGTCTTACTGGTATTAGCGCAAGTACACACTGTTTACCTGTCGTCAGAGACGTTTAAATGTTGGGAGCGATGCGGTACAAAGTCACAAATGACATCCGAACTTTGGATGGCAGAAGATTCACCAAGGACAGCTCTCCAAAATTCCGACTGATGGAGGTTTGAAAATCCTGCTTTGAATTGAGGTAAACTGAGAAAAGTTGTAACGTCCCATCAGTCCCATAGCAACCGGACCAATGTTAAAAGCTGCCGTGGGGCTCAACCATTATATACACAGAGTATACGTTGGGGTCCGTATTTATACGCAAACAGACCTGGTGCAAAAATAATGAAAGCTTAACTGCCCAACACGGCGCTAAAACATTACTTATAACAGGGATTGAAGATTTCACAAGGAAAGTAATTTTGGGAGGGAGCCAGTAAAGGGGTGACTGCAACTGCATCAACAAGCATGGTATGCATGTTCCTGTTCACTGTCTGACTGCATTACAATGACTTCTCGACAAAATTAAATACCCCTTCGATAATAAAGATCAGTAAAGCAGACAGAGCATCTCCCTACTGGCAGTGATTCTCAACCTTTTGAATGTCAACGACCCCCAGTTTGATAAAAAATAAATCTCTGGTACCCCAATCTACACTTTAAAACCCTCAGTGTTTATTTAATTCAGAGTGTTCAAATGGACCCGTAAAAGGTCCATTTGGTGGAATTTTGAACCCCTGGTGGCCCCTGGACACGGCATTGAGAAACTGTGCTCGAGCCCAAGCCTGATGTCACAACGCTTACATAATGCAGTTCTAAGGAAACCTAATCACAACCGTTTGTTTCCCCTACAGTACAGTACAGTATGTGTTGTGCAAAGTGACATTTAAGAATGTAAAGGAAGTTTATTTTCTAAAGTTGAGAGTTGGAGGAAATGCTTTACAGTATTAATCTAACATCAGGGGTTCAAAATTCCACCAAATGGACCTTTACGGGTCCATTTGGGGACCCCGACAAACTGGGGGTCGTTGACATTAAAGATTTGTTTTCTAAAGTCCTAGAGTTGGGGAAATGCTAATTACAGTATTAATCTAACATCAGTTGGTCAAAGTTGATAGCCTTTTAAACAGATCTTAAATTATTATGCTGCATGGCATGCAGTAAATAGTATGGCTGCTAGCCTGCTACTTGGCATCACATGATTTTCCTGTGAACTAGCCCTCCACCCACAGTTGCTGCATGAGTCATAAGTGTGCAAGCTTACTGTAATTTCTTTGTCGTATCCCTCATTTGGTTCCTGCTGTGCCATGTGGCCAGTCAAGATAAACAGTGCTGGTAAAGTGTATTTTATTTTGAAAACAAAATTTGTACAGGGCTGCAGTAGGTCAGACTTTCAATGGGATATTATTTTTCTGCTCTAAACCAACCAACAGAGCAGCACTTAAAATCAAATATCCTCTTGCTGCTCACTACTGCCCTCCACTGTACATTCTATTGTGTAGGAACTTGAGGAGGAGCATTCCCTTTTAATGCAAATAATTTACAGTCTATGTAGACTACCACCAGACCATAACAAGTCTGAGAAGCCTTTTTTTAAGCTTTTACAAAATATTGCAAGCAAGCAACACTACTGTCTGTAATACAGTTCTCCCTGTTATGGAGACTTAAGTTGCCAGCCAGCGCGGAGACGGTATAGTTCCAGTGTTAATAATCACAGCGTTGTTTAATAACAAACAAACCTAAAACGATCAAACGATCAGCTTCGCCTGTGTGTATAAATAAATCGGTGTAAATGTGAGAGTTCAACAAAATGTAAAATTAATTAATCGTGTTCTATTGTGGTAAAAAAAAAACTGTTTGCTGCCGACTGCCGTCTTCGCTCAGGCGTCCAAACAATTCCCCTTGTCCATCTCTCCCTCATTCCTTACTCGAGGGGTTCCACACTGCTGTGGAAACTATTACATAGCCCAAGCAACGGGTGTCAAAAACAATACATAAAATAAAAATAATCATTTGCTTCAACACTCCCATTAAGTGTTAACGACACACTGTGGTCAGCGTCATTCTAGTATGTTGAATACAGCTTTGATAGAATTCCCCATTCTTGTCGGAACAGCTAGTATATCTGCAAGCCCAGGCCTTGTCCACCTGTCCCTCTACTACCCCCCCCCCCCCCCCCCCCCCTTAATGCCATGCTGTGTGAAGGTTGATGGTGTTGTAATCACACAGCCGTGGGCTTTGCTGGAATGCAGCCACACAATAATGGGGCTGTGGGGGAAATGCTTTTCATCGCCAGCTGGAATGCGTGCGTGCCCAAGCATCACTCCACTACTACAGCCATCTATAAGTGTCTGTTAAATAGAGCCTGACCGAATGGGTCTACCAAAGTTTTGACGGAGATCTTTGTACAAAAGATCTATTTGAAAAACGTTGATGTGATTTAAAATGTAAATTTCTATTCGATAAATAGGAATGAGGATTTTGCTGTGCACTATATAGCAGAATGCATGGTCAGTCAGACTCAGTGGGGAGCAAGTGAGTCAGTGCTTCCTGACAGTCAAGTGTTGGGGGTTGTCTAATCATTTACCAGCTTCCCTTTCCAACAGTTACAGGTGTATCAACATATTGTGCAATGGCATAGGTCGATAGCCGGTATACGAACATGATGTGGCCAAGGCTCTTTAATGGTAATTCAAGTTTGTTGGGTTGTGATAGTTCTTTGACCTCAGAGGACTAACCTGGAACCTCATAGGGGAGTCCAATGTGCATTTTCAGCATTTCCGAAAACAATTTACGTACTGTAAACAATGTTTTATGTTCTTTTTATTTAATTTTTATAACTTAGCCCCAAACTGTGACATGCTGTGTGCAGGAAAACCGCTTTCTCAATTCCTCAAAGTATGCACATGCCAAAGTACTGTGACTCTCACATGACCTCTCCAGTGATGTACTATACTTCACCTTTTAGCTCTTTTTGACGGCAAGAAAACAACAAGTCTTTGACAGAAAGATTGTGATTCACATGAACTCCAGACAGATCAACATCCCTACAAGAGGTGAACAATCAAACGGTCTCTGCTGCCCTCTGCTGTTTGACTAATGCATATTGTTGTTCCATCAGGCCAGCCATGCAGAAAGTGAGAAGGCTTTGCAGAGGAGACATGAGGAGGTGTGTGAGGAGCTCAGGACTGCGCAGACTCTCAACGGCAGCCTGCAGGCCAGTGTGGAGAATGCCCAGCAGGACAGCAGTACCTACTCTGGTCAGGCAGTCCACTTAAAATCTTTAAAGTGATTATTTATGCTTGATGCAGGCAAACCAACTTTCTCAAAATAACAGTGATGCATTTTGGTTGTGTCATTGTGTTTATGCTATTGAATAACGTGTATAATGTGGTTGTAAACCCTGGAGGGTTTTGAGCTCAAACAAAGAGAAAACGGTGCTGCCTAAAACAAAAGTACATAAGCGTTAGGAATGAATCGACCCACTCCCAGTAGGAAAAAAGCATTTTGATTTTGAAATCACTTCTGGGAGAATACCGGTATGTCAATGATACAGTCTCCTTCCTACACTACTTTACATGGTGACACTTTAATCAGTTTTTTTTTTTTTTAAGTATTTTCTTTTTACTGAGTGGCACAATAAATGTCTAAGTATTGGTAACCAATGATAAAGAGAGCAAGATAACTTGCACTTACCATAGTTTTGCGCCTCATTTTAACATAAATGTATCGTCTACTCTAAATTCATTTTTAGAAGCAACAAATGTATTATGAGAATGTGCCGTTCCATATCAAATGGAGTAGAATTATACTCTCCTTAGTAGATTGTTTGCAGCTAATGAGCGGTGGTGAGCGTGTTGTAGAATACACAAAGTATTGGTAGTATGATTTGGACTCTGGAGTATTTATTGACTGATTTGTGTGTCTGCAGAGCTCCAGGTGCGTTTGGGGAGCATTGAAGCTGAGCTGGGTGAGCGCACTGCACAGGCAGATGCCCTCAATGTCCAGCTAGAGCAGACACGGCTGGAGAAGAGCCAACTGGAACAGCAGGTGGCCTCCATCAACTCATTGCTAGAGGCCAGTCAGAGTAAAACAACAGAGTCCAGCCAGGTAATAGTCTGTGCAGAAGTTGTCCAACTTAACTGACTTTGCCAAAGACATTTGAACAAAGGAAGTTACAGACTTGGTGATTTTTGTCAGCTGTGTGTAAACATATCCGTGTGACCGAGTTGATATTTTGCTTTCAGTCCTGTCGAAAGCAAAAGTAAAAAATAAATAAATAAATGGTTCTATGTCACACCGTACCCACTCAGCACTCATGCATTGCGGTGGCACTACTACATGTGTCAGACTACACGATTAACATTTCATACACTGCCAGAACTTTGTTGGAGCCTAGGACTCCATGGAGACAGCCACCCTTAACCCTGCCACATTGACCATTTATTTCATATTCTTCATATTTCTGGGGCCTTTTTCTGCCTTCATTGATAGATTAACAGTAGGGTGACAGGAAGGGAGGCGGGGGGGGGGGGGGGGTGACACGAAGCAAAGGTAATTGGGATTGGGATTTGAACCCACAGCACACAGTCAGGCTGGATTACCAGCCTAGGTGCCGAGACAGCTACGCCAGCCACCCGGGCCACAGTTTACACTTCTAAGAACGTCTTTATGACTTTTAAATTGACAGGTGGACACCACAGAAGTACAGCAGCTGAAGATCAGGTATGTCAGTTGTTGTGAGCCTACTGCAATTTAATGTTAAAGGACAACTCCAGACTAATATATAGGAACATTTTACTACTGCAAAATAGACCCCGTGGCAAGTCCTTTGGGGTCAATATACAGTAGTTTTCCTTTTTAAGATCCAGAGTTTTTGCACTTAATGAAATGCCTTCTTCTCTCAGCATCCAAGAGAAGGATGATCAGTTGGCCTCACTCCACGAGGAACTGAAGCAGCTACAGTTGAAGCCGGAGGTTACGGTAAATACTGTCACCACAAAGATAACGTTTTACACTGTAAAATCCTCAATGTCAATTTAGCCATTTGTAATGGTAATGTAACCAAATGGACACTGTAGCAGCATCTTGATATTGGTTGAATAATGCAATAGTGTCAATTCAGGAAAAGCTCCTTATGGCAAGGTCACAACATGAGGCGGCCGTTGCGCGCACAACAATTTTGCGGTTATGTATGGTTTGTCTCCACCAGGCCGACGGCATGGGGAGAGAGTATGTTTTGCACTCTTTCCGTGTGTGCGTCCGTCCGTCTGTGTACAGCTAATCTCCGGCACTGTTAACCCAGTCGATGCCAAACTTTGCACACACATTCCCACTAGGCCCAGGAAGAAATGCCACATCTGCCGGTTAAAGTGTCACCATGAGGCAGATTACTCGTATACATATTTTATCCATACGTCACGCAAATTGGTATACGTCATCTCCATAGTAATGAGATCAATACGCATCTGTCCGATTCCCCATAGTCTATCCCGATTGGCTAAGATTGCCTTCCAAACTTTGCAGGATTAGTCCATTTTGAACAAAATGCCTCAAATCATCTTTTTTGACATTTCCAACATTCATCAGGAATACACAGCAAGCTATTTAACGTCACTCCCAGACCTTTGCAATGCATTTCCAATTCAACAGCACAACAATAGCCACAGTGGTACATGTGCAGCAGCCGAACCTCCCGCAATCGCGGCAAACCAGCACGCTGTTGTGCGCACAACACAAGCCACAACAACAATATTGTCCCCAATGGAGCACTGTCTTAACAACCACCAAATGCAAAGAAGGAAACTGGAATTGTATTTACCACCGCTTCTGATGGCTGTGATGTGTGGCTGTGAGCTGTCACTCAAAACATTTCCACCGTACGGAGGTCAATGTGGCAACAAAGTCCAAATGTTGCTATGTCCATTTCTAGCTATGTCCATTTCTATCCTTTTCCAATGTTTCGATTTGAATTCAAAACGCCACAATCAAATCGGCTTCCTTTTCATTTGACCAAGTAAGCAGACTCTCTGCCAGACAGTGCCTCTTTCCTTGCCTCTGATCCTTGCTAATAATAATGATGCATTGCACCTGTGCTGACCCACTGAACCTGGGAATATTCCATTTGTCATGATTAGGGGAAATACAAGTGTTGTGGAGTGACTCCTTGTGAAAGCGATAATTTTGTAAAATGTTGCTTTTGTAGTTATTTTACTGTAATTTAACAGAATAATCAACGCGGGCAGACAAAGACATTCATGGATTTATTTTTAGTAAATGTTTTTTCTTTTTTTTTCTTGTCATACCCAATTCTGTGAATATGCATAATAAATTGTTGTCAATAGCCTATTCAAGTATACTTTTTTTTTTCCTTAAATTTTTTTTTTTTAAAGTTTTTTTGCGGCTTTCGCCGAGACACTGACAAGAAATGGGCAGAGAGATGGGGAGGGGTGACATGCAGTAAGGGCCATCGGGATCAGGAGTCGAACCCACGGCACACTGCCAGACTGGATTACCATTTACCAGCCAAGGTGCCTGGACCGCTGATCCACGGCCCAGGCCTATTCAAGTATACTTTAGCCCTGCTAGCTAATCACCATAATTTTTTGTCCTAGCAGGAGAACACTGCTGTTGAGACTGAGCTGACAACCAACAGGTACTTTGTTGTTGAATAACCACATGCTTTGGTTCTGATTATTTCTTTACTGTTGCAACTTGGTTTCTCATTAGTTACACTTTTCTTTTTTTAAATGATATAATGTTTATACAAATATTTCCTTTTCATTTTAGTGAAGATGCCAGCCTTGTGGCATCACTTCAAGAAGAACTTAAAAATATTCAAGAAGAAATGGAGAAACTTAAAAACACACCTGTAAGTTTTGCCATCGCTGTGCTGTTTCTCTTTCTTTATTCACCAAAAGCACCTTCAGTCCTAATTAAAAATGTTACTCTGTTTCTGCTAGCAAACGGACAACTCTGCAGAGCTGGAACTACTGCAGAACAGGTAAATAATGTGAAGTATCTGAAATCAACCAAACGTTAAATCTCACAACAATGAATCTTAATTACTTAAATGTGACATTTAACTGTTCTGTCATTTTGGCCATGTGACCAGTCTAAGTGAGAGAGATGTCCTGGTGACATCACTACAAGAGGAGCTGAGAGAAGCCAGGGAAAACTCAAAGGCCCTGGACAGCGTAAGCCTTTTATCTGTTAGTGTTTGCTGGAGTGACAGTGGTATTTACAGCTTTGTTCTTCATAATCGCTGTCCTGACCCCATCTCTCTTGATCCCACAGCTGGCAACATTTCAAACTGAAACCAAAGAAACTCTGCAGACACTCTTCCCACAGATACCTATAGAAACAGAGCAGGTAGGAAACCTTGCTCAGATTTTAGAAAAGTATAAAATGTGTACATTAAAAATCATGCATGTCATTTAATCATGCACTTTTCCTTGTTGAAGCCCAACTGGTTGCAAGTCTTTGCACAGAGAGCACACGAAGATTCCTCTCACAGTCAGAGTCAGCAGAGTCAGGAGTCTCAGACGAGTGCTGAGCTACCGGTAAGCCACGATGACGTTGTTGATGGACCTTGTGGTTTGAATATCGCAGTGAAGCAGAAGTAATGATGTACTGTTCTTTCCCAGGAGTTGATGGAGAAGCTGAAAGAGGCTCAGGAGAGTCACAGCACACTGCAGGCTGAGTGTGATCAGTACAGGACAGTCCTGGCTGAAACAGTACGTTACTTAGGCCTAATTTACAGTCTGTCGCACAACTGTGTCGCTTGTTGACGAGAACTGACCTGGTCTGCAAGCAACACTGTTGTGAGATGAAGTATATATTGAGCTTCACTTCAAACTTTCAGACAAGTGTGACATGTATACACACGCATACACTCTGACTCTACACAGTATATACATAGATCTGCATTCCTTGTCCTCAGGAAGGTATGCTTAAAGACCTGCAGAAGAGTGTGGAGGAAGAAGAGCTGGTATGGAAGTCTAAACTGGCTGACTCTGAGGACCAAGTGAGTGTGGTGAGTACTAGCGCTATGTATCTTTATCCCAAGTGGAATCGACTGTAACCACGGCGTTTTGACCTAACCATTATTCACTAATACACCTCCACCAGGCTCAGGAGAAGGTGCTTACCTTGGAGAGGGAAGTTCAGAGTGTGAAGACTGAAAGCCAAAGTATGGAACAGGTGAGAATTTTAAAACCTGTTCCGGCAAGCTTTTCTACCCCATTCTAGGGTGAACATTCTGTGGAAATAGTCGATCTACAAGCTCACAAGACGACATATTGTGAGCTTGTAGATCAGCTACTTTTGCCAAAGAGATTTGGGTGTAATGGGGAAAAATTGATTGGGCCCCCTGGGAACTTGTTCAACTAAATATAGCGTTAGAGTTTAAGTAGTCTCTCGAGACATTTGTTTTGCAGATGGGTTCCCAGATTGCTGTTTACGTGTGTGGGGGTGGGTGGGTGTTTATGGGTGTGGGGTATTAGGTAATGGATCTTCTGTTTTCTGGCGTCTCCTGTAGTTGAAGGAACAGCTGATTCTTCTTGAGGCCCAGCTGGAGAAGCAGGCAGAGTCTACCCCTTCAGAGAGTCAGGAGAGCTCTGAGGAGATGACACAGGTAAATGGAAAGTTCCTTGGCCTGTATATGTGGTTTGTATTATTTTCATTCTATATTCTGTTGTTGTGCACACAGACTCAAATGAAGTTGTCTGCTGTGTTTCTAGCTGAAGCTCATTCTGTCGGAGTGTCAAGTCCAGCTAGAATCAGCCCAGAAGGTGGCTCAGGCGCACAAGAATGAACTGGCACAGGTATTATTGATCATTTACATCATTCAGTCTACAGTGTTCAAGCAAAAAATATGTGTTGTCAAGTAAATAATAATTAAATTAAATTAAATTGTTATACTATACATACTTGATACTGTATGTAAGAGGATGTTAAACGGTGATGTGTAAAACAAAGCCAGTAGATTACTGAAGGCTGATGTCTAAATCACACACCCTGGGTCATAAAGACATTTTTAAAACCCATTACTTTCTTAAATCACTTGCCTGGACATTTTCTTTTTGGAAGACTTATTTTTAAGAGATTATTTTTTTATGGGTGGTGTTGGGGCTTCGAACCTACCGTGGCGCATCCGTCTTTTAATTGTCGGGCATCTACACTAACACAACTATCCCTTGTTCGGGAGAGCGAATCCGGGAAGGTTATAATTTTGAAAGGAAACGTTGCTTTATCTTATCACCCCGGGGGCGTGAGTTTGACATCAGCACTCGGGTCCTCCATTGGTGATTGACTGGGGTTATGTATCCTGTGACGAGCACAAGCTTCCCGTTTCAGGTCAGAGATCAGCTGAGCGAGGTTTCGAAGCGTGCTCAGCAAGAGCAGAACGGGCCAACTGAGATTCAACCCAGTCAGGTTAAGGTGCACAGGTCATAGTCGAGCACCCTTCACATCATGTTGGGAGGGTATTGGACAGCGGACAGCCACTTAACCCAGTCCACACACTCAAAAGATCTCTCCTGTCAATTTAGCCTGATTTATACTTTGTCGTATGCCATACCAAAAATAGTCAATCTACAAACTGACAACCTGTCGGATCACGATGCGTTTTTGGTACGTGGTGCATCGTACAAAGGGAGTATAAATCTTATTGTAAAAGTCTAAGCTGAGCTAGGTCCTGCAGTAATTTTTACACCAAGCTAAGATTGGTCCAGTCTTTGAGAGCTACACCAACAGTTGTAGGCGTCAACTACAACTATAGGCCCTCCAGACCTAGCTAAAAAGTCTGTCCTTGTTCCAGGAACTTGCCACAAGGATGTGGGCAATGAGTAATAATAAAAGCCACTTACGGAGAATGTATGCAGTATTTCCAGTCTGTCCAGTACCTCCCTTATCTAGCAGCTGTTTATGTTATGCACCGTTTGTGTTGACCAAGTGCTCTTTGCTTCACTTAATCCTAACCACTGCCGTTTCTTTACCCTATGTGTAGCACAGTGGTTCTCAACCAGTGGTTCGGGGACCACCAGTGGTCCTTGAGGGGGTTCCAGGTGGTCCCCAGCTAAATGATGGAGAGTTTAGTAACCAAATGGACCCTTATAGATCTTTAACTCTTGAGTGAAACCAAAAAAACTCTTGAATGAGAATTGGGCCTTGATATGAAAAGGGTTGAAAACCACTGGTTTAGCATGCTCATTTTATCCTGCTAACTTTTCATTGATTTCTTTTTAACAATTCTTAACGGCAACTAATTGTTTTTTGATTATAACTTTTGTGCGTGCTGCAGGTTGAAATGAAAACTAACATGGCACACAGGTTGAAGTTGTGTTTGTGTGTGTGTGTGTGTGTGTGGCAGGCAGAGACTGGCAAATGTTTGCCTGTGAGTGTCTTAATGCGGTCTGTGTGTGTCACCAGGTTCACTGTGAGTTGAGTCAGTTGACAGAGAAATTGCAAGGGGAGGAGGTTCTGAGACTGCAACTCTCCGAAGAGTATGAACAGGTAAAGGAAGAGTACTGATTTTCTACATTTTCCAAACACTGAAGATTATTCTAGTTATATTCCATTCAAATACTAGTGGACGAAGGTCCGGAGCTGAGTATGCTGTAGTCTGTCAATAGATAGGACTGTCTATTGAAATGGTCTGCACTCACTAGGTGATTATTATTATTATTTTTTTTTTTAACCGTAGCAGCAGTCATGACACAAACAGACGCGTTTCGGCCTTCATCAGCATTTGCCCTGCCTAGGTGGATGTGACCTATTAATCATGTAAATCACATTACAATTACACAATATAACAAAATATGCCTTAACAATAATACAACATCAAAGTTGTAAACATTAAAGGGCCACTTTTCAACCTATCTTCACATAATGTGTCCTCACTAATAATCATGAGAAAATGCCACCATTTTTTCCTACTCAGTCTGTGTCTCATAGGAAGGCTGTGGGCAGTTCAGAAACCCGTCCACCAGTGACATCATCGTTAGGCAGATTTTTTTTACAAGAATGTTTTGATTTTTATTATCGTGAGAACGATGGCTTTCATTTTTGCATTGCAACTTTTCAGGACTAGAAACCTTGCAGTTTCTATTAGCTTGGATTCCCCATCGATGATGTCACTGGTGGACGGGTTTCTGAAAAAATGTGTGCCATTTTATCATGATTATTACTGAGGACCTATTATATGAAGCTGGGTTGAAAGGTCCTTTAAGTGGTCCTTTAAGTAAGGAAATACAAAAAAGAAATAATAGTACTTCTCAAATTACAAACCCTCAAGAGGTACAGTCAAGTAGCAATTTACCATCTGTATGCCTAAAAACCGAACTACGTAGAAACCAACTGAATTCCCATATTCGATACCTTGTCCTTTGATCAGATCTGTCTCCTTTTGCATCTCAGTTTTAGTCATTTGTAAACGGGCACCATGCGCATGTGTAGTAGGTTAGGGCTGTGTGCCTTTTACATGCATTTACAATGCAAAGATGCAATCGTATAGAATACTATCATTTGAAATGTTGCGGCATAGGCAGACCTGTTTCACACACACATTTGTATATTCACATGACGAGCCACAGTAGACCAGTGAACTGATTTTGAGCAGTGATCGCCTATTTCAACATCCATTGCACTGTTCACATTCCAGGCCCAGACTGCGGTGTCAGAACTTCAGGCCCAGCTAGACCTCCTGAAGGCTGCTGGAGACGCCCCACAGGCAGATACAGAGGACATCGCCCAGCTAAAGGTGCTGTAACAAAACCTACAACCAACTAGGTCTTGATGTCCCAATCACGAGTCTTCACCCTATTTGTTTTGCAATGTCCTTTGGCCATCTCATTATAAGGACAAATGTTGCCAAAAAATTACTGACTCTACAGTCTACACACGACACTAGGGATGTCCCGATCACGTTATTTTTGCTCCAGATCCGATTCCTATCATTTGATTTTAAGACATGCCGATTACCGATCTTTCCCGATCCGATCTTTATATTTTATACTACACTTATGCCATGTGAGAAATGTATGTCACTCTAGTTATATGAAAGCAGGGAATCATAGCAAGAATAATTATCTATTGGTTAATTAGATGCCCCAGAAAGACAAACATCAAGCATAAACATGACAGTTTTCACAAAATATCATTGTGTATACATCTTTCTTTGAGATTTACATTAGACACAATCCTTTTTAGACGCACTATTTTTTTTGAAATAAAAAAAGAGTCTCCGATTTATTTCTCCCGATCATTTGAAAATGACATGATCGGCTTCCGATTTCTAATCACCTGATCAGATCAGGACATCCCTACGCGACACCATCATGTTTGTTGATACGACCAAGCGTAAAATGGGGAGTAATGTTTTCCATCACTCACAAATACAGGAACGTCTGGAGAAGGAGAAGAAGCTGTCTAAAGACCTGGGCCAAGCAGCCACCAAGCTGCAGCAGCTCCTTAAATCTACCCAGGAGCAGCTTACCAAAGAGAGAGACGCTGTACGGACACTACAGGAGCACCAGCAGGACAAGGTGACAGGACCAGCAGTGTAGTGCAGTGGTTCCCAAAGTGGGTTCCAGGGGGTACTTGGCTCAATTAGAGATAGTTTGGAACCAAATGGACCCTTATGGGTCTGTGACTGGACCCTATGTACGGGTCCATTTGGTTCCATTTGTACACTCTCAGAGTTAAATTAACAGTGGTTTTACAATATAAATTTGGGTACCAGAGATAGAAATGCCATTAAATTGGGGGTCCGTAGCATAATGCGTGTCAAACTGGGGGTCCATGATATTAATATGTTTTGGAATCACTAGAGCCGTAGAAATCACTAGAGCCGTAGAAATCCTCCCTTATAGGGGTCACTGGCATACGTTTTCAAATGGGGGGTCCGTGGCCTAATAAATGTTGATTTGGGGGTCCTTGACATGAAAAGGTTTGGGAACCACTGGTGTAGTGGATACAGGCACATTTCCAATTTGGTTTTGGTCTGCATTAGTGTTTTACTCATCTTCTGTGTTTGTTTGTTTTTTACAGGGAGAGTATGTGGAATTGAAGGAAGGAACCTCGGTCTAATATGGAGGCCAACTTACTAAGGACACTACAGAAATCTGCCAAATATGCCTTATAATTACCATAGTTCATCCATTCCAAAACCTTTTTTTTCCCTTCCTGTTTCTTGTACTGTAGTTGATTGCAATGGTTGCAAAATTAAGAATCACATCTTTTGATATAATGAACATTTAAGTGTAAGATGAGAAATCCTGCTGCGAATGGTATTTAAACCCACATGCCATTATGTATTCTCAAAAGAGATGGATTCCCCTGCCTTATATTCCAAATATTTTCCCATAGTTCAGTGTTAAAAGGGAAACTGATTGTACGTCAAACGTACATAAACGTGCAATTAATTTGTATGTCTTTTTGTATGTGATTGAATGATGGGAACATTTTATGGTACAGCGATGCAATATATTTAGGGCCTAGCTGGCTGCTGACAACTATATGAAATTTAATTTGTATGAATAAACTATAATGTAGCAATACAGTATATGAAGTTGATACTTTTTTTTTTGCACTATGTACTTTATTAAAAATGAAATATAATTGGTTAACAAAGAATACACTGGTCTTTATACCATTACTCTTTATCTATTTTAACAATTGTAAAGTTGGTCACGTGGCCAAAAGATGTGGCCACTAGCCAATTAAAACATGTTCGGAAAAGATGTGGCAAGCCAATCAGACACCAGCTCTCAGCCCACACCAGGACCGCCCCCGCCTCACACGTCACTTTCAGAATCTGCAGCGTTCTCTCCGTCTCTCCGCTCTCGCAGGAGAAGACACAAACAAGGAAGGGGACGAATTGGATTTTGCTTATTCCTTCTAAATGTCTGTATTTAAAATATCACTGACACAGCGATTCCCTTACTTACATCAACATTGTTCTTTGTCAATAGTTGTTTTTTGCCGAAGTAAAACAATTACACTGTTCGCTACTTCACATTGGCTTCTCATTGCATGCACACACACACACACACACACACGCCTGTAAGCCACCCCCCCACACACACACACGTGTCCCACACACACACAGGCGCGATTACAGTTTCATTCATGCAAACACGGCACTTCTGCCGCGGAGTGCGTGGCAAAGTAACTCTGGGATTGAGTACTCGCGAAGCGGGCGCAAATTCTAGTACCATTACAAGCACTGGTTGTGTTCTTTTCATCACTTAAATCTCTTGAGCCCCATTTCCTCGCCGGCAGGGGCAGCGCTCAGCGGGTCAATGGAGACCCAATTGGTCTCCGGTTCCAACGCCGATGTTGTGGATTTACCCCCCTGGGGTTTAAGAGGTAACTCCACTCACTCAGGCAAAAGGCCACCTGAATAAGATATTTCTCCAGTGTTTGTAGTCTTAGGGTTCCATCTTGCGCCACCCTTATCCCTAAACTTATTTGCCATTTTTTTACTATTTTGAAATAAATCATTTTAAAATAGTTCAACTAGCCGATATACATCTACATGTTGTGAGCTTGTATATTTGAACAATTTTAAAACTGTTTTTAATATTTAATCATATTGTTTATTTCCCTCAAACTTATTTCTAATGGTTTGAGCCTCAATCACCACTGATATAACCAGTCCTTGTCATTTCTTTCTGGACTTTGAAAGCAGTTTTAGCTGCAATACCACAATGTCCTGAGGTGGTGGGGGTGCTGATATGCAGATTATTTAATACTAGATAAAACCAGCAATGGTGTTCATTGTAAACAAAGTGGAAATGCAAATTTGGAACTGAAGACTGGGGGCTGTATTTTGCGTGTCTTAAGTACCAGGTCTTATTACCTAACTTGAGTAAACTAAAGACCTGGAGGCGTGATCAATGCTCTTTGGCTATTCTGAGTGGCCAAAGAGCATTGATCACGCCTCCAGGTCTTTAGTTTACTCAATTTTTTTAAAGTCCCCCCATTCTGTGTTTCCTTGAACTGGAGGTCTGAAAGAAATCACATCTTGAAGGTATAATAATGAGTGGCATTCCCCGTTAATTGTAGTCTATCAAATTCATGAAAATATAACTTGTTAAATCAAAATGAGTCAAATCAAATGAGAATTGGCCTATGTAAGCCAAATAGTTTGGCCCAACCACCTTGTAAGGTTATATATTGACGATAACAAATCAAAATGGAATAATATAGATAGTGCAAATACAAATTCTGAAGTAAAATCAATAGACTGGGAAGAGAGCATTTGGTTTTCATTCCAACCCAAACCATTGAGTTTCAGCCCAAAATGTTAATTGGCTTGTTATACCTTGCAAGTACTCCAGGCTACATTTGGTAAAATGTAACATGGGGTGCTATAGTCCAGTGATACTCAACCTCAGGCCCGCGGGACCATTATGACTGGCCCACCAATGAAAATCTGGAAAATGAAATAAAAATAAATAAATCTGAATGAAGTTATCTTTAATTACATTATTATAAGTAATACTATTAGAGTTGTACTATTACTCGAACGAAAATAAAAGCTTGGGGGGGGGGGGGGGGAGATGCAATGCAAATGAAAGACATATACTGTGTATCCCTATTCCCTGACATAATTTTATAGCTAAACGGACAGAATTCTATTTTATTTGAATGATGAAACCCAGCTGCCATTAATAGTTGGAAATGGAAATGGAAATTGCGGAAATTGCGGAAATGGAAATTGCGGAAATTGTAATTGCGGAAATTGCGGAAATGGAAATTGCGGAAATTGCGGAAATGGAAATTGAGGAAATTGCGGAAATGGAAATTGCGGAAATTGCGGAAATGGTAATTGCGGAAATTGCGGAAATTGCTCTTCACTTATAGCTCTCTATTTTCAGGTAGATTGTTTTATTTTACTCAGTCAGCCATATCACTACTCATTTTGTTTCATGAAAAAGGTCATAGCTGGGTAATCTATTTTCAGGCAAATTGTGTTTATTGTATTTTATTTTACTCAGCCATAACAATTTATTTTCTGTTAACCAACTTGCTGGCTGGCAGGCAGGCAGACAGCTACTCATAGACAGGCAGACAGACAGACAGCTACTCATGGAGAATTGGACAGGCAGGCAGTCAGACAGCTACTCATAGACAGGCAGACAGACAGCTACTCATGGAGAATTGGACAGGCAGGCAGACAGCTACTCATGGACAATTGGACAGGCAGGAAGGCAGACAGCTACTCATAGACAGACAGACAGCTACTCATGGACAATTGGACAGGCAGGAAGGCAGACAGCTACTCATAGACAGACAGACAGCTACTCATAGACAATTGGGCAGGCAGGCAGACAGCTACTCATAGACAGGCAGACAGACAGCTACTCATGGACAATTAGGCAGGCAGGCAGACAGCTACTCATAGACAGGCAGACAGACAGCTACTCATGGACAATTAGGCAGGCAGGCAGACAGCTACTCATAGACAGGCAGACAGACAGCTACTCATGGACAATTAGGCAGGCAGGCAGACAGCTACTCAGACAGGCAGACAGACAGCTACTCATGGACAATTGGACAGGCAGGCAGACAGACAGCTACTCATAGACAGGCAGGCAGACAGCTACTCATAGACAGGCAGACAGTAAGACAGCTACTCATTGACAGACAGACAACTACTCATGGACAGACAGACAGGCAGGCAAAGAGCTACTCATGTTATGTTATTATAACAGCTACTCATGTTATGTGCAATAATTTGTGCAGTTATGGAAACAGCTCTTTGTTTATGCAAGAACATGTAACACATTTATTTATTTACATATGTGCATGCACATTGTACTTTGATACATTTTGCGAAAATAAAGCAATTGAAAGAGAGAAGTTATCAAGTATCATTAATGTCGTAATTTTATCTACTGGCCCCTGGCCCCTTGCCATTTTTGTAATGTGGCCCACTGGTAAATCTATTTGAGTATCCATGCTATAGTCCACACCATAGGCTGAAAGTTTTGATCCTCTGCCAAGTTTTATTTTTGTTTAGTTTTTACTCTTAAGATCCAGACACCCAGAGCCGAATAATAAGCAGAACCAAAACATATGGGTTCATGCACATGCAGTATTTTTAAAACCATCATAACTGAATGTTTACATGAGCACAGCTGCCCCGGGCGGCAGGCCTCCTTTGACAGGTTGGAACCTCATTTGACATGTTTCAAGTAAGCTCCCTCTCGTCAAATTGATCACAACTTCACTTTTAGCAGTCACTATAGTAAAATGAAAAAGAATGCACACGTCTACCATTACTGGTTACAATTGGCCGATTTATTTAACAGAACACTGGAGGCAGCAGAATGATTAGATACATTTGTGTAACTTAACAGCAGTGTGAACTTGGCTCTGTTCTCTTTGTTAGTCAAGTGGTGCCCAGTAAAGCTGTATTAAAGTAAGTTACATCATGTAAAATTAAATTGTCATATCAAACTAAACAATGTTTCCACTAACTCAATTGAGAAATGTAACAGTCTGATCTGATAAACAAAACAAAAAAACAATGCAATGCAATCGTTATTTAAGTCACTATGTGTAGTAAACAATATGCTTAAGAAACTTAAGCAACTTAAAAACAAATGCTAAATGTCAAACATGCATTTTTCTGAAACCTGAAACTAGCAAAAGATAATTACTATAAACTATGGGTTTTACAAATTAATATACACCTGAACAAAACTTTTCAGAAACAAAAACAGTGTCACTAACAGTTGGTTTACATGTGGACTTTGCCTCAAGTATTATCCATGGCCGTATCCAGTGATGAGTCATGAGCCCATCCTACAATCTCTTAAAAACTTTGTCAAATCCACCCCTGGATGAAAAATGAATCCAATCTATATGCATGTAAGGATAAAGTTGTGATTATCAGTCAGGCCCATTAGTTGGTATCTTTTCCTTCCAGCTGCTTTACAACTGATCTCCCTCC
Organism: Protomyctophum bolini; assembly: GCF_963924005.1. Taxonomy (NCBI): domain Eukaryota; kingdom Metazoa; phylum Chordata; class Actinopteri; order Myctophiformes; family Myctophidae; genus Protomyctophum; species Protomyctophum bolini. The sequence goes on from NC_137875.1 coordinate 22,135,808, forward strand.
CAATTTGTCCACAAAGAACGCTGGATCCTTGAGGTCAGCAACGTCAGTCAACTCCCATGTATGTTTGATACCTGAGGAGCAAATAAAAGAAAAGTTACTTTGCGACACCTGTGATCTGGGACATTTGTCCCCAAAAAGCATAAATCGAGGATCTTTAACCCATTCTGGACAGGAACCCCTTTTGATGTTTTAAGCATTATTTTATAATTTAGCCATTGGAAAATAGCAAGCAAACTCGTAGCGCGGGACCGAGTGCCGCGCTACGAGCTTGTAGGTCTGCTATTTCTGAAAAATCGCAAATCTTTGAATATATCTTTGAATATAACCCTTTCAGAGGGAACGTTTTTAACTCAAATCTTTGCTTCTGGGAGAGCACCTGAACATTTTCAGATGGGGGTCGGTGGCTAATTAAATATAATTTTTCACAACACATTCATGCTCTACTCCGGATTAGAACCAAGGTCTCCCAAATTTCTACCACTCATTCAAGAACCTAAGGTCTCCCAAATTTCTACCACTCATTCAAGAACACATCCCCGTTTAGTTAAAAGAGATATTATAAGCTTCAGGCAGTAGGGAGACTACCTACAAACTACAACCACCCTGTAGATGTACTAGTTATATTGCATCAACATACTCCACAACAGCTTTCCACACACTGGGTCGGCAGTCAGAACCCATTTGTAGGTTACAGACATTTATGGGTATAAATATCCTACATTTTTATTATTTCAAAACATAATTTTTTTTTTTTTACATGCAACATTTCATGAATTGTTAACAAATTTGAATGATTTTCCAAAAGAATTTCATAAGAAAAATCCATAAATTAGAAAATTAATGTTTAAGAAATAGTCAAATAGCCCATATACAACAAGTTGTGAGCCATTTGTTTGAGTCATGAGCTAAAAAGTGTAAGAATCACTGCTCGCTGCTCTACCGATATACATTTTATTGGGGCAACCCGATAGGCAAGTGGTTAGGCACGTAGTACCACATGGGCTCTAATGCCTGACAGCCAGTTCCTGGTTCAATTCCTGGACTGCCGGACCAGTCGCTGCATTTCACTCGCCTATTCTGCGTTTCCCGTCTCTTTCCTCTAAATATCCAACTATTAAATGCTCAAAAAGCCCCCAAAAGTAACCACTTTAAATAATATTTTATGCATTAAAATAAGTTCCAGATCACAGCCTTAAAGGGCTCAGGAGGTAGTGTGGCCACTGCCTCCTCCTAGTTTCTTGTCAAAGAGTCCTGATGAGCAGGTTGATGCATTGAATGGTTGCCTCTGTTGCCTGCGTCTACAGTTAATACAACATGTTGTTGTCCTCACCATTATACCCAAGACTACTGGAGAATAAGGTAATTTGTTTGTTGTACGTGTGTGTGCACACACACACACACACACACACACACACACACACACACACACACACACACACACACACACACATGCCAGGGTCTTCTAATTTGGTTAAACACATTCTCCAAGGTTTTTTGGTCTATGGCTTAAAACATTTTTAAATTCCCATAAATAGCCAAAATCAGTCTAAGGGAATAAAATAAAAACACCAGCTGACAGATACGTTGAGGTCTAAAGCCTAATTTATACTCTTTTGCACTGCGGTGTATAAATCAGACTTTCAAATTACTTCAACAAACTTATCAAGGAAAAAAACCTTTCATATAGCCCTTACCGAGAAACTTCTTCTTTATCGCGTCCTTTGAGCTAGCATACTTCATCTTCTCTTTGACCGTTGAACAATCCGGTGCCCTGATAATAAAATAGAAGAATAATAATAAAAGAGAAACAAAACACATTTTCCAGTTTTTTTGTTGATGTTGTTCAACATATGATTAAAATCTCCATTAACCGTGGCATATGCCTACCCGTTTTAGGCATACCTTTTTCAAAGTTTCAAGATATTTCCAAAAAAACTGGGTCTACATGAGCACAATGCGTTGTGATGCATTCTGAACTTGTAGGATCGGCCATTTTTTAATAGCCAAAGTATAAAATATGGCTCAGTTGGTTAATATTACTGCACAAAATATCTAAAGTCAGTTACAGTATACTTAAACTGTGGCTACCTACCACATGATGAAGATCAATTCATTTTTTGTACTGACGGTGGTGTGGTAGTTACAGTCGTAGAGAGCATAGCGACATTCGTTGTCGGGCACCTTGCTCATGATATACTTGAAGACATTGCTTTCGCCCTGGATGTCTCTCACGTGTATTTGGGATGTGGTCTCTGGGATGATGAAGTTGCCTTCGATCATAAAGAGGCAGAACTTGACTTGATCCAGTGGGTCCTCATCTTTAAGAGTTATCCTCATCTTGTTAAACAGGGTTATTGCTTCTTCAACAACCTCAATTCCAGATGCCTGTTTCAGAACAACACAGATGTTATATAATAATATTCAAGAAAAGACTTGGCCCAAGGGTGACAATACCAGAAGAAAGGCCAAGGCGTCACCACCATATAATAATCAGTAGTAGTGGTCAGTGGAGTTTTAAGGTGCACAGGAAAAATTCCATGACAACCCAGCTACTAGTATGTGATTCTGGTTTTGTAGGAGATTTACCCAACCGAATTGAACTGATTAATCCAAAAACAAGTGCATAGCAAATGCATAGATGTACCTACTACATAGTACTTTGATAGACACCCTCCCCTTTTATCTATGCCTTGTTCATCCCAATACAGAGTAGCCTAGGAATAGATGACAATGTCACACAGATAACAAACAATACAGCATGCTCAACATTCATGGCCCTGAGGTATGTCCCTAAAATACCAATTTTGTATTTGCATCGCAATTTGAAAAAAGTTACATTTAAATAATGACAATAAAATAAAACTATTAGCCGAGATTAGACACAACAAACACGAGAGAAAGTGTTTGTTGCACAAATGCATTCTATGAGTGCAGTTTGAATGCTGAAGGCATGGCCTCTGCCACATTCCAGGTAGTGAGGAACAAGTTAACACACGTCCGCCCTGAGGCATTCTTTAAGGACAGGTTTGAAGTCAGACGAAAGATCTCTCCATTTCAGAGACAAACCAACCACACCTTGAACAAGAAACCGTTTCTCCATTCATTTAAAAAAAATATTAAAACGTTTATTTTAAAGCACACACACCCCAAATAAATGCGTGTGTAGGTCTACTACCCAACAATTGCAACAGGACGTGCACACGTTTCATTAAAAAAATGATTGTAGACATGGGGAGTGCAACTGTTGGTCGAGTTACTTACAGCGCGTGTGAAACACGCCAAAACTACAATCGACGACCACAATTAAGAATGCCACTTGAAAAACACTTGTATTCGTCTTATAATTAATATATATATATGAATTAAAAAGCCACTCACCATTTTTGACTGCTGATGATGGGTGTTAGGAACCAAGTCTAGGGGGTGAAGTGAAGAGAGGAGCTTGTTAACAGCAGCTGTGATCTGGCAGAGTAGAAGTCAAGGCGAGCAGGCGAGGTGGGTTTTAACGTTTCATTTATACTTCCGCGTGCGGCGGTGTCTCGCGGCGAAAATAGCCGATCTAAAAGCTCAGGGCGCGTCGCGTCCGCGACGCGCCGAGCTTGTAGATCGGCTTTTTTTTCGCCGCAAATCATGGCTCGGGGTGGGAGGGGACGCGTCATACACAGAGCAGAGCACCTCTGTCGTGAACGTAAAACCTGTCTCTTTCTTCTTTCTTCTCCCCTCAGGTGAGATCTGAAGAAGAATGTTCGCGTTTACATTTATTTGCACAGACACACACTTCCTTCTATCTGTGTTGCTGCGTTTTAAACAACATTTAAGGGGGGGGGGGGGGTTGTTTGTCAATATTGCGTCGTATTGGTGCCGGTGAGCTAAAAAAAACTAAAGACTTTTCATTCTCTAGATTAAAATCCCACAGGTGAGTCGACAAGGAGCCAATAAGGGGAGGGATGTGCAAATGACACCCTTATATGGAGAACAAGCCTGTCCAAATGTTAAGCATTTAGGGCGAGATGCGTTTCAATAGCCTTATATGGCAAAAGGGTGGAAAAGTTGACTGACAAGAAGCAGGCTAGACACACTCACGCACGCATACACACACACACACACACACGTTTTGCAGGGATTTTAGATTGAAATGCAACTGGGTCTATTGTTAAAAAAAAAGAAAGCATAAATATTTGGTATCAAAGCATATACCAGTCAACCAGTGTATGTGTATATATACTAGCCTACACACACACTGTATATATATATATATATATATATATTGCATTTTCTTACCAATACAGTGCAAAGTTGCATTAAAAAAATAAATATATATATATATATATATATCCATACAGTGCATCAGATGTCTACACCAAACACACATTTGTTGTAACTTGTGATTGAATATAGATGTTAGGCCTACTGCCATAACAAAATATAATTCTGAGATCAAATTGATTAATTTAGATTTATTTTCATTAACAGACTGGTTTATTTCGTTAGATGGCTCATTTAAAACAGAATTTCAGTGAATTCACGAATGGGAATGAGTAGAGGAGGAGTAACCTGGGCCCCAGTAGTGCTGTTCAGACCCCGTGGGCACACTGGACGCGTCAGGAGCGTCAGAAGAAGCTGAAGCCCTTCTTCTTCGTGGGGTTTTTAAGACAGCTGGTGGATGGAAAAGAAGCTCCACCTCCGCGCCCGACGGACGCGCTCTCCTCCGTGTCCGTTGGGCGCGGAGGTGGAGCTTCTTTTCCATCCACCAGCTGTCTAAAAACCCCACGAAGAAGAAGGGCTTCAGCTTCTTCTGACGCTCCTGATGCGTCCAGTGTACCCACAGGGTCAGAGGTGTCTCAGTAGTTTCAGAGAGATAGTTGTGGTGCTCTGTGGAACCTCGACAGGATTAAATGCATTACACATCGTCTTCTAAAAAAATCCAGCCTTCATGGCCAATTTAAAAAATTGAGATTTGAATAATGATTATGGACCAGAGGAGAGACTGGAATTCGTGTTTTATTTTCCTCAAGCTGAGAAAGTATACAATAGCAAAGAGAGTAAATACACTACTTTCAAAAACAGATCATTTTCTTTGCACAGGTAATTGTACAAGATGTTTAATGTTCAAGAAGTTAAAATATTGCCAAACAAAAGTTGCTTGTGTGTAAACTTGTAGTTCGAACTGCTCAACGGCAACAGGGACCCATTCTTCAGCTGGAGACCTATAGCAGTGACACACTTAGCCACTATGTAGAGAACACAAGAACACCAAGTTAGTACAGTCTTTATCTATCAATGCGCACGTTTTTGTAATTTAATCTATCCTTTATTTAAACAGTTGGTTCCACGTAACAAATCTAAGAGGCCAGCATCAAGATTATGTTAATATTGCAGACAAGTGACATGATACAACCATGTCTAACAGAAACAATGATCAGAAAACATGGTTGAAAAGAGGTTAAAATGTTAAACCTACCTGAAACATGTTAAACTCCACCTCACCAGACTCATTCTCGTCCAGGGACTTGAAGGTTCCTATTGTAAATGAGAACAAGAATCAGTATCAGCCATTACTTCATGAGTGTGTATTACTGTAGTGGTGGTATCTGGACAGCGCAGCAGTTGTTCCTACACTAGCCCGGGCAGTGCACCGTTACACCCCGGTCCTCCGCCTCCCCGTCTCTAATTCCATTACAATTGCAATATCTATCTCTATTTTCTCAAAGATAGAAATATACTGTGAAGCGAATATTAGAGCGTATACCCCCCCCCCCCCCCCCCCCCCCCCCACCTAATTCCATTAAAATAGAGGGTATGCAAATGCATAATGTGAATGGCAGATCGAGTGGCAAAGTCAATTTAATGTTGTTTAAAGCCATCTAATGCAATCAAATAGGACTTTTCTGTTTGGATGTATGGGCTGTCAAGGCCAGAAAGTTGTTTTTTGCCACACAGTAGGCATTCCTGCACCCTCTATATCTATTTCTCTGTTTTTGTTTCTTCAAAGACAGATATAAATGTACTGTGTAGCTAATATTAGAGGCTATAGAGCACCGCAGTCCCTCCCCCTTTCAGAAAAACGAGTGGCCCAGGAAATGAAAACCCAATGCATTCTCCCATCGGCACTTCTTATTTAATTTATTTAAAGACGGTTACGCCGCGGACAAAGCCAACTAGGATCGTGACAAATCATGACAATGAACACAATGTTTTGGGCCGATCAAATAATTTATAAGACGAAAAACAAAACAAATATTGTTGTCTCCTGACTTTCTTTTCTTCTTTCTAATGATTTGATCGGCCCAAAACATTGTGTTCATTGTCATGATTTGTCACGATCCGAGTTGGCTTTGTCCGCGGCGTAACCGTCTTTAAATAAATTAAATTAAGTGCCGATGGGAGAATGCATTGGGTTTTTCTGAAAGGGGGAGGGACTGCGGCGCTCTGTACCCCCCCCCCCCCCCCCAATGTTACTGCATAATAGGCAACAACATGCACAAATGCGCTCTGTGCATTAATTACAAAATGGTGATATCAGATTTTTCAAAGTGCGAGCGTTGTGTTATTTTCATTCTAAGAATTCATATTCTTCTCTGTTGCCCGTGCATGTTCATTGACATGTGTGGAAGTCTGCAGTGTGTGTGTGTGTGTGTGTGTGTGTGTGGGTGTGTGTTTGTTGACTGGGCAGAAGAGCACGTAGACGGAGGGCCCGGGAGGTGGCGCCCGGGCTAGTGTAGGAACAACTGCTTTGCATCTGGACATGAGGATGAACCGTACTGAAGAGAGACTCCAGGCGGACCAGGCAGCACACAAAGTTGTCAAAATCAATGGTGAGATTTGGTTCGCTATAGCGGGCAACAATAACCTGGTGCAGGGCGTTGTTGAGAGAAAAACCTTTAAAAGAAGACAAAGAACAGAGTGAATGCTTCAAATATGTGGCTGACACAGGGTAGGAATGCCTACTGGTGTGATTGAAACATTGACATTACATTGTAGAAACTGAAGTACCTAAAAAGAAATGTCGGGATAATTTTGAAATATTGGTTTAGAAGCATGTGTTTGCCCTTACTGAACAGAGGTTTCTGTGAAGAAATGGCAAACACACCCACAATTCATATCTCACCAGCATCCTCCACAGCCAGGTGCATCTCAGTGGAACTCATACAGCCAGAGTTGTCTGCATCTTTCTCCCTGTAGAGAGCCTGGTGGACATCAGGAAACATTAATGTAAACCCTACAGCCACACAATGGACACTTATCAGCTACTCTGAAACTAGAAAAAAACATTCATAGAGCTTCATTCATCCATCCCTGACTCACTGATATACGCTGGATATCAGTGAAATATCTGTGACCAGATATACCTTCTCAATAACCAAAACAGCATACAGTACCCGCTCTCACCATCCCCCCCTATATGATAACATTGAAACTAGGTTTCTACATATCTGCATCTCCCATTAGACCTTTTACTTGGGAAAATGTCAAGTGATTGCTGGAGTGTTGAGAGCAAAAAAAATACAAAGTAGTGTACACACCAGGAATCTTTCAATCTTAGTCCACAGGATCTTAAATTCCACTAGTCCCAGTTTGCCAGTTCCATCTTTCTATGAAGAGAATCAAGGAGGAAACATGAAATGATGTGTATCACAGACAACTGTGAGGGCTGATTTATACTTACAATAACCATACAACGTTGCATCGCAAAACGTTTTGAGTTTGTAGATATGCTAACTTCTTATAAATTATATAGAAATTGAGTATGACAATAGAAGGCAGAGGCAGGGCAAAGGATACATCCAGAAGGTTGACCATGTTACGGCATGTAGCCAGACTGAACCCATCAGTTTTGATGTCACTCCCTGAAAAAGATCAGAAACTGGACATGATTTTCATGCTATGAAACCATAAGTTTCTTGGATTGGAATAATAATTTTTCTTACGCTTGGTCACCACACGGTTCAGAATTCTTTGCAGCTCAAATGCAGAAATCTCAGAGTCCTAAGAGCACAAATAACATAATTTCCAGTCTTCTTTCAATAGTACATGATCAAATGTATATTTTGAAACCCAATTGAACAATATTTATTAAAATCGTAACATACTTACATGTCCAGCAAGTTTCTCAAACAGATCCTTAAACCTCTCACCAATATCATCCTCATCCACTTCAATCTGAAAGTGGAAAGAGTTCAGAATTGTCATGATCCAATACATTACAACATTAATCAATTTAAAGAAAAGGAAAGTAAACAGTCAAATCTGCATTTAATTAAAGTGAGTCAAAGTGACTAAGAATTTTGCTGTGTAAATCTTGTGCCTAAGGTTTTACCTCTTCCACATGGAACTCTACTTCGTCATCCAACTCTCTGAAAAGGATAGTGGTCACAATATGATTTGAGTATACAATAACTTGTTTTAATAAAACCATATACTGTAAAAGTGTAAAAGTCTCCTAGTGTGGCACCATAACGGCACAGTCAGATCTTGAGATTGAATCCAGCACAAGCCCTGACCCGTTTGCCAAATGCACTCTCCACCCCTTCTCCCTCATCTCTTTCTACGGTGTTACATAATGACACAAAAATGCAAGTCTTCACAGTAGGCACACCGTCAAACCATAGTTCAATCTGTGACAAAACGGAACATACTGGAAATCGGCCTGTTTCTCAGAGAACACCCGCACATAGAAGTCTCCATTCTTGTTGGGCTCAAAGGTGGAGGGGAGGATGAGGTATTCCCCAGGCGGGAGACAAAAACGGCTGGACACTTCTCGCAGGTTGGTGAAGGTCTCGGAGCGAGCTTTCGACGCGTTGCGCAAGAAGAAGTTGCGTTTCAGGTGGATTTGCCTCTTGCCAGAATCCTGGAAGATAATACACAGTATACTCACATGGGGGCACCCTAACCCTTATTTCAAGACATGCACTGTTTGTGATTACCCAGGCAGGGTATTGACACCATTGCATATTATCAGTGGTGGAAAAAGTACTCAAATGTTTTACTTAAGTAAAAGTAGCAATACTGCAATATAGAAATACTCAAAGTCCAGTACAAAAGTATTGGCATCAAAATGTACTTAAAGTACCAAAAGTAAAAGTACTCTTTATGCAGAATGTCTAATTTCAAGTTTTAAAAATCATTTGAAAATAGAAGATCTACAAGCTCACAATGTGAGTTTGTAGATTTGTACTTGAAGTTCTTAAGTACAGTACTTATGATGAATTGAACATGGTGGACCCTATTGTAAACAAGTGTAATGCTTTATGGTGTCGTCCACAGTTTTGTATTGAGTTGTGCTTGAAATGTACTGTAATTCTCCAATCTGTTAATAAATCAAATTTCAATCAATCAATTAAGTAAACCACCAATGCATATTATCATGATAATATGAAATCTTTGAATCCTTACTCATACTTCACAAGAAATTATTGGGAGATAAATCTTCACATTCAATGAAGTTATTCTGGGCCAATCTGTTTGTATACATACCTCCTCAGGCACCTAGAGGAAGCAAGACAATAGTAAAAAAAGGAAAATCAGTGAAAAAGTGAAAGGTGGTATTTCATAATCCTCTTTGCAATACAGTTGCATAAAATAGAACTGGCTTCACCATAGTGGTTTTCTAGCATTTAAGTAGCATTTTAAAAACACAATAATATAATCAATATTTCTACCTCGTAGATGGCAAATCCAACAGTCTCCATGCCCTTCCCCATCTTCCTCATGCGGCGCCTGTTCTTCTGCATCAGACCCACCAGGAATGTGCATCCCTCCTCCTCACCATCATCAGCATCATCATCCACCTCCTCCAGCTTTATTACAAACTGGGGGTTCATCCAGAAAGTATCTGGGGATGAGAGACTGGGTCAATGTGCTGCACATACATCAGATAAATGGATCGGTTAAAATACTTTACAAGTCACAATGAACAGATTTTGGTTGGTTTCAATGAAAAAACACGTAGCATAAATCTGATTTGTTGATACGATAGCTATGGTAAATGGCAGTTAAATGCCCTTGTTATAATTTATATCACGCTAACAAAAACATGATATACTTTGATTATTTTACAGCTAAAGTGTTGCCAGTCTGACGCACAGTTGTGCATGCTGCTTTATGCACAATGCAAGGATATGGCTTGGATATATTGGACATATATGGATATGGTGGCCTTTCATGAGCTATTGATCCTTATTTTGGGCATGTCATTATAGAACAATAATAATAATAATAAAATAAAATAAATCTTCAAGCTAAAGCTGCAATCAGAACAATTCATGCATTCAATTTGAACCCTTGTCTCTAAATCTATACTAGTGATTTAATTCTTGCTCAGGGGAGATAGTGGTTCAACTCGACCACATGATGGAAACTTCTCAATAAACACTACAGTTATGTTAGGCATATTGTATTAACTATTTAATTAATTAGATTGGTCAATATGTATTACTCAATGTATTTACTCAAAGTTATGGATTGCAGCTTTAAGTGCTTATCCCATTTTGGGCGGGAACCCCTTTTGGTGTTTTAAACATTATGTTCTAATTTAGCTATTTAAAAATAGCAGATCTACAAGCTCATAAGCGGCACACTACGAGCTTGTAGGTCTGCTATTTTTGAAAAATCGTGAAAATATTTATTTCAGAAAACTGGAGGATTTCGAATTTTGTTTTTAATTTTGAGGTTAGGCCTAAATGGGTTAAGGAGAAGATATTGTGGTGTTATTAGGTACTTGGATAGTTCCTGCAACCCCCAGCTGTCGAGCCCCTTCTCCATCCCTCATCAAACTCTGACAATGCCCACTTCTTGTGTTCGTCATCTGTGAGCACATCTGGGGTGAGGTTACAGATCTCCAATCGAGAATAGTGGCGCAAAAAGTCTGAAAATGATATCCTGTGGAGAGGAGGAGGAAGAAAACTTGAGTCATTTAAAAGGGATGAATGAATTTATAGTCAATATGCCAATCTGCTGTACAAGTTGCAGATCAACTAGTTTCACTACTAATCCTACACAGGGCGTAAGAGCTTAAGGCCAATTTCAGATTCAGATTTTTGAGCGGCGCTAGCGCCTCCTATATTCAGCTATAGTGTAGCTTCTTATCCCAACAAAAACATTAAATGCCATCGACAATGAATGGAGAATTTACGTCATATGTGTCTGAGCAAATCGGTAATTTTTGTGTTAACGCAAAGATTAAATATCATCATACATCATGAAGTGTATGATGATAAGAGCTCCCCTCACTTCACACAGGTGTGATTTTTATTAAAGAGATAGCCCCTTGAGATGCAGTCCCCCTTGGAAAGTCCCCCTCATTTCCAAGGGCGACCCATAAAAACATAAACAAACTAGAAATGCACTCTGTCGAGGTGCCAACTTGCGTGTTGCACACAAGTGCGCAAGCAGAGCGCCCAAGTACTGCCAACCTCTACGAACATCCTATCTATAAAAAAGCCCCTCTACCTTGAAGCGTACCTTAGTTACGTCACCTTCAACAGCCAGTAAGGGACCACCATTCTTACAGACATACAAACATATATACTGTGGAGTCTCAACCACGGTACAATACATACGTTACCTTTTACCCACCCAACATTGAAACATATCTTAATTACGTCACCATCAACAGCCAAGTATAACCACGCATACCACTTTTGATCCAGCCGACCACAGTACTTGCGCGCTCTGCTTGTGCAAGTAAACGCATAGAAAGTAGAAACATACAATACACAGATACAAATACACCTATGATGCCTTGGCTTACAGTATGTGCAATGCATGTGTGCGTGCCTATATGTCCTGGATCATCTGGCTGCAGACAGCAAGGGGTCACGTGACAGAGCAAGCCTCAGTGTCAGGGGAGGTGTGGGAGAGAGAGCAAATATGTGCAATATGGGTGTGTCTCACCTGAACTGGATTAGGCACACCAGCATGCAAAATGCAAAAGAGCTGTGGAACCGCCATGTTGAGATATGTACAGTATTGTATTCCTCTGCTGCACATAGTTAACCCTTCACTCTCTCCTATACCTACCTACCTTGAGGTCCCACCTCTTCACCTTACTTTGCCACACTTGTATTGCTCAGTATAACTTTGTTCTGGACAAAACGTGTCATGTCAAGTGCCTAAAATATTAGTACAATGTGGCTGCTCTAGTGGCAAGCTGTCAATACCCATTGGTTTCAAAGAGGAGTTGCAATTCTAAGACAGCAAAATATGAATATGTCAAAATTATAGGCAAGGTGATGAGATAGAGGTCTTTTTTGTAAGGTTTACCAGAACTCTCCATCTTCGGAACGGTCGGTCAGCCTAGCACGGTCGTCATCACTCACGTACCGCCACTCAGAGGAACTATACAAAATATACAATACATTCACAGTTGACTAGTGTACCAAAGACATTCAGAAATAAGTGAGTAGTGAGTACACAGGTTGTTGTATAAAGAGGACACGCATACAAATGGAATGTCATCCATCTGTAACACCCTAGACACAAGTACAAGCTCTGAAAACACATTTTCCACAACAACATCATTGCAATGACTCCACACTGGGTGTGTCCATGTGTGTATGTTGTTCTAGTGGTTAATGATGGTGACTAACTGAATTCCATAGGTCTTACTAGGTTGGGCTCCATTATGTGAAGTAGGTAACCAAAGGCACATTCACAACTGCACAATTGTACTGTAGTTCATCTGGCCAAACGCACTGGTTGAAAAGTCCATATATAATGGTGAAACAAATCTTATGTGTGGCATAAGGTGCACGGCATGACTCGGTTATAATTACAAATCAGACAGGAGATGAACATGTCTCAACAAGAGAGATACATAGCAAATCAAATGCATCTCTACAGTGAACATGTTAACAATGCCATTCTTATGGCGTGGCTCTACAGAAGGCTAGGAGAGTTAGTCAGTATGTTCTGTTATTATTATTTCCCCCCCCCCCCCCAGATGTTTGATAATTGTGGAGCCCCTCCCATGTCCAGCTTTGTGCATATGCATGTAGCCTAGTGTGCGTGTAAACACAAACTTTGTCCGCCATTGATAATGAATGGCCAGTTTTGAGTGTTGTAATGTGTTACATTAAAAGCTGGACATAGGATGTAATTGGCCAGAATGAGATGATGTATGATGATAAGAGCACCCCTCACGTCACACAGGTGTGATTTTTTAATGAAATATTTAACATTATGTTTTATAATTAATGTTAATGTCAATGGGGCTCTTGATCGAGCTGAAAGTTGAAATCTTGGTCAAATGTGGACTCATACATTATAGATGACTGACTGAATCACAGGCTGGCCACAGTTCTAGAGATCCACATTGGAGCCACACCGTTCCCATATACATCCAGAGGGGGGGGGGGTTCAACCAAGGCCAGAAAGAGGAGAGACATGCGAGACAAGACCAGGACCGGGGTTCAAACTCAGGTCCTTGTGGCCCACAAGGAGCACATGCACACTAACATGGTCACCAGGCACGTGAGGCCGTCATTACTTACTTGTCACTCCAGGGTCCAGTCCATTCCACCTGTCCCCAGGGGTTCCTCACCCTGATGAGCTGTACCATGTCTCCTCTGTAGTCCACCTGGACAACAATGTCAGTGTCAAATCATTCTTAATCGGAAAAAAACGGAGTACACACATACTGTACCACACCTTATACCACGTCGCTCAGTATGTCAGATGAAATTAATGAGAATAATCTGTCTTGTATCTCTGAATACCTTCTGAATGTTATCTCTTGTCATGTGAGAGGCTAGAGTTATTAGCCTAACCTAAAAGAATGGTCCATGTATCTATCTATAGAACTACTATCACAGACGAGACACCATTTCCCTCACCTGGTCTGCTCCAGTTAATGAGTAGGCATGACCTTTCACCAGTTTCCTGGACGTGATGGCTTCAGAGTCTGCTGAGCTGGTGATCTGGAAGGGGGTGAGCCATTCCAAACAAGATTCAAGTATGAGGTAAAGGCAAGAGGTAAATAACAAACTGAATAATAGAGAAAACAATATGTCTATGCTTGAAATAATCAAATCAAACAAACATCAATTGAGCATCCCAGAAGAGAGCCTCTCTCAAGGGCTTTTCGGATTATTTTGAAAAGGGGAGGTCCTGACTTCTTAAGGTCATGGCTCTCAGCGATGCCCCCAGTGAAGTCCTCAAAGCCCTCAGTGGTGGAACCTCCAGAGAGAGCCTCATAACATCCATTCACTCTAAAAGATGGGGGGGAAAGTTAAGAAAAGACCTAACTGACTGACAAACCTTTAGAGAAGATTGCTCCTTTTGAGAATGTGTGTAGTCTGTTCCAGGACGTGGTATCCATGGATGTGTTTATCTGTGTATTGTAGCTTTGAGGGTTGGGAGGGATGTCGGAGAACGTGGTGTCGAGTGGTGTGTGAATGTGTATGTATGTAGTATGTGTAAAATGCTATTTATCTTTTGGCATTATGGCACTGTTTTTATGTCAAATAATGTTATGTTATTATGTGAATAATATCATCATGTGATTTATTCATACTTAGCATAGGCCTTCTCCAGAAGGGCACTCCAGAACTCAGAACCCTCCTCTGAGTGAACAAAAAGCAGCTTCCCATCTTTGGTGGGCAATCGGTCATCAATCACCACATCCGTCCAGTCACCAAACTGCCAGAGCTGAAGAACCACAACATGACACGCCATAGAATCAATCCTCGACAATGACTCTTTTCATATGCCATAATCTTTTGCTGTTGGAGTACTGGAAGAGTAGGTTTTGGGACTGGAGGCACGGTGTGTAGGTATTACATAACATAACGGCCTCATACAGTATTATTTTATTATGTCAGAGACAGTACCTGAAAGTGAAAGATGCCGGCATAGCCCTCATCAAAGCTTTGGCCATGGGGAACAACCCGGGCCAACACCTGCTTGTTCAGAGTCAAGGACGCAATGGCTGCCAGAAGCCAGCAGTCACCTGTACACAGGAGTTGACTGTACGATTAAATACTGTCCAACAAGCACAACAAAGATTGTAAATTGTCAATTGCTAACATCAAACTAATTATAGGTCAAATATGGGACCATGATGGAAATAAGTGTTCACTTTGACAAATCATGCCTCAGGCGATGTCATTCTTTTGTTCTCTTAGAATTACCTCCATACCGGTAAAACAACAGAATGCAACCTCTCCCACACATGCATGCATGAGACTGGGTGTAGACTGAATATACCAAGTATGGAATTTGCAAATGGTGACATATGTAGACTACATCCTGTAAGCGAGTGTACTGCAAGAGGACTGCAATGGGTGTGCCCTTTTGTAAAATACTGGTCTTAAAACCTAATAATAAAACCAAATAATTTCAATGCAATTTAGTTAGTTTTTTACTAGAGATGTCCCGATACTGTATTTGTATCGGAAAAGTATCGGTATCGGCCCTTATTTGTCATATCGGTATCGGCGAATATGCCAGACTAACCCTTAGAGTATATAATGAATAGACACGGCACCCGGAGGAAACCCTGAGGCGAAATGGACATAGTGGCCGAATTCGGTATTTGCAGCGCTGGGCCAAACTCATGATGCTGGTCCGTTGACTATCATTGCGCATGTTCATGACGACACGTGAACGCTGTTTCAGTGCAATGATAGTCAACGGCCAGCGTGTTCGTGAGTTTGGCCCAATCAATCGCACAATGCACTCTGTTCCTAGCCGGAATGCAAGTGGATGGGAGGAGAAATCCGGTACCGTCTCTATTCATATATACTCTAAGGTCTAACCACCGATCCGACACAGGGGTAAGGGGTTGACACTATGGCAGGTAAATAAAATGTTGGGGCATGTTGGGCGTTTGCTTTCGAGTTTCCCAAACTCACATTTGAGTGAGGAGTCTACTATAAACACAACACAAGATATATGGCTAGATAGCTATAAACACTAACACAAGATCACAACACTGGTATCGTTATCGGCTAACAGAAATTGTGGTATCGGGAACGGATCGGGACATCCCTAGGTTTTACTTTGTTTCACTGGGCACTTCCTTCAAAGTTAAGCTACAGAAGGACTGTAGGCATTCGGGTAGCCAGGGATTCTAACTAAAAGACAGAGAGAGAGAGAGAGAGACTTACCAAGTGCTCCTTGGCATATATCAGTCCTGGATGCATCTTCAATTATGAATTTTGGATTGGAGCTCAGTTCCTGGTCAAAAACAGACAAACAGCCAGAATATTGTGTTTTTCTTTATTAAAACTCTTCCCAGTGAAGAGTTCTGATGATGAAACCTTCTTGTTGTTGTTTTGCTGCCATTTGCAGCAGGCCAATAGGCCTATTTGTACACTACTGGATATTTTAGTTAGCCTACTAACAGTAGCCATTAGGCCAAATTTTTTGATTCTCGTAGAGGTTTTTTTCGATTCTGATTCGTCAGAATCGAAAAAACCTCTACGAGAATCTAACATTTTGGGCTAAGTAGCCATGTGAAACAGGTGTTTCAGTGTTCAGTTATTCGATGATTTTTCATGGTTGACTAGCTAAAGTAACACTAACACTCCAAGACAAGTAGGCTGTAACAATAGGACAAAAATACAATATCAAAATATCCACAACTATCATAACAGGAAGCGGCACTGTCCATTTCGTAATTATCATAACATTATCAGTATCAAATAGTTACGCCACACCCAGCACCTGCACCATTTCATTTTGTCGAATGGCGACGACAGGCTTTAATCCTCAACAACAAATAGCCAAACAACAACAGTTTTGACTCCCTGGGAAAAGGGGGGAAACCTCTAGCGTATTTAGGCCTAGTGCATTATGTGAAGTGTCACGAATCATGATGCGTTGATTTAGCCATCCAAATCTGCATCCACCATGATCCACCCACCGTTGGTCTCTTCCAGGTGATTCCGCGAGTTTTGCTGGACCCTGGCCCCAGCTCATCGTACCCCAGGGAGCCGACCTGTGCTTCGAAGGTATCATCCGTAAACAGCTGTCCACACTCCAAACAGTTTCTCCTCAGTGCCTCGAAGTCCTGGTTGAGATACTTCACTGCCTGCGCGTTGGTACCGACTCCCTGCGCTTTCAATCGGTTATGTTGCAGTTTGGACGCCATCCCTGCCATGCTTGCCATTCAATGGTGTAAAGTAAACCTGTTAAACTGCGTTGGCAGTGTACTACTGTCTAGCCTCGGTCCCAGGCTTACTTATCTGCGAAAAGACTACTGTCAGGCTTTTGAATAGACGAGGTGTGCTTGTGGTGTCGATCCTCCTGGCGCACAGGTTGTTGCGAGGTGACACTCAGTGACAGTCTCCACCCTCTTTTACGCACAGGTTGATCTAACTCCCTGATAAATTCTAAACCAGGCTATAATTTCCACCTCCTCAGAGGAAGGTTGGATGACTTTACATAAAGTCATCCAAATGTCAGACAACTTTACCGAGAGGGGCTAGTCTGGTCAGATGCAGTCAGGGCATGTCTGTGATCAGTGATGTACTGTTTATTTACAAGGTGCAGTTGTGTAGGCTTATTTTTTATTTTTTATGTAATTGCCTTTTCTGATTAAATAAAGACGCTAACACAATGCTGAATGCTGTATAGGTTCGTTTGTCAAAAATGAATGAATTTCAATGAATGGCAGATTGGCAGAGGTTTCAGTTCATCTTTATTTGGTTTAGTATAGCACACAATGCAGTATAGTCAATCTCACTTGAAGAAGAAAAACATGGACCAAGCATTTAATAGAATTGTGCAAATCAACTTTTCTCAGAAGGTTATAGGCCTGGATAAGTAGACTGACGTCCTTTTAGTTGAGCTCTTTCTTTCTTGGGACTTAGTTGATTGCCAGGCACAGCCACTGTAAATGAGAACAAACAAATCCATATAGTCTGAGAGAACTTGTCCAACAACAGCTCTAGGAGCTGGATAGACTCGATTGACTTGCAAGATTATAACATTTGTTTTATACACACCTGTGACATATCTAGTTCAATCTTCCCTGCGTGACTTTCGTCCAGAGTTTGGAACATTTCTGTATGAGTAAAATAAAACATATCACTCACATTTAGATCAACCAAGATACGTTTATAGATGTAGCCTATGTGTGTTTGTTTTTGGTTGCACTTACTGAAGAGCATTTCAAGTTGGATGAGGCATCCAACAAAGCTGTCAAAATCAATGGCATAACGGGAGTCTGCATATCGATCAACAATCCCTTGTAGCACAGCACTATTGACTTGGAAACCTTATGGGAGGAAAACACAACACAGTGATTCTCAACATATTTACCAGTCCACCAGTTTGATATGCTTTAGGCACCACAACCCCACTTTTTATATGATTTATTTGTTCATTTAATCTCTGGGACCCCAGTCACTTTAACATCCTCAGTAAGCTATTCATTTGACTCTGAGAAATGGAACTATGGACCTTCAAGGGTTCTTAACTTCTTTTGGTTCCATATGGAACTTAAAATGTACCCTTATAATTTTGTTCCATTTGTACAGAACTGTAAAACTCCAGTTGGTTCATTAATATCAATAATTTAGCAAAGAACCCTCTGGAACCACAGGGAGACCCAATGTTGCAATATAGTCTATTAGCACACGGCAGGTTTCAGAGACATGGTATTAATTCCATTCATAGCAGTTAAAAGGGTGATGTATGAAGTAAATTTGTAGGCTTTATGATAGACGGCCTCTCCCATGCCTGTTTGTGTTCAGAGAAATTGAATATGATCATTTGTGTACAACGGCAGCAGCTACTGTAGGCAGAAGTCCCCAAACTGGCTTATCCGGTCTGTATGCCTACTACTGTACTGTATGTCCACCCACAACAAAAACAGAGTCATAGCCTACCTACCTAGTGCACATTCATGTCTTCTACATACATGCTACTGTATGGCTTGATGTTTGGTTTCCATAATTTCTGTTACTCTGTTTCTATTTTTAGACCTCATGTTGTCCATAATACACTTGCCCAGACAGATTCCTATACACGGTGGTTAAAATCTCTAACCATGTCAGGAGAGAAAAAAATAACCCATGCCTCATGGATCATAATTCTGTTTTATCTCCTGGTAAAACAGTGGTATTTACTATTTATCATTGAGGCAATATAATTATTAGTTATACCCTACCCTACCCACAGAGTCTGCCTGCCTGCCTGCCTGCCTGCATGTTGTTGTTTTTTGTAAGATAACTTGTGAATGAATGGGGAGATGTTAATTTGGAGGGAGTGATCACACAGCTGCTTTGCGGTAAAAAAACAAAAAAGGTGAAGGTCACAGTTACGGTCAAGGTCAAAATAGAGAATGGATGGGTGGATTTTCATGAAACCTATAGCTGTTCTGAAGATATGATTACAATTTGGGTCAAAAATGGCAAGGTTAAAGCAAGGTCACAATCGATAGAGACATACAGCAAGAGATGTTTGCACCTGTAGGTGCATTTGTTTTATTTATTTGTATTAAGCAATAGCCATTGCAAATTTAATTTAATTACCTTTTAATAAAATACAAGGTCATCATTATGTTAGCTGATTCATGAATACTGTTTACCATAATAGTATTTATAGTCTTCCCAGCATTGTAAGTTTTGTATAATGCATAATTAATATTGGCTTTCTACGTATATATGGGATTGGTGTAGCTTAAATTGTAACCACCCACGTATGCCCTATATACTACCAGAAATAGATAAAGTAGCCCATCTACTAGTCCACAACAAACTTGTAAATCTGCTATACTCACTACTTTTAAAACATTATAAATTAAAAAATATTAATTCCTGAATTTCTTAGAATTGTTTTGTTGAAAATTGCCTACAATGACATGCGAAAAATAGGGACACGTCACCAGGGAAAATGTAGTTGAATGACATCATTAGTGATATTGATATTTTTACCTGCTTTTGTCAGTGCACCTCTCATTTCATGGGAACTCATGGTTCCAGATTTGTCGGAGTCATGACCCTTAAAGATTTCCTGCAAATGACAAATACCCAGGTGTATATGTATCATAGACAAGTAAAGGTGCATGAAACTAAACTATTTTCATCAGAAATAAAATAGAACATAGCCTACCAGGTATTTTTGGATTTTCATCCAAAGCTTGTGGAATTCTATCAGTCCCAGTTTAGCACTGCCATCAGTCTTGAGCATGTTAAGTTTAATAAAATTAACTTTTTCTACGTACGTCTGTTTAATAGGTGTTTTGATGCTGTGTATTATACATATTGTTTTTCATAACATTTTATGTTATCTAAAGGCTAAAAAAATGAAATTCATAACTCTGGATAAATTCTGTACATCGATTTACTGTTCCATGACCATTCTCAAATAGTATTAGAACTAAGCACATTTGGTTGCAAGTCTTGCTAAATGATGATATGGTTTAGTCTAAAAAGAGGATACATCCAGCAGGTTCACAATGTGACGACCTGTCTCCAGGCTGAAGCCATCCGTTTGGATATCAGTCCCTGGGAGGGGGACACAGTTGTGGGGACAGTGTCATGCTCATTCCTCAGTTGATGAATAGTAAAGGCTATGGCATACATTAGGAACATTGTATACTCCACTTACTCTTAGAGACAATTTGATTCAAAACTTGAACCAGTTCAAAGACAGATACTTCTGAATCCTGCATGGGAAAATGTATTATTATTGTTATAATATAACTGTTGCTCCATGTTCAAGGTGAATTATGTTTTATTACATTTCTTTATTGTCAGTTCTTGCTTACTTTCCTCTGCAAAACTTACCTGGCCAGCGACCTCCTTGAAGAGGCCCTTGAATAGTGGATTAACATCACTCTCAGATATTTCTGCCTGGATTTCAAATGTAATGTAACAAGTTTGAGGCATGAGTCATGGGCCATTTCATATTCACCAAAATACTAGATCTAATGTTGTTAATACAACATTGGATCCAAACATTCTGGTCGAGTTACACCCCATCACGTTTATTTGAGAAAATGGGAAACAAAGGATTAAACATTAACAAGACAGACCTAAGATCTAAAAGTGTACAGTTAATATATACCGGTACAGTATATAAAGGAATATTATTATTATTATTATTATTTTATTTATTTTCCTACCTCCTCCTCCTCCTCTATTTTAGCATCGACGTCGTCCTCCATTGGACTAAAAGGGAAAATGGACTGTTTAGGATCATTAATATATGTTGGAAATGTTTCCATGTGACATTGCAGTTACAGGAAGGAACCCTGGGTGTATGGAATATTAGATTTGATCTAGGAAGGAACTGAAGCTGATTATGACACTTGCCCTTCGTCTAAATGCCTCTAAAGTGGGCTAAGCATTAGTTTTGCAAGCAGAGTTCTGCTGTACAGTGTGAGATCACACCTTTGTTTCTCCCAAACCAACACTACATAGACCAGACTGTGAAGGTTTTTAGCCACTAGATGGCTGTATTCACTAGATGGTAAGTATGTTTCATCACATCTTGAAGCCTACTGAATCGAGAAACAGCTCTTACCTAGTGGCAGCCTGCTTTTCTGTGAATACCCTGAGAACGAAGGTGCCTTTCCTATGAGGCTTGAAGGTTGAAGGGATAATGACATATTCTCCCGGGGGAAGTTTGTGACGGTCACACACCTCGCGCATGTTGACAAAGGTGCTCATAGCCACGAATCTCCGCCTCAGCAGGACATCTGGGCCCAGGTGGACATTGCTCCGACCTTTGTACTGAAGAGTAAAATAAGTGAGCAACGACATGCAGGATGGAAGGAAAGATCTTAATAACAATGGTCTAAATGCACCAAATTGCATTAATAATAAATCAATTAATAATAAAGTTCAACAACATGAAGTAATGGTGGTTGTTTTGCATTTAGAATTTGAATGGATAAGCAAATTCAGCAGTGCTGCCATGCAAAACAGGCGATAGGCTACAAACCTCTTCTGGAACCTATACAGGAAAGAAAGACAGAAACATATATTAGGGATTTTTATTCATAATTTGAAAACATATAAGGTGCAATTGGATCTTGTTAAATGTTCTTGTTAAACAATGCTGTAGTTTAAAAACCTCATAGATGGTAAAGCCAATGGTTTCAAGGTCACGGCCGAGCTTCTTGTTCCGCCGGCTGTCTTTCTGCATCAGACCCACCAGAATCGTACAGCCATCCTCCCCGTCCAGAGGGTCATCATCCACATCCTGCAGACGCACCACAAACTGTGGGTTGGATGCGAACGTGACTGGAACACAAGGAAGATAAACCCTCAATATAATAGACCATAACTGAAGCTGCCAGGCTGGACGTGACCATTATAAGCCATAGAATAGACACAGCAAAAATCATCTTTTACTTTATCCACATGAAGTGTCCCTATATTATGGGAATGTCATAATAGGTGAAACTTTCAGTGAAAATAGGTCAACTTTCAGTGAAATTATATGTGAGCTTGTAGATCCGTTATTTGACATACAACCAAATATATAGGGTTCAACCACATACAATTAACCTTCACCCCTTGGGGCAAACATTCAGCAAAAATAGCCGATTAGAACACAATATTTGAGCTTGTATTCGACAAAGAGATTTGCTACAGGGCCTATTAGATCCATGAGGGACACTGGTCAACAAAGTCTATTGCTACACATTAACTACGTAAACATTGATAATGTACAGTAGCCGTGTGGCGACAAAGTAAAGAATAGCCTAATGACTTCGGTACCTACCTTGGTGATTGAGGCAACCTCCAGCAGTAGAGCCAACCCTCCACGTTCCATCAAACTCATAGTTGTTCCAGTGTCCCACCTCATCACTCATCAGTGCATCTGGGGTCAAGTTACAGATCTCAACTTTAGAGAACTGCTTGAGGAAGTCTTGATATGACATCCTTAGGAGAGGGGCGAGAAACAAGGTCGTTTAACAATTCGGATTATCTCGCCATAACTGACAGAGAACGTTGTGTTGCACCTCGAGTGTCACAATGGCCTTGGATTTACCAAAACTCTCCATCCTCAGTGACGTGATTCAGCTTGGGTTTCTCATCATCAGAGACATCGTTCCATTCGCTGGACCTAATTGTGATGAACAGCAACACAACAACAATTGTGATGCTTCAGTTGGGAACTCAACAAAACAGCTAGCTGCTGTTGATCTATGAATTTTATTGATTATGACATTAACTGACCCATCACTCCATGGCCCGTTCCACTCCACCTGACCCCAAGGGTTCCTGATGCGGACCAACTGAATTGGGTTGCCATAGACATGAACCTGGGAGAGAGTATACAGCAATGTGCAATGTGTTTTGTATTGCAAAATCAGAAGATTCATAGGGTGCCCCTTTATATATATTGCACAATACCCTGTCTCATGCAGTACTGTTTACCTCTTGTGCACCGGTGACGGAGTACGCATGTCCTTTGACAAGTTTACGAGATGTAACTGCCTCTGTCTCATAGGAACTGGTAATCTGAGAAAGAAAAGTGATGCAACAGAAAATGTAAACCTATAGCTGAAATTGCAGTAGCCTGTTTCCTGCTGTGCTCTCAGAGAAGGAAAACAATGTAGATCTGATCCCAAAGGGAAACTGGAGCACACAATTGATTTATACTTTTTATGAGGTGTATTAGACTACTGTGTGCTTCAGTTAAACAATAGTCGACAAACAATTAAGGTGGAAAAGCGGCACTCCAAAATAAACGTGCAAGACAGTACTCAGTTTATAATTTTTAATCTGACACATTTCTGCACAATTAGAGCTAGAGCTAGAGCTAGTTGAAATTTGATTATTCTTAACTATATTTTGTTAGCTGATTGTTGTTAGCTGACACGGCCAAGGAAGGCACACAGAAGTGTGCTTCAGTTTCCTTTTTGTGATCCAGATCAAAATTGGAAACCTATTTGGTGATTTAAGAACCAAATGAACAATCAGTATCAAACAATTACAACAACTAGAAAACCTAAACCTACATCTATGGAGCAGCCCAGGAGGGAGCCCTGGCCCAGCGCCCTCTTGATGATTTTGAAGAGGTTTGCTGGAGCCTTGGACAACAGGTACGTTTCAGCTATCCCCCCTGTGAAGTCCTCAAAACCCTCGATGGTGGAGCCACCTATGAGAGCCTCGTAGCTTCCAATCACCCTGTTAGCCAGACCAACAGACAGTAGAAGAATCAGAAATATTCTCTTTTTAATTTTTCTTCTTTTTTTTAATGCAGTCGATGAATTTGATGCAGAAATACATTTCATAAAGAGTAAAAAGATTCATACTTTGCATAGGCCTTCTCCAGAAGGGCACTCCAGAACTCTGAGCCCTCAGCAGATTGAACAAACAACAGTTTCCCATCTCTGGAGGGCAATCGGTCATCAACCACCACATCCACCCAGTCACCATATTGCCAGAACTGAGGATAGATATTGTTTGAGGTGAACTATGTGATAATTTCCTGGATGTTAAATGGTAAAATGGTATATGTACTATAAAAACATAGCATTTTGCTTTAGTGGTTAGATTAGTACAGAATTTGTTCAACCTGGAAGTGAAATATCCCAGCATAGCCATCAGTGAAGCTCTGTCCTGGAGGAACCACACGAGCTAGGATCCGCTGGTCTAGAGTCAGTGAGGCTATAGCAGCCAGAAGCCAGCAGTCACCTGCGAGGTACATGATTGCAAGTCAAATAAAAACATTGTGAAACTTTTAGTTTGCACAGTACTTCACAATATAACCAGTAAAGTACTAGCAAAGAGCCCCATTGTTACAAATAAAATGTTGTAGGATACACCGACTTTTTCTTTTTACTTTGAATCTTCCTTCTTTTTGTAATGACACAAAACATTAAACTAAGCAAAAATCTAATAAGTTAATAAGTAAGTAAGTATAGCTAAAATATTTCACTCAGCATTCCAAAGTAAGTAAGTATACTGGTAAGTAATTATTCCTAATTGCAGGGATACTGTTACTAGCATGTCTTTTCTCCAGTTTTCCCACATTAATTCACTGACATCTGGTATTTTGATTCACATATTTGTTTTAACAGTCTTGTAGAATGGTACAACAACAACAACAGTTATTTTTAAGCCAGAAAAAACAAGAATAACCCTAACATTGCTCATTGAGATAAAAATATGACTATAGTAAAAATGTAAAGGTGTTCATACAGATCAAATGGGATCAAGACATAGAAAAAACACCAGACAATCCGGGCACTCAGGAGTAAAAAGAGGATAGTCTTTATTTAATTAAAAGGCATTTGCCAACATGTTTCGACCATGAGAGGTTTTCATCAGGGCGAAGTTCTTTGCCCCATGCCAACTGAACAAAATATTTCCTCCCCCACTTCAGCAGTACTACCTTGCAGTACTACTTATTTATCTTTACTTACCCAGTGCACCTTGGCAAATATCTGTTCTGGTGGCCCCACCATAAATGAACTTTGGGTTGGAACACAATTCCTACAAAGTACAGAAAAGAGAATAAACATAAACAAAATCTACTTTATTCCTGGATCTTACAAACTCATCAAATAATTAATGATACCGTTAAAGTATCACTGTCTTTTGAGTGGCTTGGCTCTCATTGCGTATACTTACCGATGGTCTTTTCCAAACTACACCCCTCGTCTTGGAAGAATATGGTCCAAGCTCATTGTAACCCAGGGATCTGCTACTAGCTGGGAAGCGATCATCCTCAAACGTCCGTCCCGTCTCCAGGCATCGCTGGCGCAGAGTCTGGAAGTCCTGTTGATTGATTGATTGATTGATTGAAATTCTTTATTTGGAATACCCCTTGAGATACAATATCTCGTTTTCGAGAGGGTCCACAAGCATACAATCAATACAAGATAATTAACAGAAAATAAAAAAGGAAAACAAAACAAAAACAAAAACAAAACACAAAACAAACAGTTACAAAACACAAAACAGGGTATCGAACTAGACAAGCAGAATAGCAACAAGATGGAAAAGTTGTTTCGTCAGTATCACTGTTACTATAGGTCAGCATTAAATACATTTCATTTGGGTTCCAGCATTGGAGAACTTTTGGTGAAGAGAAGCAT
Source organism: Protomyctophum bolini (assembly GCF_963924005.1). NCBI lineage: Eukaryota > Metazoa > Chordata > Actinopteri > Myctophiformes > Myctophidae > Protomyctophum > Protomyctophum bolini. Next base: position 22,161,816 of record NC_137875.1, read on the forward strand.
TAAGTTAATCTTATTGATTGCAAATGAGCGTATAGTAATATATTAGTAAAGTATAAAACTACAATGAACAAACCTATTGAAGCCTTATGTCCGATTGGGAACAAGAGGAGTAAGTAATATTAAGTAATGCATAATAGATCAAATGGAGTGAGATGGTCATGGGCATGTACATGAGGTCGTGAAATAGGAAGACACTGCATTTTTGAACATAGTAAAGGATGAGATGGTTCGAATATGTGTTGGTAAATTGTTCCAATCAGAGGGGGCTTTAAATGTGAATGCTTTCCTACCTAATGCATTGGGGACTGCTGGAACAGAAAAATAGGGTTGGGCGGAGTGCCTCAACTGAAAATTGGTGGTGGATGGTACTAGAAACTGTTTAAGATATTGTGGATAGTTGAAGTGTATACATTTAAAAATAAATTGGGTCCAATGAAGCTGTCTTCTTACAGTGAGAGAGGGCAATTCAAGATTATCATACATAGTGCAATGGTGAGTTGTAAAAGGACAACCTAGGATAAATCTGCAGAGTTTGTTGTAAGCTATATTGAGACTGTTCAAGTTGGATTTGGATGCGGTTTGATACACGACATCAGAATAATCAAATATGGGTAAGATAAGTTGTAGAACTAGTCTTTTTCTGACAGAGAATGAGAAGCAGTTTCTAGAGCGATAAAGTACTCCAATGCTGAAATTAGCTTTTCTTATAATGTGGTCAATGTGACATTTAAATGAGAGTTCAGTGTCAAGCCACATGCCCAAATATTTAGTATGTTCAACTCCTTGCAATAGAGTACCATCCAGGCTGGTAATAGAACAGGAGTGATTTAAAGATTTAGATTTAATATTTTGACGTGTTCCAAAGATCATTGTGAAAGATTTGTTTTTGTTGAGTTGTAGTTTGTTGGCTGCTAGCCAGTTTTGTAAAGTGTTAAAGTCTGATTGTAGGGCTGATTCAATCTCTGGTATAGTGGTTTTGGAGGTGTATAGTACCGTATCATCGGCATAGAGTTGAACATTACATGCGGAACAGATTGAAGGCAGATCATTGATAAATATAGTGAATAGAAGTGGTCCAAGGGATGAACCTTGAGGCACGCCTCGTTCCTGAACTGTCAAATCCGATTTACAACCTTGTATAACGACACATTGCTTTCTATTATGAAGATATGAATTGAACCATAGCAAGGCATTACGAGATAAACCAACAGAGTACAGTTTGTCTAAAAGGAGGTAGTGGTCTACCAAATCAAAAGCCTTGGAAAGGTCAATGAAAATTGCTCCAGTTAATTTTTTATTGGCGGATGCTGATGTAATATCGCTTGTAAGTTTCATTAAAGCAGTAGTTGTGGAATAATTTGACCTAAATCCAGATTGATAGGGTGATAAGATATTGTTCATGTTAAGGTAGTGTGATAGTTGATTATAGATTAGCTTTTCAAAAGTCTTTACAATTGAACAGATGATTGAGATGGGTCTATAATTGTTGGGTTCAAGTGCATCGCCTCCTTTGTGCAAGGGAGTGACACGAGCACATTTCCATACAGCAGGTATCTGACAGGTGGTTAGTGACATGTTGAAAAGATCACAAAGGGGGTACATAAGAATATGAGGTGCTAATTTGAGAAATTTAGTTTCTATATTGTCTAACCCAGGTCCACTGCTCTCCTTTAAGTCATTGATTGCATCATATACCTGAGTTGGTGTTATTTTCCTAAAGGAGAAGGAACTATTTGTCTGTAAGTTGTTAAAAGCAAAAGGCAGGTCAGGCGTTGGTGGAGGACAAACTGAGGAGAAGTGCTGATTGAATGCTTGAGCAATTAGCTGCGGATTATGTAATATCACATTATTCACTTTTATTTGATTAGAGGATGTGGTTTTAGCAGATGGATTTGTTAGGGATTTTACTTTGCTCCAAAATTGTTTTGGATTTTTAAAGTCACGCTGTAGCGATTCCTTATAATAATTAGATTCTGCATTTCTAGTCAAAGTTTTGCTTTTATTCCTCAGTTGTCTGTACTTCTCCCAGTCATCAGGAAGCTTGGTCCTGCGAAATGAAGCCCAGGCATTGTCTCTCTGTCTAAATAGACTTATGAGTTCAGATGTGATCCAAGGGAGATGTCTTCCCTTCACTCTTGTCATTTTATGAGGAGCATGTTTATCTATGACTTTATTAAATTCAGAGTATAAGAAATCCCAGGCATTATGAACATCTGGTATTAGTTGATACCTATCCCAGTTAATCAAAATCAAGTCATTAATAAATTGATCAGTATTCATTTTTTTGTATTGTCTGATTTTAATTAGTTTTGGTGGTAATTTCGGTAGTTTGATTTTCCAAATACAATAAACAATTGAGTGGTCGCTGAAGCAGTCAGACATAACCCCTGATTTTAGAACTCTATTTGGGTGTGATACTAATATCCAATCGAGTAAAGATTGACAAGTGGGCGTGATACGAGTGGGCTCAGTGATAAGCTGGGTAAGGTTCAAATTGCCAATGATGCCCTTAACTTTACTGGAGGATCTATCCATCCAGTTTTTATTAAAATCTCCCATTATTATTAATTCATTTTTATTGTTAATAGAATTTATAGTAGAGGCCAAACAGTTGAATGAGTCAGCAGGTGCAGAGGGAGGTCTGTAAATATTTCCTATTATAATAGATTTATTTTCATGTAGAGTTATTTTTACAAAGATGCTCTCAAAATGGGAAGGCTCAACAGCAGGTGTGACCAGTTCAGAAGCGAAGTTATTTGACACATATGTAACTAGACCACCACCCTTGGATCCCCTATCAGCCCTAAAAAGGATATAGTTTGTTGGGCGAACTTTAACGCCTGCTTATTGGTTCCGATACCTTGGGCCCTCTTCTTCTGATGAGCCAGCCGCCCTGCGGTGGATGTCATCTTCTGACCCTAAGAGCCACTGAAATGTAATTTGTTTAATGTATGTAGTTATTGCCCTGGAATACAGAGTTCCCTGTTTGTGAACTGAGTTGTGAACTGATGGTTGAACAGCAAGCCTGTCTTCTTCAGTCCTTTGTTTGTCTCCAGTGATTCTCGTGCTCCCTTTTCAACCAGCTCAGGTGACAGGAGAGGGGGATGGGTGTGTAGACAGGGTGGGGTGTCTGGTGGACAGGTGAAGCAAACTGTAACCCTAAGCAAATCTACCATTGATGACCCTGACCACAGCAGGATTACAAACAAGACCACGCCTAAAAGCAAAAGACCTGAGGCTCCTAGCTGTTTCACTGAGTGCGTGAGTGCGTGCGTGCGTGCGACCGTGCGCGCGCGTGTGTGTGTGTGTGTGTGTGTGTGTGTGTGTGTGTGTGTGTGTGTGTGTGTGTGTGTGTGTGTGTGTGTGCTGTATGGACTCACTGTAGTAGGTCAGTATGAACAAAAATAATAGTGATTTAGAATAGAGGTTTCACTAGTATCACTAGAGTATGGTTTAGAAGGATATTCCTAAAAGTTAAGGGAGGGGATCATGAAGCAACTGTTTGCAGACTTAAGCAATATGGTTAATCAATATTGAAAAAACAACACTTGTTCCCTGCAGGCTATGCACTTCAGAGCCTTCTAGATTAACAGACACATACAGTAGTCCTCCCTAGCTTATATCCAGTGATGTTGGTGTTGTGTAAAAACAAGTAAGCAAGAGCCCACGGCCACATTCATTGTGAATGTCAAACATATAAGCTCAAATAACTAGTCAGGTGTACGTGTCTCCTACATACTGTTATAGCTGTAAAGCAGTCTCAATAGTTCTTGCTTTATGAAACGTTATAAGAAGAACATACACCCAACACTACACAGAAGGAAACATGCATATCACTTGCTTTGTGGCTTTTGTATTGCAGGGAATCAAATCCTCAAAACATCCATTTCCATGCAAAATTATTATGTGAAAAGAAAGTGAAGGTATCTTTCCAATTCTATCCATACTCAATTTTGAGATTGACCCAGATTGTGATATTGACCTCTAATCTTTTCAACCCAAATATTCATCATCTCTTCAAAGCAGCCTTCAGTCCCAACATCCATTCTTGAGTTATTTTGCCAGTAGACAAACTGATAGACAAACAGAATAGGGTGAATAACACCCATCTAAATGTATTACTAGAAGGCAATGATACAGATTGGCCAGCCGGCATAGAGCGTCGCAGTCCCGCCCCCTTTCATGGCGACTGGCCCAGGAAATAATTCCCCATTAATTTTTCTCATAGACATTTCAAAAAAGTATTTATTTAAAGACTTTTAACCCGATTCTAAAAACACTTCTAAATCCTGCACTTCAAATATTTATATAGCAGCATCACATTTTTTTAATACTGTACAGAACCCCAAAACACCAACACCAAAAGGTGTTCCCGCCCAGACAGCCGCGGACAAAGCCAACTCGGATCGTGACAAATCATGACAACAAACACAATATTTTGGGCCAAACAAATAATAAAAAGAAGAAAACAACAAAAAAAGTGTTTTTTCTTCTTTCTAATTATGTGTTCGGCCCAAAATATTGTGCTTGTTGTCACGATCCGAATTGGCTTGGTTCGAGGCTTACAGATCTTTAAATAAATACTTCTTGAAATGTTTATGGGGAAAATGCATGGGGAATTATTTCCTGGGCCAGTCGTTGTCATGAAAGGGGGCAGGACTGTGACGCTCTATAAAAGGTAAGTAAGTCACTGTACCGCACTGTTGTGACGAAAAGAGAGTTGAGCCAGAAGGCAAAGCTCTCTGTTTACCGAGCAATCTTCGTTCCTACTCTCACCTATGGTCATGAAGTGTGGGTCATGACCGAAAGAATAAGGTCGTGAATACAAGTGGCCGAAATTAGTTGTGGCTGGCATCTCCCTCAGAGATAGGGTGAGAAGTCACACGAGAGAGACTGAGTAGAACCGCTCCTCCTTCGCCTGGAAAGGAGCCAGCTTAGGTGGTTCGGGCATCTGGTTAGGATGCCTCTCGGGCATCTCCCTAGGGAGGTCTTTGGTGCACGTCCCACTGGGAGGAGACCCCGGGGCAGACCAAGGCACAGTTGGAGGAAACACATCGACTCACTGGCCTTGGAACGTCTCGGAATCCCCCAGGAGGAAGTCACTAATGTTGCTCTGGAGAGGCACTCTGGTGGAGCTGTTGCCCCCGTGACCCGACTATGGATAAGCGGTTGAAGATGGATGGATGGATGGATGGAAGTAGTAAGCAGTAATAGTAAAGTAAGTAATAATACAGATAGTGGGAGAAAATCTAAAATTGCTTCCACTACAGTGTAATACAAAATACTGTAATAACTCATTTAATGAAACTGTTTTTGATTTTGTTTATTTTTAACCTTGCTCAGTGCAGCACTTTGGAACTGTCCGGGCTCTGGACAGGGTCCCTCACCAGGGTCCATATATGGAGCTGATATCACAACACTCACAACATCACAACAATATTTGGGCATCAGGGCATGCCTGACACAGAACTCCATTATGTACGTGTGTACGTCTGTAATCCACGTAATTCGAGAACCGTTCGCCCCACTGACCACAAAAGGCCTCTGCCCAGGCTCTGGACAGGGCCCCTGCCCAGGCTCCAGGGTGGCCTGTTCTGACATCACAACACTCCATATTTGATCCAGATACAGAAATCTCCATATATGGGCATAAAAGGGACACAGACAGATGGGTGGAACGGGTACTCTGACACGGGTACAACTGGTATTGCATAGCCGGTTGGGGCATGGATCTCCAACTTCCATTGTTACCGACTCTGGTGCTCTACAGCCGGGCACCGGTCTAGTTATCATAATGGACTTTGATGTTTCTGAATAACTTTATTGACAGTGTGAACTGACGACAACCATGGGTATTTGGACTATCTTTTTAAGCTCTATTCTCAGCACAATGCTTCAGAGGTGGTTATGTCTCAACTAATAGTAGAGGAAGGCTGGCCATGAAACTGTGAATAGCATGTGTTTACTGCCTTGTTTATGACCATGACACAAATGTGGCTGACTCTATAGTGAAAGACATACTTGAGACATCTGTCAGCATTTGCTCATGCAATTTTGGACTGATTTCCACTTGTTGCACAACCTTTGTATTAATTAGTAATATTATATTGTTATATTAGTAATGGTAAGAATTTCTAATACTTACTGACAGTTCCAAACAAATTCACAGCTTTATAATTGATAGAGGCAGATGGTCCCGTGGGCCTGGAACTACACCCCCCACCTCTCCCCAGCACACAAATGCATGCGAGTGCTATAGGCAGAACCAGCCTACACCTACATTAAATGTCGGCTACAGTCAGCACAACTGCCTGTCTATTTGTTTATTTATAGGAAACACATTTCAGTAAATAGCACATTTTACAGATTTTACAAAACACCCATACTTGGGAATGGGAATAAACGGGGAGAACGAATTACGGTACATGCTTCACAAAATCACACAAACTCAATCATCTTTCTATAAGTTTACACAGGGCCGGTTTGCGATCCATAGAGAACTTTTCTCAATTAGTGACCACATTTCTACATTCAAATTTTAAATGTAGAAACCTGTTTTATTTGTAGCTTATGCCCTATGTGACCAATAGCTATCCTATTTGAAATGTTTTATTTATCTGCAGGGATGCAGGCAGGACCTACATTTTACCCCATTGAAATGGTGAAGAACATCTGCGCAGCTTTTGTATTTCCATGAATGAGACAAAGTATTTTAGGTTGTATCAGCACAGGCACAACACTGTGATTGCCATTGGCAAGTTGTTAAAAACAAACAGCAAAACTAATCAAACAAAACACACACTTACTTACTGACATATTATAAAGGACCTTACCTTGTACATGTGCAAAGGGGACATGCAGGGACCGGGTCTTCAACAACCAGTCAGTGTAAGAGCTAGGCTCTAGCTGCTAGGGTGTCATGTCATCAGTATTTTAAGTATGCATTTGTCCTATCATCAGCAACTGCAGTGAAGAAAAGGAACTTGATAAGACACATTTTCAGAAAAATCATCATTTGACCAGCAAATAGTGAAACGAGAAAAGAAAGAAGGAAGTACAGTACAGTACAGTACAGTACAGTACATGAAACGGGTTGCTGTCACCAGTACTTTAAAAGTCCCATAAATATATTTTCATATGTCTCTATACAGTATGTACAAGTCAAAAGTACAATATTGTCATTGAAAATAACTGGAGTGAAAGTCCAGTCCAGTCAAGTATTGAAAAATCTGTAGGCTACCATTTATCATTTCTGATTGGGTGGGAAGCATTTTTAGAGAAATTTAGACCTAACTGAACACTGTTTGCCTCAGTGCTGCACCGACAAGGTGCTGATGGGTTACTGTTGGTCAAAGAAGGAGAAGATAGATGGATAGATAGACAAACTGATATGATGATAGCATGGTTTTCTATGCATTTTGGTGGTTTTCGGGGATATGACCCAGCAATTTTCTTTTGCCCGCACTGGCCTTTTCTGAGAGACAGTATGTAATGTATTATGATGAATCTTTGATGATGCACAGACAGAGCCCTCTCCTGGTTAGTATTTTAACAGCAATCAAAACACAGTGTTATCATGGCATATTCCCATGTGAATTACAATGTTTTGTTGGGATATCATAAGAGCCATCTCATAATTTATAACTTATAGAACTTGTAAAAAAAAAGCCCTTATTTGCCTTTATAAAAGCCAATTAGAAACTGCTTGTGAGTTTGTGGCTTGATATTTGGCAAATAAATATGCTTTCTTTGTTCAATGTGGGCCTTTGAGAATGCAGCAGTGATTAAGCGTTAATACAAATAAATGTAACTTGACATGATCAGACAACGTGCAAATCATTATTTAAACCCTACATGGTTGACGGGAACACGTCAGGGCTTTATACTACATTTCACTCGCTGAGAACAGCCGATTTCTGCGAAAGCTCCCCACACAATACGGTTGCTGGGGTGTAATCATCACAGTGTTATCATTTACAGTATATTAAGTGTAGGAGCTCAAGCAGCTGGGCTTATTGGACACCATTCTTTATCTCAAACTCAATAACAGCAAGCTAATGTATAATAAATCCTTCGGTTATCTTGTTTGGACATACAATTTGACCCAATTCCTTCTGGCCATTTTGCTTCGAGTGGGCAATTTTGAAGGGAACTTGGTGAAAAGACTTGACTGCCACAGGATGTGAGCAGTACTGTTGTATCCATCATGACATCTATAGAAGGACTGGCGAGGACTGATCTGGTTGCACAAAGCATATACAGTAAGAGATGCAATCATGCACCAACAATGCCTCTGGCAGAGTGAGGTCAATGTGGCAGAGTCTCGGTAACCCAGGCATTTGAGGCAGTGACACAGGGTCACCAGTCACATCTACGTGACACGTGAGCTATTCTATATTTCCATTTAGGTTTATTTATTTATTTAATCAATAGTTTATTTAATCGATTAGTTCTATTATCTTATCAAAAGTATCAACTGAAAAAATTCCAAAACTAACATCCAAAATTTCAAATCAATGGAGCGCAAAGTACTCACATTTCCACACGTTTGGAAAACGCGAAAGCGTTCGTTTTTTGGTGTGTGCAAAAAGTGGAAATGAAGTGGAAATGAAATGAATACGTCGTCCATTGATTTGAAATGTTGGATGTGCTACACCTTTTGGGGATTCTTTTCAATTATTTTGATACCGGGCGGTCATTGATGCACTGCACAACCTCTTTTTCTTATTCTATTAACTGTTGCATCCCTATGAAACCCCTGCAATCGAGCTGGTGTTCAAGGGGAAAAGGGCAAGGCAGTAGGCAGTGGGCACACACCGCATCATAACATGATGTAGATTCAGAATTGCATCCAGCTGCAACCTTTAAAGCTAAGGTCATCTCCTCTCTCTCCTTTACTTCACAATCAAATATTTGATAGAACAAACTCAGAAATACTTTCTGTTGAGTGTGTACAGTGTTACAGTATGTACATTATGTACAAGTATTTAGGTATTTCAGCATTTTCATTCTCCTCAGCTTTACAGCCTGTAACTCTGAGGAATCTGCCAGCTCAAATTTAAATGGTCCATCTGGCGACACCAAGTTAGCTTTACAGAAGCTTTGCAGACAAGTAAGAATGACATGACGACTATTTCTCCCTCTGAGGAATGTTACAATTTGTGTTATTGCGACGGTAGGTTGCAGTTTACTATGAAAACCTGCACGAGGCGTCTCGTGACTGTCCATCACGCCTCGTGACATGCTCCATATATGGCCAATACAGAATTCATTCCATATGTTTATCTGACCTCATTCAATCCCTTAGATCTCCATATAGGCTACTGTATGGAGCTTTGATTGATTGATTGATTGAAGAATGTATTAACAGATTGGAGAATTACAGTACTTTTCAAGCACAACTCAATACAAAACTGTTAACTGTGGACGACACCATAAAGCATTACACTTGTTTACAATAGGGTCCACAATGTTCTCTCTAGGTCGTCCTCAGACGAGCCCTCCATCGTTGCTTCCAGTCATCCCGGTTCTCCATACATCCGGCCAGCTCGTTGGTGTTTTGCGCTCCTGCGTCCTTCTTGAGTACATCCACATATGTTAATGTGGACGTCCTCGTGCCCGGTGCCCGTGTGTTGGTTCCCACAACACTAGTTTGCTGGCTGGCAGCTCTTGGTGTCTTTGGCAGTGTCCTGCTAGTCTCATTCTCCTGGCTGCTATTTTCTGGCTCACCCTTGGCATTCCATCATAGTGTGTTGAGTGCTGCATTCTGGTGTAGCACCCATCAAGAGACTTCTGCAGGGTTGGCTTCAGGCTCCAGCATTCACTGCCGTATAGGAGAACAGACTCTACCATTGTGTAGAAGAAGCTGAGTTTAGTTCCATACACTGGCCATGCCATTTAGGGCCCTCCATGCAAGTGCCTTCCTCACTTTCAGATCTTGTTCAGTTGAGTTGACCCATGAGCCCAGGTACTTGAAGTCCTTGACTTCCTTCAAAGCAGTGCCTTCTGTTGTTGTGGTTGAGGTGGATGCTCTGATGGGATGTTATAGGTGATAACTTCAGTTTTCTTGGCATTCAGCCAGAGGCCAACCTTGGCACACTCTGATTCCACTCCACTGGTCAGGAGCTCCTGAGCTTGTTCCACGTGGTCAAAGAGCAAGCTGATGTCGTCCACATAGTCCAGGTCTGTCAGGACTACTGTTAGGTGTCATCTCGACCTCCTTGGTGTTATGGTGAGGCCAAGATCCTGCTCTCGTCCTTAGAGTGTAGTCGAGGATTATGATGAAGAGGAAGGGGGCTAGGGTGTCCCCTTGCAGTACCCCAGCCAAGATGTTAAACTCCTCACGGAAAGGGTGGGACATTCCATATGTTGATCTGACCTCATCAAACCCTGTACACCCAAGACACGCTCTGCTGGAATGGATCATCACCTATAGATCTGCATATATGGAGCCGGCCAGCAACTTTACATCTGAACTCACGGACACCAGATTAATACTTTAACTCCTGCTTCTTAACTGTACCGTCTTAAGAAGCTCTGTTGTTTCAGCGTGACCTCGCTTCTCGCCCTCAGGGTGTCTTATTGGTAATGATTAAAAATGTAGGTAACAGTGTTTTAATAATATTGCAGTGTTCCAGGGTGCACATTGGAGAGGGTAGGGATTTCCCAGAAGGTTTCATGGCACACGTTTCACACATTATTGCAATTGAATTTACATATAGGCTCTATGGGCATGTTAAGTTTGTGACGTGACGGTCACCATCCATCGACCACTCAACATGTTTGTGACACATTTGTGACACGACACCATCGTCCACAAGGCAATTTTAATATAGGATAGGATAGAATATATAGGATACCATTTATGTTGTGTTATCATGAGGAGGGTTATACCATTATGAGAGTGTGTGTGTGTGTGTGTGTGTGTGTGTGTGTGTGTGTGTGTGTGTGTGTGTGTGTGTGTGTGTGTGAGACTGTGTGTGTGTGTGTGTGTGTGTGTGTGTGTGTGTGTGTGTGTGTGTGTGTGTGTGTGTGTGTGTGTGTGTGTGTGTGTGTGTGTGTGTGTGTGTGTGTGTGTGTGTGTGTGTGTGTGTGTATGTGTGTGTGTGTGTGTGTGTGAATGGGAGGATCTGCATGGGGTTCAATACTAATAATAATAATTTTATGGGAGGAACTGCATGGGGTAACATTGATCTGGCTCCAGTGCATCAGATATAACGGTAATTTTTCCTTTCCAGTAAACAGCTTACAGTGGAATGCAAGGCCTGCTATTGGCCCAACCCCCTTTGGGCTGGGCTAGCTGGCTTTCCCGCAGTGTACACTCTCGTCCACTGCACCACTGTACTGCACACTGATTTATGACATTATTACACTCCAACTCGTCAGAGAGAGCCGGAAGTTCCCTTCAGATTGGTGAGTGTTGTCATTATTTATTTTGTCATCTAAAGAGTATAGAATAATAGGCCGTGAAGGTATAATACTGTAGTTAACGGTGCGCTTTTCGAAGCAGCCTGTCATTCATTTACACCTCCCCCTATCTTACGTTTTCTGCATACGTAACGCTACCAGGCTGAACACTGACAACTGATTTCATGTCATAAATACTGACAAGTTACAAAATACTAACTTATGAATGATACATGTATTGTGATATATGTGTGCCGGTTTGTCTCTATTGTATTGTATTATAAAGCTCTGAATTCCATTCCACTGCTGGGATAAGTACGTGCCGCAAGTTCGCAAAGAAAAGGACCGTCCTTTAGACTTAGATACAGAACAGGTGCTATAAAGTAGCTATTTGAGCCCACGCCTCTTTGTATCAAACATGGTGCCTTTGATGATAGCTGCAGAGAAATGTTACAGGCAGACATAGATACCATCAAACAATACTAGCTCGAGTCTCTGCGCCCCATAGCGTTAGAAGGAATACACAGTGGAACCAAGCTTTTCTGTTACCACTGAGCTATTTCTTTGCAAACTGTTAATAAAGTATTCAATCAATCGAAAAATTCCTTACAACGCTATGGGCCAGAGAGCTAACAACATACCAACAGCGTGGGTCAGTCCCTCGGACTCCCTCCCTCTTGTTTTCACTTTATTGGGGAAACGGGACACCACCATGCAGTAGGCCTTGCAGTATTGTACTGTCGGGGAAGCTCTTAGTTGTGTTGTCACTGGCGTTTTGTTGAGGTTGTAATACTGTGGATGACTTCACTATAGGACTGCGTGGATCAGCTTTTCTATGAACACGAAATAAAGAGGCACCGTTTCGTCACCAGCCGCTTGCTCGCTCTTCCACACAGCCTATGTGGCCCCAGACACACAGAGACAGACAGACAGACGGGGGGGGGCATTCATGTAAATACAAGAATAAAAAACACTGGGCTCGGGGACCAACGTCCTTGGCTATAGAATTTGCAGGCCTATGTACAGTATTTTTGATGAATTGAACATGGTGGACCCTCTTGTAAACAAGTGTAATGCTTAATTGGGTCGTCCACTCACAGTTAACAGTCTTTGTATCGAGTTTGTGCTTGAAATGTACTGTAATTCTGCAAACTGTTAATAAATATTTCAATCAATCAATCACACACGAACGCGCGCGCGCACACACACACACACACACACACACACACACACACACAAGGCACAGAGCTTACATGTTTTATTCAATCATTCACTCACTCACTCATTCGCTCATTCATTCATTCACTCATTCATTCATTTTCAGTCACAGAGAGTCAGTCCATCTCTCACTGTGTCCTCCCTGCAGAATGCTTCCTATAGAAACTTGCTCATTAACATTCCTTTCGTGTGCAGTGGACCATGTTGCTTGCTGTAAACTTAACCAGACTGTGGTAGTTCACTTCTCAGAGCTATTTCACTGTTAAACATTACACCGACTTAACAGCCAGACTGCAAAAACGACATTTAACTTCTTCTTCTTTTTTTTTCTTGCATAACTAAATACATGGTCAATTATCTGGTGAAGTGACTAAAAGTTCCTAATGAGAGTTCTTCTCTGGCAGCAAAAAGCAAGTGCACCCTGCCAGCAGCAGCACTCAGAGAGGAGAGAGGGACTGTTAGGGGAAACTCTAAACTCCCCCAGTGTCTGCTTTCTTTCTTCTCACAACACCAAAGCTTGTTTGAACAGTTTCTGTACACTGTAAGGAAATTGTGGTCCTGTAGTGTAGAGCAGTGGTTCCCAAACCTTTCAGCCCGTTACCCAAATAAAAAAACAGAAATTAGATATTCGCCCCGGGAAGTGAGAACCATGGCTATTTTCACTACTTCTTAAATATTTGTTCTAATTTCTATTTCTCTTTAATTTCTTCATGACATTACTGACATTACCGGTTGGGACCCACAAATGGGTCCCGCTCCCGACCCACTGTTTGGGAACCAGTTATGTAGAGGCTACAATAATAATGATAAATATATGTTCACAGCACTTCTGAAGTATGGTATTTTAAGAAAGTCCTATATCAATGCCAACTATGTTTTTCTTATTCCCTCAGCTTGCTCATAGACACAAGGTATCATGTTTGAGTTATAAATCTATGGTGGTGGTGGTGTGCTTACTCTGGCTCATATACTGCTGAATCACCTGCTGTCTATAATCTGTATTTATACACATAACAGTCTAATATTTGTTCTGTTCTGTTGGCTTTTATATTTGCCTGCATTAATTTTTAGCATGCTTACTGTAAATACAATTTTAGTCTCCCCTCCCCATTACAACACAAAAATAAATAAGACACTACAACGGTTGATAGCTTCAAGTATAGTATAGTCAAGAACAGTAGTACGTTAATGCTTCATCGGTTTGCTATTATAACTTGCCTTTGGTTTAACATGGCAAAGTGGAAGATTTGTGTTTGGATAATTTGTGCTAAATGCAGGTTGCTGATCTCCTCTGCCATGAATAAGTGCAATGCCTCACTGATGTGTCAGTCAGACCAGATTAGTAGAAGCCAGATCCAGTCCATGATGATGATCAGCAGGGGCAAAAGATAATTTGGAATGGATTTCTGAAGACATAATAACATAGAAATCACCCTGTAGTGAACCCAGCATGACACCAACTCAACATGACGGCCGTGCTTCTGGACTAGCGTAGTAGCGTGTGCTGCTGTTTAGCATGTTGCTATTTATAGTTGTTGGTACCATCCACACCCACCCTGCCTTGTATTTTTATCTTGCACCAGTATGAATCCAGCGGGAGGGATCTCTGCAAGCATATACGCCAACAGGCTACGAGCGGAGGGCATGGGATCCAATGAGAGGGCGCTGCCCTTCTCCAACCAGGACTACGAGGCACTGAAGCAGGAATGTCTGGAGTCTGGGTGCCTGTTTGAAGACCCCTGCTTCCCGGCAGAGGCTCCATCCCTGGGCTTCAAGGAATTGGCCCCCAACTCCTCCAAAACCAGGGATGTGGAATGGATGAGGCCCACGGTAAAGAGTTAACCACTTAAACCCTCTATACTTGGTGAATTGGACTTCAGAATCAGACACACCATCACTATCACATCACAGGTTTACAGGTGTAAAACAGTCGATGAAATTCATTTTTTGTGCGCAAGCTCCATCATTTTGATTGTTTCCAGGGGGGCAAGGGAAGGACTCTTAGGCCCAAACCACACCAGCTGCAACTCCTTGCAACTGCCGTTGGGAATAATGGTTGCAAGTAGTTGCAAGGAGTTGCCTGGCGACCCTCTTTTGTGGTTAGGGCTGAAGTCTACACCAAATCTCTTCACCAAAAATAAACGATCTACAAGCTCACTGCGTGATGCGTTGTGAGTTTGTAGATCCGCTCTTTTTCAAGTGATTTTCAGTTCACTGATCAATTTAACAAAAGGAGAGCCGGCACCCTCCCCCGTAGGATTTCTGCTTTAATAATCTGTCTGGGATTAATCTCTCTATCATTGATGCGTACTACTCACTGAACAATTTATTAATTACATTTTCATTTTAACAGATTTGTCTGTGGAATTCATATTTCTATCCAAATGAGACATGATTATTTTGTGTGCACACATGTATGAAGTTGCCCTTCAAGAAACACAACCTATCAAAACTTGTGTGTACACAGTAAAATGAAGTGATAAATGAAACAATTGAACCCATTTGGACTATACTTTTGACACTACTAAGCACTTTACTTGGACTCTTAAGGGTCCACTTTACTTGGACTACTAAAATGTACAGGACAGATGCATAGTATGCAACATCTGAGTAGGCATGAACCCTAGTCAATCAACAACTGAGTGAGTGGTCAAATAAAACCACCCAGATTTGGCCTAATTTCTACAAAGTAACTAGGATTAGCGGGCAGACATCAAATGTAGCATCTGTCTAAATAGCATATTGTTCTCAGCATCCATGGACATGTAATCATCATTAATCTATCTAATCTAACACATTGCACATTCATCTGTAATAGCACAGCTAGCATCAATCTAAATAGGCAAAAACTACTGATACAAATAAGTAGTGCTGCTGGGGGTAGGTGGTGTTTTGACTGAGGTATTTGCTGGGTGCGACGTGCTTTTCACATCAACAGACTTGTTGATGTCAAAGGCACTCAGTTTACTTCAGGCCAGTTGTCTCTAGTCTGCATATAAACATGCCAGGCAGTCACATGCATACCTATAGAGCTGGGACCATGTCTGGGGCTGAACAGGACAAGTAGGGACAGGAACGTCTTAGTCTCCAGACCACTGCAGCTGTTGGCAGTCCGTGCCATCCTCTGACCACTCGTCCACTCCCTATCATATTTGGTTACTTCACTTGATTTCGTTTCAATAACACATTGTCAATATACAGCACAGTATACTGTAGAATGTAGATGGAGAACAGCGTTTAGTGTGTTTATTATTAGTTGAGCCGCTGCAAAGCAGTGAGTGCAAAACTATTGTAAATGAGGCTGTCTATTTCAGTGTGGTGTGTGTGTGTGTGTGTGTGTGTGTGTGTGTGTGTGTGTGTGTGTGTCACTGTCTGCAATTTTGACCACCAGATGGTGCTGCAAACACAGCTCGAATATAGTATGCACACACATTTCTAGGCTGCCTTGTTTGATTATTAGCTGTTCATTTCGCCATTGCTGTTGAGCCCTTTGGAGGTGTCGCAGGCCTATCATCGAAACACCTATGAAGGAGGGTGCCCAGTTCTGTCTAAGGGATTGTACTAGTATCTAGTGAAGTGAAGTCCTATAAGCTGTTCATTCAACTGTTCATTTACAGTTGAATGGTGGATGCTGCTAGGTAGTTGGTTATTATGTAGGTCATTCCTAAAACATAGTGAATTATTATAATACTGTGTAAATGAAATTAGAATTACGTATAATTGTTGTCTGAAAATGAGAATTCAAGTATGCTAAATGTAATCAGTATACTTTCATTTGTGTGTAGGAGCTGACAGATGACCCTCAGTTCATCCTGGGCGGGGCTACCAGAACAGACATCTGTCAGGGAGCACTAGGTGAGTTCTGATAGGCTAAATCAGTTGGAAAAGGTTAACACAAGTGTGCACTGGAAGTGCTCTGGTCGATCGATGGAGAGATAATGTAAAAGCTTGCTGAAAACGACAGAACTGGAAAAACATCTGGTTTGAATGAAGGCAGTGAATGCTGATTCTTTGAGATGCTTTCCCCACTCATCTTAGTGCTATAATTGAATCATGGTGAACCGAAAACTAGATTATGTAGAGTGACATAGGAAATGATTGCCCCCTCTTTGTTTGGAAAATGGATCCTTCTGGATACAGTGACTGATACTTACGCTTACCATTGTTAACACAAAAAAAACTGTGTTAACAACCTGCTACATTCTTTATCTCCTTGTCATAATGATGATCTGATCATCTTTCTCTCTCTCTCTCTCTGATTCCTTTGCGGATTGACAGGTGACTGTTGGCTGCTTGCAGCCATTGCTTCCCTCACCCTGAATGAGAGGCTTCTTCATCGAGTCGTCCCACACGGCCAGTCCTTCCAAGAGGATTACGCTGGAATCTTCCACTTCCAAGTACATAACCCATTTAGACCTGAGGACGATTTTACAAATGTCTTCTAAATCCTGACAGTTTTCTGAAAAACCCATGTTTCTATATCAGTCGTCTTCAAACATTTTCATGTCAAGGACCCCCAAGATTATATGTAATTGGCTGCCGACCCCCATCTGAAAATATGTTGTTCCAGGGAACCCCCAGAAGCAAAGATTTGAGTTAAAAAATTTCACTCTGAAATAATATATATTCAAAGATTTGCACCACATTTTCACGATTAAAAGAAAATAGCAGACCTACAAGCTCGTAACGTGGCACTCGTGCAGCGGTATGAGCTTGTAGATCTGCTATTTTTCAATGGCTAAAGTACAACATAATACTTAAAAACACCAAAAGGGGTTCCCGGCTTCCCGCCTAGAATGGGTTAATATAACAGTCTCCTGGCAATGAAACGATATGTCCATTCACTAGCAGGAAGCTAATACTTATGTCTTTGAATAATGTTTGAATATTATAATTTGAATATTATTTTGTGTTGCAGTTCTGGCAGTTTGGAGAGTGGGTTGACGTTGTGATTGACGACAGATTGCCGGTCAAAGACGGAGAGCTCATGTTTGTTCACTCTGCTGAGGGCAATGAATTCTGGAGTGCTCTGCTGGAGAAGGCATATTCCAAGTATGTATTTAAAGGCTCCACCCAACTGTTGAATTATTCAGTGCTAGTCCTTCTTCCTCCAGCTATAAAACGGAAAGCCACCCTCCCAGCAGACACATTCACAAGCACTCTGACTGATGCCTTTAAAAATTAACTATGGTATGTGTGTATTATGTGGTTGCAGGCTGAATGGCTCCTATGAGGCTCTGTCAGGAGGCAGCACCACTGAAGGGTTTGAGGACTTCACCGGGGGAGTGTCAGAGATGTATGAGCTCCGCAAAGCGCCCAAAGACCTGTACAAGATCATTAGCAAAGCCCTGGAGAGAGGCTCGCTGCTGGGCTGTTCGATCGATGTAAGTGCTGGGCCTACGGGCAAACCACCACGGCCCCATCAATACAACAATGCTCTTCAGTTTTTGAAATGCTGAGCATTACCGAAAGCATTTCCAATTAATTTGTCTCACAAATAGGGCTGGGCAATATATCAATATTATATCGATATCGTCCTGATATGAGACAAGATATTGCCTAGTATTTTGGATATTTGTAATATCTTGATTTTGTACTACACACACACGCATGTGACTGTGACACACATGTATCTTTGTTGATACTACTTTATACTAGTTATGGATGCACTAAACAATGTTTCATTGTATGTCTCATACAGTGACAAATAAAGATCTTATCTTATCATATTGCTCAGCCCTACTCTCAGATCATTCTTATTGAAATGCACTGAACATGTTTTCACGTAAATACAGATCACCAGTGCCTTTGATATGGAGGCAGTGACATTCAAGAAGCTTGTGAAGGGCCACGCTTACTCACTTACTGCTGTCAAGCAGGTCTGTGTTTTCTTGTTGATCTATCCATATTAGTTTATGTACAGTAGACAGTATGTTATCTGTGAGACCATGCCCCTCAACTCCACTGTGCTATGTAGGTAGAATTCCGTGGTCACACAGAAAGGCTGATCAGAGTGCGTAACCCCTGGGGACAGGTGGAGTGGACTGGTGCCTGGAGTGACAAGTGAGCCTGGAGATCCAAACATTGCCTACAGCAAAATCACTTACTAGATCCATTTGATAGTCTATTGATTGATTTTATAACCACTCAAACTGCTCTTATCTGTCTCGTTGTTCAGCTCCCCTGAATGGGATGAGATTGACCCATCGGAACGCGAAGATCTGCATCTTCAAATGGAAGACGGCGAGTTTTGGTAAGATCTCTGAAACTTCCTAAAATGTTCCATCCATGTTATATTCCGCTGTTGTCATAAAATAGGATACCGGTCAGGGGGGCAGTCAGACGGATATTTTGTGAAGCCACTAAGGAAATGAAAGTTCATATAATGGCCTGTTGTGGCGCTCTCATTGGGCTCAAAAAAACCCATAGCCCCATAGAAGTCCATGTATTTGGGCCCAACTTCACCTAGACTGTATTACCTTAATAAACATGGTCATGAATACTTTTTGCTTCCAGTCACTAGTTTAAAGTCTCATTTCTAATGTCATAATATTCTTTTTGGAAAATTATGGTCCCATTTATTAAAAAAATGACCATAAAGTCGCGCATGTTCTGAGGGGCGTGGCTACCGTTACAGTCTATGAACGGGATCCCCCACCCACTCGAGTCAAAATAAAAACCAACGAAGAAGAATGGGGAAGTCCCGCCTCGTTGTCTGGGCCAGCCAATGGGCCAGCTGGCCTGAACTGGGCCAAAACGGATCTAGAAAGATGGCGACTTCCATTGCAAGGACTGACAGGCTTCATTTTACGTTCACGTTAGACCCGCGGAACGCTTTGTCCATATTTTTTACAGTCTATGATACCGGTATGTATTCTCGTTAATCCAGGATGTCCTTCAATGAGTTCTTGAGGCAGTTTTCCCGTCTGGAGATCTGTAACCTGACTCCAGATGTTCTGGATCAGGACAGTGTGAAGCACTGGAACACTATCAAGTTCTACGGCACGTGGAGGAGAGGCAGCACTGCTGGGGGATGCAGGAATAATCCCAGTGAGTCCTAAGAACATTTTAACAAGTTAACAAAATGCTCAAATATAACAACTAAATAGCCTAGATCTTTATTATCAATAAATAATTAATTGTATTTTATGCTCATTGTTGTTCTTCGCATGGGCACTATAGGCCTATTATCATTGTCATAAAATCTGGGAGATTGTCAAAATAGCTTCCATCATATTATGAATATAGTCAATTACAGGCATAAATATAGTATATTGTTGTTCACTGATTGTTACTGCAAGCAACACATCAAATGGGTCATCTGCACTCTGCACAGACACGTTTTGGATCAACCCCCAGTATAAGATCACTCTGCTGGAGGAGGATGATGACCCAGAAGATGATGAGGTAGCATGCAGCTTCCTGGTGGCTCTTATGCAGAAGGACAGGCGGAGATATCGGCGCCATGGCCAGGATATGCACACCATTGGCTTTGCCATCTATGATGTGAGAGCAGGGCAGGAAAAAAAACATTTCTAAATTCATATTGTTCATTCTTCACCACTACTGAAATATAACCTCTGCTCATGCAAGTAATGTTTTTTTCCCCCTCCTTTTTTTATCTTTTTGTGCAGATCCCAGACGAGGTATGGCCTAACACCAAATACCACCACTACCGAGACTGCACAGCAGCATTATGATTAATATACTGAGAGAATATTTGTTGTTTTCTATTGCCACTGATGTGTAAGAGTTTCCAACACCAGTTTTGTCATGTAATCCCTCAGTACAAGGGTTGCCAGAGTGTCCACCTCAAGAAGGATTTCTTTCTGACGCACTCATCCTGTGCTCGCTCTGATACCTTCATCAACCTGCGAGAGGTGAGCACGCGTCTCCGTCTGCCCCCGGGGGAGTATCTCATCGTCCCATCCACTTTCGAGGCCAGTCAAGAGGCCGACTTTGTCCTCAGAGTCTTCACTGAGAAGCAGTCCGAAACAGAGTATGTGGCCATTATTTTCATTAGCTGGATCAGTGGATATGCATGTTCGTACCTTTGGCTTATATCAATACGTGTTTTTCCTTTGCAGAGAAATGGATGATGAAATCGGTGCTGACTTGGAAGATGAGGTAGTCTTCTGGATGTTCTTGAGCCAGACGTGATGATAATGACATTGTAACTTAGCCATTTAGCCATATATAATTTACTTAATTGTACGATGATAGCTAATCTACAAGCTCCAAGCTTGCAGATCCACTATTCTCACTATTTTAAAACTTTTTCTTGCCATGCGCAAAATAGGAACGCTAGGGTTTAAGTGGTTAAATGATCAGCATCGTACCTCAATGCATCACATCTCCATTGCTTGTTTTCCCACAGGAAGAAATATCTGAGGATGATATCGATGACTCTTTTAAGTCCATGTTTGCTCAGTTAGCTGGTGAGGTAAGTTTCCAGCCCCAGGAAATCATACTTAACCCATATAGGACTGAGGCAGATTATAAAATCCTTCCAAATGTTTTCTGAAAAACAATTATGCTGCTATATATACTGTATATAGCAACAAGAACCCCAAAATGGGTTCCTGTCTTGAAGGGTAAAACATCAAAAATCTATACAACACTTTTCCAACGTTTTTAAACATTTGTATATTTTCTCATGTTCTTTTCAGGATATGGAGATATCGGTGCATGAGCTCAGGACCATTCTGAACAGAGTGGTGACTCGACGTGAGATATATTTGTTTATAATTCATTCCTATCGGAAAGTTAACACATCAGTATTACTTTCCATTCACTGTTAATGTATTCAATGACAGCACGACAGCATGTTCTGTCATTGTGTAAAACAATGTAGCCTGAATTGGTTCAACTGTCAGATAAATCTATTTTTGTCATTTCAGACAAAGATCTGAAGACTGATGGATTCAGTTTGGAGTCCTGTAGGACTATGGTCAATCTCATGGATGTATCCTCTTGTCAGTCATGAATAATATAAAGGGAGAAATATCAGTATAGTATCATAGTAAGTTAGTGACAATCTCTAAGAGTAATTTCACACCTTGACTCAGTTATTCCCAGAAAGACGGCAGTGCACGTTTAGGCCTGGTGGAGTTTCAGCTCCTCTGGAATAGGATCCGAAAGTGGCTGGTAAGAGTTTGTTTGGATATTAGTGAACATTGTACAGTTTTACTTGTACATCTGGAGTTTATTTTAATTTCTTTCCATCTCTGCCTCTGTTTGCAGGGTGTTTTTAGACAGTTTGACCTCGACAAATCAGGGGCCATGAGCTCGTATGAAATGCGTCTTGCTGTGGAGGCAGCAGGTACAATATTTGAGAGCACTTACTGTATCTATGCACGCAAATTACATACACACAAACAAGCCATTGTAACTTCCGATCTCTTTCTATGAAGGTTTTAAACTGAACAACAGACTGAACCAGCTTCTGGTGGCACGGTATGCTGAGAATGAAGTCATTGACTTTGACAACTTCATTTGCTGCTTGGTCAAACTTGAAGCCATGTTCAGTGAGTACTCTTCCTCTACAATATAAGTGATGTCCATGTATTCATAAATAAACAAAACGGTGATATTCCCCTGATCATAAATAACAAACGGCAGACGTTTGCATACTGTACTATACTGTATGAAGACATACTTTTACATATTCATTTCATTTTACTTTCAACAGGATCTTTCCAGCACCTAGATAAAGGAGAAGGCATGGCTGAAATGAACATCACAGAAGTGAGTTCTGTATCAAAATTACATTATTTGATTTGCGGTTCAACCATCTATTGTTGCTAGAGAAGGAATAGCCTGTCAGGTGTGTTCACCTCACCACTAGAAAATGTGAAACTATAATATGATCAGTTATGTTGTTTTGCGCAGGAAAATGGTCACATGGTCCACCAAAGCTGGAACATTAAAAAAACCTGAGTTATTTACAGCCTGTCAGCATGTTGTTCATCCATTTGACCAATTCCTGTGATTTTCCCCAACATTCTAGTGGCTATACATTACCATGTGTGGTTGAAGAGGCCCTTTTTACCAGAGATGTACAGAAAATCTAGAGCGTCTGCGTGTGCCATGGAGCCGGAGCCCTGAACACCTTCAGCCTTAGTGTCCTGTTGATTACCGATCCTTTACACACACCTCAATAAATGTATACAACGGTAAGAGCTGTGTAATATAGAATACGACCAAGCTAATTACCTCTCCCCCAAATCTTGGGTTTGCTATGCAAAAGATGTAAAAAAGCAGAGTTGCTATGCTGCAATCATCTTCACTATGATGCACACACACACACACACACACACACACACACACCTGTCAACTCTTGATGTAAACGGCATGGGTCAACGCATGATAGATAACTGCTTATGTACATACTGTAGTATCAGAACTTTGTATTGCCCCACATGCTCGTAAACAAATGGGAGAAAGAAATAGTCGGTTTATTCATTCTTTGACATGTAGATTAATTTGTTACTGCAGTGGTTCGGATTATACCTAATTTGTTATGTAGCATTTTTACTTTGCAAGTTTTTTTTTTTAACACCAATATTTCAATGTTCAACCAGTAGGTGGCAGTGCAGATGTTGTAGAAAACCTCCGATTTGCCTCAAATATACTGTAGAAGTGAAGTTTTCCCCTGAATTGAACTTGAAGTCAAGAACATTACCTGAAATTAGTAGATTTGTAATGTTACAATTGTTCAATTCAGGGATACGGTTAGTGAAGTTTAATTTGTAATTCAAGTAGTGAGCTTCAGTTTAGACCACCAGTGTTATTTTTATTTACAGGCGTGAATGTGAATTATGTAAGCCTTGCTCCTTAATCATAGCACCATGTGATTGTCAAGACACTGTTAGAAAGGGAATGCCATTACTGTGTGTATGGTGTTTTTGAATGTATGTTGTGCCTTCAATAAATGTTAGCCCTAAAGCGTTTATTGGTATGTTGCATTCAATTTCTTGCTGTTCATAGTGCAAGAAAAATCACACTCATGAAGTGAGGGGCACTCTTATCATACATCACATTCTGGCCAATCACTTTTGGCATCACATTCTGTGCTCAGTAGGGATGTTCCGATGAGAGAATTTGGCAGATATCGATATAATTTATTGCCAATATGGCCGATGTCGATTATGATTTAATTCTGTATTAAACAAATATTTGGGCCATTCTGAAAAAGGCAGAATTTGAAGGGGAAAAAAAGCAATGCCTCTTTATTCCAAAACTAGGGATGCAGTTATTTAAATGTTGGCTCATATCCCAAAAAACAGCTTAAATATAATATAGTATATAGTTTTTTAAGTTCCAGCCATTGACTCTTTCGAAAGCTTCCCCAGAAAACACCGATATAATTTGCAGCCTTCATCACAAAAGGCTTTTAAATTTATTTTTCAAAATAAAATATCTGCTATATCCGATAGTATACAGATTTCCGATTAATTGGTTTAAGGCCAATATCGGCCGATACCGATGTGTTTGCCGATTAATCTCCCATCACTAGTGCTCAGCCAATCAAATCAAATCAAATGGGGTACACAAACACACAAAGCAAACATGAGGATGACTGCTTTTTTCGGTTATTTGTGGTAGAACTCATGACTTGCACTCACTGTAAACTGTTATATTTATTGTAAGCATCAATGATGCATTGCATCCTAAAGAGTGAAATGGGACAGTCATCTTACCCACATAATGGAATAATTATTCATTCCTCCCCAAAATACACAATGTTTTGTGCACTGCAAGCACATGAAGTGGGAAGCAATTTTACATATTGAGGACAGTGACCAAAGCCAAAGATTATGAACAGTTGAACACAGTACCACTTTATAGAGAACAAATGTAATTGGTTGAAAAATGTACAGTCCGATAAAAACAAAAACTCAAAAGATGCAGTAGAACTTATTTTATTAGACCTATATACTTATTAGACGAAGGACTGACAGCGTTCTACAAGCTGGTGTGCCACAGGAAACTGAAGACGACCACCGGGACTTTCTTCAAGGGGAGTCTCTTTTTTGCAGAGCCTGGGTTTCGATGGGTGCTGATGGGACCGTACGCTTGTTTTACAGCACCAGCTACTACTAGTAGGGCCTCACAAAAACTATGCCTGAACCTAACCCTAGAAAACCTATGCCTGGCCTGGACCGTGGCTCAGGGTCCAGGCACCTTGGCCGGTAGTCCGAGTCGACAGCCTTTACTGCATGTCACTCCCCCTCTATAATTAAAAAAAACACCTATGCCACCCTAAACCCAACGTTAACCTGTAAAACAAGCTCCCCCTCAGCGACCATCGACAAAAAAAAGTCTCCCCTGCTTCAAGACCTTACCGTCACCAGGCCAGAGTAAAACACATCAACGCCAAGCTCTTCAGCTGGATAATAAAGCAGTCCATGACACTGTCACTATACAAATGTATTAGCAATGGCAAGCAGTTTGGAGTAGTCTCCTTCCATTTTGCGCAGATGTGTAGGTAGGGGGACTTTAATTCTTGTTCCTGTAGGGTTGCCATTGTCCTCTATTAGGACAACATTGTTAGAATCAAAACGTGGAGTCATGCGGTCTCCGGGCATCTTGTGTCCAACAATAAGTGCCTTCTTCTTCTGTCCTCTGATGGCGAGCAAAACTTTGTCACCGACTTTCCCCACCCCATTTTTGGTGTAGACATGGATGACTCTTGGTGCACGATGATATGAATGGCTTCCAAGAGTGCTGTTATCCACAACTCGTACTCTTGTCATCTTCTGGATGGCTGCTGCAACTGCGGACACACTGCAGGACAAAGCTTATATTAGCCAATAGCTACTGGCAATCAAACACACAATACACAACTTATATTATCGCTTCCCCTGCTGACAATCTACTAAGCCAATACCGGTAACTAAATACACAATGCATTTTTGGAGTCCAAAAATCAAGATGTTACAATCAGACTTAGGTCTCGTAGATCCGCCTTTTTTGTCAGTAGTGAGTAATTTTTAAACACAGATGTGAATCTGACATCGGCTCCACAAATGTAAACTCATTATCTACAACTGTAGAATAATGTAGCATACTACATACATAGATATGTAATAAATATATGTAATACATACATAGATACTTGAGGAGAAAAGATCAGTGGTGTGATAATGCTGTAAATGAGTTTGTAAAGAGCAAAACAATCTTGCCAAACATATCAATTTGATACACTATATCTTCGCTGCCCAGGTATGTATTTAGAGTGTGCTTAAGCAAATACAAAAAAGTAGGCCTATAGTTGTTCAAAATTTAAAAGATTTAATTAAATACTAAAAAGACCAAGAAAGACCCTGTCACTACCATGGAGGTAAATGCAAGCTCCTTAACGGACCTGAAAACTCTCTGGTGTGTTGTTGGGCTGAGCCCAATGAAGGATCTTGACAGATGGTGGATAAGAGACATGACCGAAGCAGACACCAACCTAGTTAGAACACAACAAACGGAGGATTAAACCAGACACCAACCTAGTTAGAGAAGTACATAAATAGACAGTTTAGCTCGTTATGTAGCCATGTCTGGTCTTCAGCAAAGCAAGCAATGCACACTAACACTAGCCACTGTGTCCAAGGTTGGCTAACGCTATGCTAATCAGTGAATTGTCAGGTTGGTTCATTGCGTTAAATATATATATATATATCACCACGCACGTGTGACGTGTCGTATCAATAAGTCCTCTACTGTAGACGTTTTAAAAGGAGATAAACTGAGATCATGGATTGATTACCTTCCACTTCTCACACACACACACGCTGCAACATGAATGTCAAAACGTTTTGCGTCACGAAAACGCGACGCAGGGGAAGCAATTTGGCCTTTATGTGACTACTAGCGATGGTAAAGAACAGATGAAACAATCATCCCACAGGAAAATAATAAATAATAATAAAAAAGTCTACAAGTTAGAAGTAAAACATGTCTTAATCGATCCAAATACAAAATAACTTTGTACGAACAATCAAACTCTGGTTTGACGTCATTAAAACGTGTCAGAAAGTGACGCGAGTCCATCAGCAGATCGTGAGCGAACAATAGCCGATCTATAAGCGCGACGCCTTGTGAGTTTATAGATCGGCTATTTCTGGTGCGCGAAATCGGCGTGTATATAGTGGTTATAGAATCACAAAATATGGACACAAAGTACGCAAAGCGGCTGAGAGACCCGTGGTGGTATTTAGACACGTTCTCTATTACCTAGAGTCCTATAGATAGATCTATGTGTGACTAATTCAATGATTCAAGTGAGGTTAATTTGTCACGCGCCGATATTATATATACAGGTAGCTCAAGCTCAATGTTATTGAATTTGAGTCTCAATGACTCATACACGTACTGCGGAGAGGAAAGTCTGGTGCGACGAGGTTATACAAGTACAAGCAGTGGAATATTGGCACGACATTGATTGATTGATTTATAGAATGGGTACATTTCAAATGAAAGCACAAATCAATACAAAAACTGTTAGATACCCAGACCCAGTAGTCTAGTTGCCAGCCCATAGAGCCCCATTGTGAACCCGGACATGTTGACTTTAGTACACCAAAGTTTTATGTTAGAAATGTTGACCCATAGGTCCCCAGCATGTAGAAACTGCGATGCTAACTTGCATATGTTGAGCAATTTTCATAATTGGCACAATATGTGACCATACCATTAACAACCTATAGAACAACCTATATACACATACAACACATACAACCTATAGTTCAATTTAGAATTGATTTTAAGATTTTATTATTTGTTTTTAAAACCCTAAACGGTTCCCCCCCGTACTCATGGACCCTTACACCCCAGCCAGGGCCCTGAGGTCAGCTGACCAGTGGCTCCTGACTGTTACAGGTCCAGAGGTGACCGTGCCTTTTCAGTGGCCGGCCCCAAACTCTGGAACTGTCCTCCCTACATAGTCTGCCCGCTCCTTAGAGGTCTTTACTTAAAACCCATCTCTTCTCCCTTTTCAATGTTTGAC
This sequence comes from Protomyctophum bolini, assembly GCF_963924005.1. Classification (NCBI taxonomy): domain Eukaryota; kingdom Metazoa; phylum Chordata; class Actinopteri; order Myctophiformes; family Myctophidae; genus Protomyctophum; species Protomyctophum bolini. Next base: position 22,189,441 of record NC_137875.1, read on the forward strand.
CTAATTAACCTGTGTACTATTTGTGTTGCTTGGATTTTGTTTTACTATGCTACTTGTGTTATTGTATGTTTGCCTCATGATCATATACAGCACTTTGGTTGACCTTCTGGTCTTTGTAAAGAAATAAAGTTTGATTTTATTTGATAGAAGGCAAAAAAATCCAAATTTCATCATGCTTTATGTAGCATGTGACATGTCAAACTAGGGGGTTTTCATGATGCTGAATCCATTCCAAGCATTAGTTTTGCAACAAAGAAAACACTCTTTGGGCTATAAACGGCTATAGCTACTTTGGGGGAGGGTTGTAGAAATTGGAAGTGATAAGATTTGTCTGTTTTCCAGGCTAGTAGTGTACATAGTCTATATGCAAAGTAAATTATACATGGGCTTTTTTTGTTTTTTACATTTATTATAATGTATTTACAATTTCCAAGTCCCCCCTATTTTTGAGGGGTATATAATATGTGCCCCTCCTATAAACAGCTAGCCTATAGTGTAGAACTGCAGATTCTGCATTGACAATGAATGGAGAATTTACGTCATATGTGTCTGCATGAGCAAATCGGCATACGTATGTCAGTGGAAACCCTTGGCCAATAAGGGACCAACATTCTTGATGATGATGTATACAATGATTGTGTGACGGGTGTGATGTTTTGGTTTTATTTAGGGAAGGTCAAGTGCAGTTCGATTGGGGACTATGATGGAAACTAGCATTCTTGCTAAATCCGGTGTATTTACACGGCATTGATTGTGTTGTGCTCATTAATATGCGCTCTCTCCCAAATAAACATATAAATAAACATGCAGTCAGTCTACTTCTTTTTACCTGACAGTGAGGATTTTCACCAGGAGGGCTTAATGCTTGTGGAGGGTATTCATCTGAGATCAGAGTGAGGTCGAAACAGATCATGCTATTCATCTGAGATCACCTCCCCAGTTCACCTACGGAAACAAATTAAGCCAACAAGGTGCCCTGGCCCTGTAGCTGTAGAACAGGAGACTAGTGCAGCAACAGATATCGATCTCCCCAGTCCTCACCTGGCTTCCCTCCTGACCAAGCCCAAAAAGTACATCAGCATATGTAAACGTGAATATGATCTTGGTATGGTATAACATTATTTTCTTCAGTAGCTGCCACATTACTTTATGTAAACAACTTCACAGTAAAGAAAGCTGGGTCCCAACATCCATAAGAGCTTTATACAGATGCACCACCGCACCAAGAGCAGGTACGTGCTCTTGGTGCGTCTGTAGAAAGCACACACACACACACACACACACACACACACACACACACACACACACACACACACACACACACACATAGAAGATCCTGTGAGGGATCCGCAAGGTTCCCAGACAAGTTTGAATCTCCCGGGCTCCCCAGAGTCAGTGTCGAAGTGCGCAGGTTGGTGCCTTGCATGGTTAACTCCGCCATCTGTGTATGAATGTAAATGTAAAGCGCTTTGGATAAATGCATCATTGCATTTACCATTTACTTTCTCAGACACCGACCTGTGACCTTCGACACTGACTCTGGCAGAGCCCGGGAGATTCAAACTGGTCTGGGAACCTTGCGGTTCCCATCCGGCCGCTCTAGCGGCCACTCTATCCACTCTACCCCTGAGTCATTGTCGCCCCGTAGTAAAGGCTCTGTTGTGCCTTCTTCACCACCCGCTCTGTCTGCACATCCCAGGTGAGGTCCTCAGTGAAATTTGAACTCTCTGATCCTCTTCAGTGCAGGGCCCCCGACCTGGGTGGAAGAATGCTCTCTAGGAGGCCTCCTTCTCAGCTGTCGGAGTTGATACGGGGGTTATTACCTATATCATTTGACACTAGTTGTCTTCTTTGTCTATATGTCTATAATCCATGACAAGCCCTCTGTCATGTGCACACCAAGGTAGGCCTGACTTGACACCACTCAGTCAGTAGTAAGTACATAAGCTTTGATTCCATTGCACAAGGGTGTTGCTTGCCAAAAAGGCAACGCGTTGGCTTGTAGTCGTAGATCAGTTATTTTCACCAAGCGTCATATGCACCTCTAAACTGGTTTGTCATTTTGTTAACCATCTATATTCTTCACCGAAAACTGGACTATGAATAATAGGCCAAGTCTCCTCCAGAGTCTTCCTAACCTCCAACATTCTCCACACTCCAGTCCAGTTGGTGGCATTATTGCACCAATAAACTGGTTTTCCAACTGCTGACAAATGCAGAAGAGAACGAAAGGCCTCCCACCTCTCGAGTAATCTCGCGTTGGTCAGGCAGCTAGGTTACCTCAGAGCCATAGAGTAAGACAAGAGTTACGACAACTCCGTTCACTCTATGGGGCCAGTCCAAGGCGGCTCTTCTACACAGACTTCTATTGGCCGAATAGTGACACCGGAAGCTTACGGAATGTATTGGAGTCTATGGGGCTCGCGCGAGTACATGAACCACGTGACCGGGCTGTTTTCTGCCCCCCTCAATGTCGCAACTCTGTCTATACAATACTCGGGTTACCGTCTCTGGTCGGTCTGGTTAGTGGTAGTTGTTCAACCAGCTCTCTCTATCACTCAGTAACGTATCGCGGTGACAACAAGTCCTCCTCCTGGCTGACCTCCTCCCTCCTCGTCACCGTCTTCATCCGTACACTGTACAGAGTACAGTACAGACAGAAACAGTTGTTTACCTCCCCGGTCAGTTGGTTAACATTGGGAATTCTAGCCGCCGGGCCCGACGGACACGGTTGTGTGTGTGTGGATTGGAACAATAAGCTTTATGTAAATCACTGAGGAAGAAGCGGCTAACGGGCGTTAGCCAGCTAGCTTCCACCTGTTATTAGCTCAACGGCACCGCCACCGCGGAGGAGCTTATTAACGTTAATAACGGACTGTTGGCTAATATCGGCTAACGCTGAACACGACCACACAACGAGGTAAGATTGTAGATTCACAATTACATCCCGCGTCTGTTTGTTTTTGGGTCTTATAGGATGTGGTGTGTGGTTTTCGTGGTTGTGGTGGTTGGTTGTGTTGTTCTCACTGTCTCACACAACCTTCCGATTGCATCTGCGGCAGGCTTTGTTACGTCCATTAATCACCACTGTATTCAGAGATTAGTAAAGCTCATTATATATACACGATGTTGTCTATCACAATTACTCGTTCGTATATGTTAGATGTCCCTGTGCTTTTTGTGTAACCGTGTATAGTTGTTGTCAAAACGCGACGTTCGTGAACCAGGGACATTCATGCTTATTTATGCATGTCACACACTCCCCGGCGACAGAGCAGAGGCTCTAAAAGGCGACATGGAACTGGCTGTGTGATTTACATAAAGAAGGGAAAATCCTCAATAATAATAATAGTTAAGATAACGTTATTGAGATTGTACAAATGAAACTACCGCAGTGTTTCGGTGTAGTGGTTCCGTCAGATTGTGCAAATGGAACCAAATAGACCCTCTGCTCCATTTGGTACCATTTTGTACACTCAGTTACACATCTGCACGGGTGCATTTGGTTCCATTTTTACACCCCGAGTAAAATCCGCACTGGACTTTTCCTGTGTTATTAGATCTAGTGTTAGATTGGCTGGCTATTGTGGCTATGGTAAAATGTTGGATATAGAGTTGATTAGTATGATATGATATGATTAGTAAATCCTGTGTTACTTGGTGCTGACTGAGTGACCATTGTTGTTGAGAAACCTTCGTAGTTCCACAGGTCAGGTCTAATCTCTCTGCTGTCTTTAGTCAAATGTGCTTCATCATTGAGGGGGCAATGGTGACCCCATGCAGCCACAATCTGGGACTGGTAGATGTGACTGCTAATAATCTGGCCCTTTGATGGTGTAGTCTAGTCATGGTCAATGGCCAAAAAGGAATACGACCTGTTCATTTTGTATTTATGAGCTGCACTGGGGTTGGATGACTACGCTATGAAATATTAAACACTGATGGAATGCTTTGCAGTTTAAATGTTTGGGCTACTTTGCAGTGACTATTATCAGTTTGACATCTTGCCCTGGATTAGTGTTTTATTTGAAAGCAGTCATTATGACATACACAACATCACCAGCTTTCTTTGCAAGTTTATGTTTAGTTAAATAAATATGCTTGTATTGACCATGCATAGTTAACACTCAGTGTGAAGCTCATCTTGTGATGTTGCCCTAATTATACTTTATTTTGGCAACAAGTAACAACTGTACCTATTTATGATCTTGACTTTGACATTTACCAGCCTAAATCAAAAATAACAATTTCCTTTGCAGTAAAAAGGAAAGCACCCCAGATAGGGGGTGGATCAGCCACCTCAATCTTCTTGACATTGAATTCCGTTGCAGTGACAAGATTGCCAGGGGCTCTCTGTCACAAAATGTGTGTCATAGTTTTAAGTGAATACACTGAGAGAGGTGTGCCCTGTGGTGTATTTACATCCGTTTGTCCTTGCTGAGCTGAAATGAGGCAAGGTTTTCTCCAGGTAATCACCCAAATCCTGAAGCAGTTTCCTGTTAACATTTCTTTTTAAATATCATATAGTACTACATTATTTATTTTTTAAATATCATATAGTATTACATTACTTTGCTTGTGTCCCCTTTCGATATGTGATATTTTGACAGACATACATTTATCACATAGATTCTTGGCACCAGTGATGACATATTTTAGTATCTTTCCAATGGAAATTAACATTTTGTCTGTGTTGTCCTAATGTCATGGTTACAACACCAGTACTAGAGTGCTTTCACATTATCAGAATCCTGTGCTAATCAAAGCTCAGGTGTTTAGTAATATTTGCATTGTCAATCATTTACAGACTAATACCCACAAGGCCAACAACATCAATTCTAGCTAATCTGCCAAGTCATTTGTCTCTTTGCTTATGTAAAGAATTCTCACCATTGTAGGGCAGGCTGGTCAGCTCCTATCAGCTTTGGAATGTTGTCTGACAGAAGACATGCAGGCTAAGTAGTAACTAAGTACTGAAATTGCATAGGCCTACTAAAATTGGATATTTATTTTATTATTAAATACCAACTAAATTCCATCTGGGTGTTTATATTATAATTTCCACTTGTTGTAAACATTTTAGATCATTCTGTGGGCAACCTAGACCAGCATAGAGCTTTGCTAACTTTGCTAATGGGGTGTACACTTGACACCGTAATTTTTATCATCATTATTATTATCATAATTGATTTGTAATTGAATGAATAGCCCACAGTTCATACAATTTGCATTGGATTTTCTTCTGATGAGAGGTATGTAGTTATCAGCCTGTAAGCAAGGGTGAATGAGAATGAGTGTTAACTGGATCTTGAACAGACATGTTCAGTTAACTAGGCCTAATATCGATTTGTGTATGTGTGTGTGTCTCATAAGAATGCTTTGTCGACTCTTATAACTCACAAGTGCTTGCTCAGGTAACTTGATGTACATGTAAACATGAACTGTTTGTTCTGTTGAATTGCTTTTTTGTTTAGACCTGTAATAGGGGCTTGGCTTTCTATGATTTGTATAGCCTAGATTCAAGATCATAGCTTGAACATGCCCACACTTATTTCTTCTTCCACTGGGCTTGAGTTTGATCCATCTTAACTTAATGTGCAGAAATTGTAGTTTGTCTCACATAGGCAAGTATAGGTATCTCCTCATTTTGCAGGTTATTAGTCAGAGTAACCGGGTCTGGACCCATAGTTAGTTACCCTGATGATACTGCCATGATAGTATTTTGGAGAGAATTGCTCATAAAGTTGTTGAAGGTTCTGGTGACCAAAATGGTCGACTTCTGAAGTGCAGAGGGAATCTTGAAGAAAGTGGCCGCACATGCCAATAGCCAGAGTGCCAATACCTTATTAGGACACAGCAGGTAAAACAAATGAATCCGACTTCTGAAGTGAACACAAGTCTAGACAGGGGACTCAAGTGCCATACCCCCCCCCCCCCCCCCCCAGAATCACATCCATGAAGATTGTATATTCATGCAAATTTTGGCTTTTGCATCCCAGTTGAGAAAGTGTGTTGACTAAAATGTCCGGGGCACAAAGTAGATTTAGCCTAAAAAGCTAGTCTCAGATGTTACATTTGGTTGCATTTTATTACAGTAGATCCCAGGCTGAATCTCACTTTTTTTATTGCTCACAGCTGCTTTATTATTATTTGTTTAATGAGTTGTATCAACATGTTTGAACCACAGTTAAGTCCATTTTAATAGCAAAACCTGTTCTCAATTGAATTTACCAAGTGATTTTCTCCCCCATTGCCTTCATCCCTGTTATGTTTGTTTGTATTTTGAGAATTTGCGGCAGACTGCCGGTACCATAGCAACCAGCCTGAGGTGGAGAGAGGTGACACAGTATTTCCCTGCTGCTTGGTCATGATTCAGAAAATCAGAACTAAATATGGTCTGTTTTTACTTCGTACACCTGCCTTTGAAATATGGTAACCTATGATACTGTACTTCACTACGGTCAAGAAACATAGGATCAAATATAATTATATAATCGTTATCGTATCACGACACTTTGTGACAAAAGCTGTGTTTTAAAAGTGTTTTTCAGAGGCTCCAAATGAACATACATATATCTTTGTTGGTTGTAAAGTGTCTTGAGACAACTTGTTGTGATTTGACACTATAATAAAATTGAATTGAATTGAATTGAATTGAAAAACAACAATAACTAGTGATCTCAAGAGTGAGCTGTTTAATCCTTAGTGGAGTGTTTATCTGTGTTTTAACTAGTATGCATATCATATTATTACCAACAGTGTGTGCATGTAAAGTCAAAATGAGAGAGTAGCTAGAACAAGCACAGCTTGTATAGTACCTCATATTTCTTAGTTGGATATATGTTTTATGCCAGCATAGCCAGCATAGCCTGCCCATGAATTTGCATCGCATTGATGCAGGTCTACTCTGCCTATGGCTAGTCTAGGCACAGTACAGTATATACATTTCAACGTATTCTTTTCTAAGCTGCAAGTCCTCCCAAAGAAGTCTGTGTTGTTGATTTTCCAGTGGTTTGACACCCATGGCTGCGTGCCGAGGACATGCAGCGGTTTCATTTTTATGTGAGACACAGGGGGTACGTTGTCTCTTTGCATGGGTTGAGGCTGGTCCATTTGCACCCTCTGGCCTCTATCAGTCTATTGTTCAGCGGCAGCAGCCTCCTTCTCCAGTGATGTCACAACATTCCTGGCCGGAGCGGAGACCATAAATGAGTTAGTGTTAAAGGCAGATGAGCAGCATCGTGAATACTGGTAATAGTGGGTCTAAGGGTACGGTATATAGAAGTGAAACTGTGCATTTGGCAGCACGCCTGGCCTTGACAAGTTGCAACCTATGCCCTAATTGTGCAGTGTGTTGTCACGTACCAAAAATAGCAAATATATAAGTCAAGATCACAACATGCTGTGACGGGTTGTGAGCTTGTAGACCTGCTTTGCTTTTGGTGCGCTACAGGCTACATGGCACACAACCATTCCATTTCTGATATGCCTTGAGCCCCTTGCACAGCCTACATGTAAGTCTGACCATCTCCTTACAATTCAGTATGCTACAATTATGGCTACACCTTTCATATTGAAGAAAATAATTGCTGCCTTTTTGTTTGTTGGACAGTAATGTTGGTGAACTGGTTGTTCCGCATGCTGTCTTAAAGTGTGAATTCAATTTTACCCGATAAGCCGATAATAATACTGATATTGTATCGTTCTAGTTAAGATGATGTATTTATTGTATATGCTGGAGGGCTCTGCTGTTTTGTAATCAGATGTAATGTTCTACTTCTAGGGCATGTTGTGCCCTTCGTCATGCATTACTCACCACATTGACAGAGCTTGTTGTTTGGATGCTTTAGTTTGAGTAAGTAAATATGTTAGGCCACCTAAATAATTTCCACTTTAATTTAGTGTAGCCTTCATTATCTTATATTTATTAATCAAAACAACAACTTCTTACAAAGTCAAAGTATATGTGCTTAAATTATATTTAGGCAAAACTCAACTCAAAAAGTATAGACAAAGGATGCTTCAACAATTTTCAGTTGATACTTTTTCGTTTGCAACAAACTATATTTACCACGGAAGGAGTCGGCCTGAAGTGCCCGGATTCATATGAGCTCATTGTGATAAGTTGATCAGCTGAAATGTCATTACTCTTTGACCTGATGTTTGAACATCTGAGTGCCCTGCCGCATCACTGGTATCTATTTTAGTTGAAAACAAGATATTTGTGCTTGACATCCAGATGTCTAGATTATAGGCATTATTTATAACACATTACATACTAGCTTTTATTTTATACTATTATGTTTTAATACATACAGTTCTTATTTAGTATATTTACTTTTTAGTCCATCCCTCCACCACTTTCAACGCAAGCAAGGTATCTTGAGAACTGCTGTCTGGATTTCCATGGAATTGGCTTTACATTTTCATGCTCCCGGAGGGTGAACCCTTTGCCTTTTAGTACCACCCTTAGTCCAAAAAAAGGGCTGCAATGGCTGAGGGGACAAAAATCCTGCTAAAACACTTCAAGGATAGATGGCATGAGTTTGAAGTAGCGATACAGGGGATGATCAGTGGCATTTGTTATTGTAAGTGCCAAGCGTGGGATGGCCTTATTGTTCATATGAGAACGTGTGGGAAGTCTGATAATCCTGGAAGCAATACGGGTAATACTGAAAAGTTTGTTTATGTTAGGCATGGACAATATAGTAACAAGAGGAACAATACAACAGAACGGGTTGAATAATGCTTTTGTACAGTAACAAGATGAGGGGCAACAGATAATAGTGGTGGTTATTGCTTGCAATCTCACGATGGATATGTATCACGATACAGAGGCCAAGATATGATATATCGATATATATATATATTGATACTGTTCATAATACTACTGATACTATTCAAAATAATGACCATGTTGCACAAATACAATAAAACACTTTCAGGCCCACAGAGGGGGCAAGGGGGGCTTTGATAACATTAAACAGAGATACGTTTGTCAACACTGCGTCACCCAGATAATTCATGCCGTTTATTGCCGTATCGATACAGCAGCCTCTCGATTCACCTATCGTCCGGATTTTTGATCGATATATTGCCATATCGATTAATTGAATGCACCACTAAGACATAATGATCTTAATTTACGGAGCAGCATAGCTTCAAGGGGTTATAGTGGGTCTTTTATACCAGTCTTGTGTTTTTATCTGTGTTTTATCTGCTTGCTTTGATTGCTTTTTAAAGTGTGTAATCTTTTGTTAGCATTGTAAAATCTTGCTGTTTGGTTAGTTGTTATTATTACTATTATTATTATTAAATTACATGCATTCCCCCTTTTCAGATACTCAATATGCTTCACTGAGTGATGTACCAAGTGTTGATTTTCATGATGGGCATTTGGGCGACACAAGCGTGCCCCCATGGGAACTGCGCCACAGATGTTACCAACAACACCAAGGACTATTGCTACTCTGCCCGCATCCGCAGCACTGTGCTCCAGGGTTTGCCTTTTGGAGGAGTGCCCACTGTCCTTGCCCTGGACTTCATGTGTTTCTTGGTGAGTCTCTTTAGCCACCACCCTCTAGTCTATACTTCATTGACCGGGTCCCACCCACAGGGATCTACAGGTATATTAAGACCCATTCTTTTTTCATCCTACATCAGGGGATTTAGAATTAAGCTGGGGACCACTGTTTGTGTTGGGATGGGGTATTGGCTAAGATTAGTGCTTTTGTATCACTTGATAATATTCATCCCATTTGTATACGTCCCACTGTTTCTCAACCAATGGTCTTAAAGCCATTAAAGACTACTAATACTTCTAATTATTACTAATTATGACTCAACCAGACTATCCGGTGCACTTCCCCCTCTTGATAGTCTTATTAACTCCCTTTTTCTGTTGAATTTCTTGGCCTCCAACTTGTCAAATGACTACATGGACGATCATAGGCCACCAGATCATTCAGTTCACGGTTTCTAAACTAGTGGAAAGAAAATAATAATAATCCTGCATTACTAAATGTATGGTCAGGGACCACATGCAATACTACCTGTCCTACATGAAATTTCACCGAAATAGCCAATTTGTGAGCTTGTAGATCGACCATTTGTTTAGCCCATTTAGGACTGAGACTGCTATGTATACTGTAGATAGCAACAATAACCCCAAAAGGGGTTCCCGTCCTGAATGGGTTATAGTTGTTCTGATACCGAAATGCTGGTATCGACGTGTAGGCCAGTCTATGCGGTAACTTATTGTTCTAAGAATAAAATATATTATGCATTTGTATAGGATTGGTACTCTGTATCAACCTATACGCAAGATGCAGTTGTTGGAATCGGTATTGGACAAAATGGTATGGGGACATCACTCTAGTATTTTTAATCAAATGTTCACCACAGAATAGGGAAGTTGGATTCAAGACAAGCGGTTAATTTATTAATCATTTAAATCCTATGTGCTTAATTGATCGAAGTCCCCCAGGGGAGCTCACTCCTTTTTTCCCTCAACGCCAGATATCTTGTTATAGCCGCTTTAGTGTTTAGTACTGTGAATGTTAAAGGTTGTGGTTTAAAAGTTAAAGCACAAAATGTATTGTCAGGTGTGTCACCAATTTCATCCATTCAAGAGTGACTACCCATCAGCTTCAAATTTTGAGTATTAAAGGAATTAACAAATAAAAAGTTTTATATTAACTGAAGATCGTGCTAGTGCATTGACGGTGAGGAAAGTAGCTATCATCCTTCACATAATACTTATGCGTTGTGTAAAATGTCGAGTCATTTGAGCTTGCATGTGCTGGGAGACATGAGAATGAAGCTGTCTCGAACTCCATGGCCATCATCTTGGATTAGTGTAGTTGGATGTCGGCACATTTATTTATTTCATAAATTCCAATTTCACTTGTTTATCCAGTAGCCTTTATGAGGTCTGTCTCGTGATTGGATGAAATCATCCCCACCTGGCTAAAATTGTATTTTCTGTTTACTTAACAGCTGGAAACGAGGAGACCCCTGCCCTGTTTCTTAACAAGCACGCTATAGCTATAGCATTGATTATAGATGCTGTAGGAGCCATAATGTGATCTATATGTGTTTTGAGTATGAGTCACGTTAATGGACAGATTGGGCACTGCACTGGTAGTGGTGGTGGGCTTGATCACTGGGGCTGGGCGCTGCCACGCTAATAACTACACAGCGTTTACCTGGCACTAGAGTTGAGGAACTTGGACGGAGAGGGGGTGAGCTGGGAGTCGACATTTTCTGTTGACCGCAACAGGGCATCTTAACATCCATGCCGGCCAGGTAGTATATAATAGTTAGCTGGGAACTGTTGTATCTTACCTGTGCAGAATAAATGGTCAAACTGACAGCTTGGATTGGATCTGAATTCCTTTGCGTGCGCGTCATACAAGTGTCTCTTATACTCTCATGCTTAGCTCCTCAGCTCACGGCTTTTGAACAGCCTACAGCCGCAACAGATGCTATTTAATACTTTCTTTAATTAAATTACAGTACCTTTTTTAAAAGACGACTGAATGATCCATGATGAGATTAACTTCACGTATCTAATTGGAGAAAAGTGGAAATGTTTTTATACCAGTCATACTAGCTAATGGTAAGAGCTGGAGGTGGACATAACCTAGTCATACTAAAGCCTATTGTCTTTAGTGTTTTCCTGATGATGAGCACATTTCTGTCAACATACTATATACACTGTATCTGTACACAATGTTCAGTACCATCACAGATGTCAGCTCTGTGCACTGAGTGATGGTATGAAGAGTTGTTTTGACATGTGCTTATTCTATCCCATTCTAGGCACTTCTGTTTTTGTTCAGCTTCTTGCGAAAATGTGCTTGGGACTATGGACGTCTTGCATTGGTCACAGATGCCGACAGGTAAAAATCTTGCATTCCATTAAGTCCTATACATTTAGTATTAGCATTATGCGTTGAGTAGAAGTTATCTGCGGTTATCGATTAGATTTAACATTAATTAGTTCTGCAACCGCAAACTTTACCTATCATTTTATAATGGACAATTTATTGATCATGACCTTTTTGCCTGACGGCCTTAGTGTCAACCCCTGTCAGGAGTGTTCATTCCAGGATAACACACACACACACACACACACACACACACGAAGTTGAGTTATCTAATATCAGTTGACAGTTATCTACTACCGTATAACATCACAGCAAGGAGTTCCTTTGCACCCAGATAAGACTCCAGTGTCTCCTCAGCCAAGAATTGTGCACTATCCGAAACATCCTTGTTTGGTGGCTGGGCTTCATCCATACTTGACTTGACATAGTGAGGTCAGAGAGGTTTCTCCTGGGCAGGCTCTGAGAATGAGTTGCCCAAAATGTAGTAGTGTAAAATTATACCTGTAAGGCTGTGAGACGAGCTGTGAGCTTTGATTTTCGCAGAATGTTCATCCGTCTTCGCATAATGTTTGTCTACTATGACGGGGCCCGGGCCAGAATACTAATAGGGATGCTAGGGTTCATGGTTAAGCATGCTAATTGTTCAGAATATTATATAGACAGAATAGCAGACAGATGTGTGTGTTGGATTGTGTTACCACAGACAGGATGGGCTGTCAGCAATTTCCCTTACGCTCCCAACAATATCACATGCTTTGTGAACCAATAATTAATTGCATTACTTTCTCTATAGTGTCTTTTCTTTGGCCAAGCTAAGCTACCGTATCCAAAACACACGGATTGTAGTTCCAATGCTATTATAAAATGAAAAAAACACCAGATTTATTTAGAAGTTGTAGCCCAGGGACTACAGCGGAGAATTGGCTTGTGGCTAAATCTGGTACAAAGCATCTTTTCTCTTTGACTTGAACTTGAGATGAATGCATCTTGTGCACGGTCCCTGACACAAATGAACGAAATGAAAATGAATAATAGCCAGTTTGGCCACAGAGAAATGGAGATCAGATTCTACTTCAGGCCTCACTAACTCAGAATATACTACGGGACCCCATGCTCCATCACCTACATCTCCTTGTCTTTGGTTGCAGCTTCACTATTTGTGCAGCTGGATTCGACAGTAAAAAGCAGTGCATTCGGTTGGTGTGTGTGTGTGGGGGGGGGGGGGGACAGACAGAAATTGAGGGATAAGGCCGCATGACACTATAAAAAAGTGCTGACTTGTCTGTCTTTTAAAGGACCTGTAATTCTTGGATGGCTGACTGTGGCATTGCTAAATCTAGCTACTCGCATGTCATGTTATGTTTGACTACCTTATAATGTGTAATTGTCAACTTCCATGAGAGGGGGAGAGGTGGTGGAGTTAACTGTTTTAGCCAATGGAGTCCAATGGAGTCGAGAGGTTTTGTCCAAAGCGATTTTTACCTCTTTTCATTGGTTCAATATTTTCGAAATTACGTAAAGGGTGTTCAAGCACTGAGCAAGTTTTGATATGTTAGAGTAGACTAGAGTGGTAACTTCTCAGTCATTTCATTGATATGTTTTCAACCTTATCTAACCTTAAAAGAGTTTGTGCAACATTTTCCAAAAATAGCTGATCTACAAACTCACAATGCATCATGACACACTGAGCTTATAGATCAGCTATTTTTGAATGGCCAAATGATAAAATGAGGTTAAATGGATTTGATGCTATAATTTAACAAATTTAGCTTCACTTTGAGAACCAGTGCACTAATTCAACAGTCACTGCTTTGAAATACACTTGCATAACCTTTATGACGTATTTTTAAACTGTCTGAACCCTTACCCAAATGCTATTTCTCAATACTGACATGCTTACTAGGGATGTCTCAGCCACAAGCAAGTATCTGTTCCTCTTAACCCAACTGTCTTAATTCTGTTTTTCTCTTTAAACCAGAAGAGTGGATCAGCGCTACAGCCGCCTGGATGATCGGGAATAGTATGTTCTTTCCCCATGTCGTACCCTCACTGCCTTTTCTCTCCCCTTCCCTGCTACTTTTCAAATAATCTAACTCTTCCTCCATTCTTCCGCCCAGGCCGCTGTGGGTTTTAACTTGTTTCTCACTCTTGGTGCAGTGTTTGTTTTTCATCATTTTCTCGTCCTCCCGGGCGTTTTCTCAATGCCAGGCCCCCTAATTGTCCTCTCACTCCTTATCGTCCCTGTTCTACTTCTGCCATTGAGTGCCCCAGTCTCTGTCACACTGTCCTAATCAGATCTGTGTGTGCTAAATGCTAATCTGTGTGTTGACCTCTTTTGTCAAGCGCGGGCTGCTTCTGTGTGAGTGCACCTCGCCAGCCGCAAAGGCAGGATGCTTACAGGGAGAGGTAACGCTTACATGGACCTGTACCTGTGTGTAGACGAGCCCTGACAGGGCACAGCTGTATATCTGGCCTCATAGACATGTGATAAACAATCTCTAGCTCTCAGAGGAATGTGGTGGAGGAGGAAGGCCCGATGTTGAAATACAGCCGTAGGCTCTCTCTCTCTCTACTCAATCCATCTGAGATCACATAGCACTGTAGAGCTCAGAGTGACGTTATCATTTTATATGCATGAAATCCAGCAGAACAGGCCCCACTCAATGAGATCTAATACTGCAATTCTCCATCTGACACAACCTCTAGGGGAGTGCAATAAAACAAATTCTTGAATGTGAGACGAAACCGCTTTAAACGGAAACTTTGCCGATAGCGTGAATTTGCAGACCAACGTGAATCCCAACGTTCCGGGAGAATGATTGAGAAACTGAACACTTTGGGAAGCGTTGTGTCTGATATTCACATGTCTTCCTCACAATAGAACAATATGATTCATGTTGGACACAGGCAAAGTTCCCATTTAAGCTGAATTTAGTAAATTAGTCACCTGTGCACATCCTGAGGCTCTGCTGGACAGACGTGGGTAACAGCCTTTTGGGATTCTCTTTTCATGGTCACTGAGTTCCTGTTGTGTTCCTCTGTGAATGTCCCTTTCCTCTAGAACTCACCCTGTCTTTGCTTCCTAACTATCTTTCACACTTTGTGCTCTGATGGAGATTGTGTGTGTGTGTGTGTGTGTGTGTGTGTGTGTGTGTGTGCGCGAGAGAGAGAGAGACTGTGCGCGTGTGCCTAGTAACACCCCTGCTGTCACTGCATAGAAGGGGACTGCGGAGGTTCAGGTTTGTTCAGGTTCCTGTGGTTGGCTGGCTTAACAATTTCCCAAACCCTGTGACAACCACAGGATGAAGAGGGATGAATCTCCTCAGTCCATTTCGGGGCCTTGTGGTGTGTCTGTTGTCTGTTCATGTTCTGTTCATGTTTTCCACTCTTCCCATTAAATGTCGGTAATCCCAGTGCACTCTCACATCAAAACTAACTTCCCTTCACAGTCTGCGCCACTGCGCTGTTGGGTAACACGCATGTTTTGCTATTGTTTTGTGCAGCGAAAGCATAGCCAACAACCTGGCTTCAGATAAACCTGAACGCTACGAGCGCCTCACCTCAGTCTCCAGCTCGGTGGACATAGACCAGAGAGATGAAGTAAGTAGACCATTGTTTCTACTGTATTTATTACCAGTTAAAGCCTATAAACCTTATTGATGGTCGCAAACCGGTGACTTGCGGTCAGTCATCAGAGCCTATGTGGGGCCGCATGCCCCGGCTATCAGCCCCCCCCAACCCTAAAAACTTTGTTGACCCGTGTCTTCCACTAGGCCCCCTCCCATTTCCCTCTACACCAAATATCTTAGTCAAAACAGCTGATCTACAAGCTCACAACATGTTGCAAGGTTGTAGATTGGCTATTTTCAGCAAATGTTCACCCCCAGAATAAGGACACTAGGGTTCATGTGGTTAAACATAGGACACGGTGTCCCTGCCATCTGCATAACTCCTGATATGATGTTTTTGCTCTTATCTCATTGTCTTAACCCATTTAGACCTGAGGACGATCAGTTTTCTGAAAAACCTATGTTTCTGTCAGTGGTGCTCAACCTTTTTCATGTCAAGGACCCCCAGAATTATCTGTATTTGAGTTAAAAACGTTCTGAAAGAAGAATACCGGTATATATTCAAAGATTTGCGCCACATTCTCACGATTGTTTTTTTTAGCAGATCTACAAGCTCGTAGCGTGGCACTCGGTGCCGCGCTATGAGCTTGTAGATCTGATATTTTTCAATAGCTAAAGCATAACATAATGCTTAAAACACCAAAAGGGGCTCCCACCCTAAATGGGTTTCTAATGATCACTTTAGTATGCTTCTTGTGTGCTGTTCTTATTACTGTTTGTATTTGTTGTGCTGATGAAATTATGAAATGTTCTTGGTACTTTATATAGCACCTTGGTACTTTATATAGCACCTTGGTATTTATTTTAAAATAAACGTCTCTTTCTTTCAGGGCTTCTGCTCCTGGCTAACTGCCATCTTCCGCATCAAGTGAGTAAACCTGTTATCATGGATTGGATTTTAGTCTACTTTGGGGGATGTTCATAGCAGGGTTTTTTTTTCTCTTTTTTTCGGTCATTTGTTAAAAACAATACAGTTGATAGGCATACAGTAGCCTACAACTTAGTCAACAAGATGAATATTTGGCCCAAAAGGTTAGGGCTGAAGCCGAAGCTTATATTGAAAATTGAATTGAAAATTGAAATTGAATAAAAGTACACAGTTATATACAGCTCAAAGAAAGCTCAAAGAAAATGAGCTTCAAATATTACATTACAGAGCTAAACCAAACCAGAAAAAGAAAAAAAACAGAAGAAAAAGATAATTGCTACATTCAACAGATGTAAACAGTTTGTATATGACTCATAGCAATTCTACTATTCATTTATAATGATGGTAGTACCACAGGGTCACACCACATAGTTTTGATCAGACTAAACTGAATTTTTATTAAATGTTTTAATTAATTAAATATACTGGCATTATGAATGAATAAAGAAAACAAAACAGGATATATGTAATAGGTATTTACATAGAAGACACGCTTGCGAGTGCTATTTAACTGCAATTGGGATAAATCATTTAAAATAAATAAAGAGGGAGAAGCTGTAATGTTAACTCGTAAAAGTAATGAAAGTTTAGCAGCAACCATACAACTATATACAACCAAACATTTGGACATTCCCAAACCATATGGAAGAAGGTACCTATACTGTTTGAAGCGCAAAAAGTGCAGTTGGCATTATTTAAATCCTCATAGGGGGTCAAATATCTTCGGTGAACAAACTTTAAATGAATGTGTTGATGATCAGGGTTCCTAGAAGGCAACATCATTTTAGACCACACTGGGCTGTATTTTGCGAGTAAACTAAAGATCTGGAGGCGTGATGCCATTTGGCTATTCTGAGTGGCCAAAGAGCATTGATCACGCCTCCAGGTCTTTAGTTTACTCAAGTTAGGGAATAAGACCTGGTACGCAAAATACAGCCCAAAGGGCTGTATTTACAGCCCAAAGGGCTGTATTTTGTGTGTCTTAAGTACCAGGTCTTATTACCTAACTTGAGTAAAATAAAGACCTGGAGGCGTGATCAATGCCATTTGGCTATTCTGAGTGGCCAAAGAGCATTGATCACGCCTCCAGGTCTTTAGTTTACTCAAGTTATGTAATAAGACCTGCTACTTAAGACACGCAAAATACAGCCCAAAGTGTCCAATCACGATCCAAATTTGGTATGTCATTCCTTCATATAGTATGAACAGGTAAGGTCCCATAATTAGATTCTAATAAAAAAGCATACAGTGTGGAACCAAAACCTCTTGATCTTTTTTAAAAACAGTTAAACTTTTGGATACTTGTCTTCACCCGAAAAAGATTACTACTTTTCTATTGTCGTCATCTCTGATGACCGATTTCCGCCGTTCATCAAATGATTGGCCTAGGAATGCAACAAAAACAAAACATCTCCATGAATTCAACGCTTCATGGGGTGAGTAATTGATACAAAGTTTATAATTTGGTTGATTTTCCTGTCGACTTCCTTTTTGGTTAGTAATTTCGACCAGGTTTGTTTTTAGAGCAATGACAAAGCTTCTTGGAACATCTTTGAATGCAGATTGTGGCCCCTAGATGTGTCACAGAGATTACATTATTTGGGAGCGTTTTACTCATCGCTGGCTGTCTGAATACAAACAAAAAAGGTCATTAACATTTTGACATGTTATTGCTTATAGCTAATTAGCTACTTTAAGGCCCAAGGAGGTTTTGTTGACACTCCACATGTGAGAATATGCCATTTATTAACACTCCGATTGCCCAGGGTTATTGAATCCATTAAATCATAGCGCCCAATCGATTTATAGCAACGGAGCACTTTTACCGACGGACCGAAAGTTATACCGGATGTGGCTTACTTACTTACTTACTTACTTATCCCCATTACGGATGTGGCTTACTTACTTACTTACTTATCCCCATTACGCCGGCTGGCGCATAGGGCAGCAACAAAGTTCCTCCACTTGCATCTGTCTTTGGCCATCTTCTCTATGGTCCCCCAGCTCTGATGTTGTAGCTGGAGCTCCTTCTCAATCGTCCTACGCCATGTCGTTTTGATGTGGCTGGAGCAGCTAAATGTAGCCAAAACACTCTAAAGGCGATCGACAACAACGGAAGGCATAATTAAATCTAACACGACTAGCGACTGGCGGGGGGCTGTCTAACACAGGATCTTTTCTTAGAATTGGACGGGATGATTTAGATCGCGAGTTATTAACGTTTTAAGATTTTCGTTGTCGTCGGCTAAACGGGGGGATCATTTTCGATGACGTCCCACTGTTGTGCATCATCGAGGATTGCGCAACAGGCGCTCCTAGGCTGTGGAGCGATGCGTTTGGTTTTCATATCAATAAACTTCGTCTTTTGGATAAAACTTCGTCCTGGTCGCTGGGTGTTACTAATAGAAAGGACGGTGAACTTCGTCCTGGGCGATTGCGGTGTTAAGGATATACGAGTGTATCCATGTTATGGCACGGTACGTGCACATGAGCTATGATTGTTTTGCAGCTATCTGAGGTTGCTGGTTGATTTTGCTCCGTAGGGACGATGAGATCAGGGAGAAGTGCGGCGAGGACGCGGTCCACTACCTGTCCTTTCAGCGCCACATCATTGGCCTGTTGGTAGTCGTGGGCGTGCTGTCTGTTGGTATCGTCTTGCCTGTCAACTTCTCTGGGAACCTACTTGGTGAGTGCCACACGGGGACATTAACCCATTTAGGCCTGAGGACCATTCTACAAAAAATCTTCTAAATCCTGGCAGGTTTTTGAAAAACTGTATTTTTCTATATCAGTCGTTCTCAAACTATTTCATGTCAAGGAGCCACAGAATTATCTGTATTTGGCCACGGACCCCATTCTCCAGGGACACCCCCAGAAGCAAAGATTTGAGTTTAAAACGTTTCGCTCTGAAAGATTATATTCAAAGATTTGCGACACATTTTCACGATTTTTCAAAAATAGCAGATCTACAAGCTCGTAGCCCGGCTACACCACATGCCAATCAGCCGCTGGTAAATTGCAGGCTACGGCAGCCACTTAACCCCCTAAAGACACCTCTGATAAAACAAAACTCCTAACACAATTCTGTCCCGGCCAGTGGGGATCTTAAGAATCTTCTTTTTGTAAATGTAACTGACGTGTTAACGTACCATTTGTATTACGTTATTCAGACGAATCATATGATGTACTTGCCCTTAAGTGAAAGATTTCATAGTCTAAATCAGATTTGCAAATTTCAACAAACCACTATTAATTAGTATTTATAGTCTCATCAGTATCATGCTGGTCCAGTGCACACCCAATACTACATTTTAAGGTATTTTGCTCTTATGTGGATCACATGAGTCCACTCTGCCCTTTTATAAAGGCATTCATTTCATTTTCTCCACCTAATGGGCAGCCACCTCCTGCACTGTTGCTAAACTGCTAAGTTAGAATGTTCCTAGCTATACAGTGTGCAATGTCACATGGTCGACCTCGCCATTTAGTTTATTTTATTTTATTTTTATCTTTCCCACAGAAAACAATGCCTACAGTTTTGGGCGAACAACTATAGCTAATCTAGATGCCAAGTGAGTAAACTCGCCATTACTTGCTTTCACAACATTCCTAAATGATATTGAATCCATGGGTCTGACAGTAATTATTTCCCTTTGTCTTTCTTTCCCAGTAATACGCTGCTGTGGCTGCACACAACCTTTGCATTCCTTTACCTGCTATTGACAGTGTACAGTATGAGACGGCACACTTCCAAAATGCACTACAGAGAGGATGATCTGGTAAGTGGTGTGATATTAATGAATGGATTCCTAGCGCATACGCTCACATATCCTTGCTTTGCACACTGCACCCCTCATTCCATTTAAAAAACATATCCTTTTTAAAATCAGTGCTGTGCCGAGATTAAAATAGGGTGCATTTTGCATCCCAAAATGCAGTTTATAGTTATGGGACGCAATAAAACAACGACCTCTGCATCCACGGGATGCAATACTGTACTGTTTTCTATTCTAGTTTATTTTGCTATTTTAGTTATAATAATCATTTCTTCTTCTGTTTTCTACACGAATATAACCATATGAAATGAAATGGGAGTTAAATGCTGCAATTTGTAAAAATATGACTCCTAACGTCGTTGAAGTGGGACTAAAATGTCCCTGGGAATCATCTAAAAGACCATCCCTGCATCCCGGGACTCATTACATTGAAAGCCTATTTACATCACTGGCGGTGTCAAACTTTCAATGCACTACAATAAAAATAAAAGAATAGGAAGATTTATTCAGTATTATAGGAAGATTTCAAACTATCATACTGAAGCAAAGAATATGATCGAACAATAACATATACAAATAGAACTGCACTCTGTCGAGTGCATACTTGCTTGTTGCACACTAGTAGGCCATAAATGGCCTACTAGTGCGCAAGCAGAGCGCACAAGTACTTTCGACCGCTACAAACTGTCAAATCTCAGTAATGACTACTTGTGCCTGATACGGCAGTGGTGCCAGATTACATACATGTATACATAGGAGCATTACCTTTAATCCTCCCAACACTAAAACATATCGTCATTACGTCATCATCGAAAACCAATTACACTCTGGCATTGGGTCCTTTAATCCACATCTTTATTACGTCATCATTGAGAGCTAGTTATACATATACTATGTATATGTATATGTATATGTAATTTGTAGTTGATTAGCGGTATACTGTGGTTACTTTGCGCCGTATGCACCGTCCCAGCCGTCCCGACAATTTTGATGCGTATGCACCGTCCCAGCAAATGACATAATGACTAATTGTGCCTGATACGGCAGTGGTGCCAGATTACATGCATGTATACATGGGAGCATTACCTTTAATCCTCCCGACACTAAAACATATCGTCATTATGTCACCACCATTGAAAACCATTGGTTTTATACATATACATATACATAGTATAATAGTATAACTAGCTCTCAATGATTACGTAATAAAGATGTGGATTAAAGGACCCAATGCCAGAGTGTAATTGGTTTTCGATGGTGACGTAATGACAATATGTTTTAGTGTTGGGAGGATTAAAGGTAATGCTCCTATGTATACATGTATGTAATCTGGCACCACTGCCGTATCAGGCACAATTAGTCATTACGTCATTTCCTGGACGGTGCATACGCATCAAAATTGGCGGGACGGCTGGGACGGTGCATACGAGTCCCGGGCGAAACTAGTACTTGCGCGCGCTCTGCTTGCGCAAGTAAATAGAGTAAAAAATTATTAAAAGCGGTGCAATCCACCTTTGTCTGCTTGAATGTTCACTACTTTGTTCCCATCTTCTTCAGGTGAAACGCACTTTATTCGTCAATGGAATCTCCAAATATGCAGAGGAGAAGGACATAAAGCAACACTTTGAGTAAGCGCTGTTTCAGCATCTCTGCTTTACCGTGGCTTTTGTTTCACATATGTTTTATAACTGTCAAATGTATTGGCACTCACTTCACAATTACGTTGCACATTAGCAAGTAACACAGCTTTTCCTTGGTTTATGTTTTACATGCATTAAACTGTCAAACGCACTGGTGCTCCACTTCATAATTAAGTTGCAGATTAGCAGTACTAAGCTCTGTGAGAGCCACGGCTGCTCTGTAAAGCTGCTGTCCTGACCTGAGCCTTGTGCCTGGGACAAGACAACAGCGGCTCTATATGTTGTAATTGTCCCTAATAGAAGCCAGATGAGCAGGATCATGGGAGTCATGTGTTTGGATGGGAGGGGCCCGTGGCTCACTTCCTGCTCAGCCAAATAGTATTATGCCAAATCTTATCTCCGCTCTAGGATTCTCCTAAAAATATCTACTGTATCAAAATATGCCCATTGAAAGAATAGTAAATATAGAAGCTTGATGTGGGAGTTTTGTTGTTGTGTGTGACTCTTGCATTTATTGCACTCTATATTGTAGATTTGAAGATTTGATATTTATCACAGAAACTGACTTCATTAGTGTCATTAGGATTGTGGAGACAAGATCTAATCTTTCACTCTTTCTCCCGTAGGCAGGCGTATGAAAACTGCACAGTGCTAGAGGCTCGTATCTGTTATAACGTGCAACGGCTGATGTATCTCAACTCTGAAAGGTAACAACATTGTGCCAAATAACCGTGTAGTCTTCTGATCATTGCTTGAAATCTCAAAGTATTCAATTGTCCCCAGCCAGGTCCTGGGGTGGGTTTGGATGTAGGTGGTTACTTATGTATGTATGTATGTATGTATGTCTGTCTGCTGCATGCAGGAAGAAATCTGAGCGCAGCAAGAAGTTCTACACTGACCTGAAGGCCAAGGAACATATTGAAACCCTGGTCAACACAAACCCCTGTGGCCATCTCTGCTGCTGTGTTGTCAAAGGCTACTGCGAGAAGGTACTGTACGGCTGATGCCTTCTTCTACTACTGAATCCACCAGTAAGACGCGCAAACGCGGGAAGCGAACGCAGCTCGTACATATTTGGGTTCTTTTAAGATTTATTTTTAAGTTATTATTATTTTAAGTCTCATGTCACCATGACTCAGCCATAACCATATAAGGAGTCCCCAAAGCAGCTATACGTCCAAATATGGAGTGTGTTGCATCAATCACAAACAAATCACTCAGCTCCATATATGGGCACAAAGGGGGGACACACGCACGCACAGACATGATCTGCTAGGTCTCATAGTAAGTGCTCACTGCATTCGCAATTACGTACCACTTTGATATCGATCTATATCCACTAAAGCAGTCGTTCCCAAACTTTTTCATGTCAAGGACCCCCACATTGACACTACGGTAATTATCCCACGGACCCCCATTTGAAAAGATATGCCAGAGACCCCCCTGTAAGAGAAGGTTTTTACAGCTCTAGCAGTGATTCTCAACCCATTTCATTTCAAGGACCCCCAGTTTGACACGCATATTAGTCTACGTACCCCAATGTAATGCCTTTTCTATCTCTGGGACCCCAATTTATATTGTAAAATTAATGTTAATTTAACTCTGAGAGCGTACAAATGGACCCTGACGGGTCCATTTGGTTCCCTCAAGGACCCCTGGGGGTGCTTGTGTTCTACTATTATGGCAGAGTGTGTCTGTGACAGGCATGCACATACCCCCCCCCCCCATCACTACTACCTGTGTGATGGGGAGGGAGAGGGAACCTACCGTAAATCCTCTTTTAGGAACCAGGGCTATTCCCGATACCGGGCTTTTATTGGAAGGAGGCAGCTATAAGAAGGAGGCCTTTTATTTCTAATTTTCAAACTGATCATAATGAACAAATCACATTTTGGGTCAGTTAGAACACAGTAAAATGTATTGGGCTCATAGCCTATTGAAACCAAGTCCTCGTGAAATATTGAACAGTGCAGTTGCAGGTGCTCAATGGTCATTTTAACTGTTTTTCCATTATTGGCATATTGCCTATGGTAAATACTATAATAACATCAACACATCAATTTAACTTGAATAACCAATGAATAACCAATGGTATATAACTTCAACTGAGATAGACTACCACAGTACTGTGGTAAAGGCCTACAGTTAGGCTACTGACAAGTTCAGATGCAAATAATAACATAAAAATAAAATGTATGATAGGCTATTTCATATACCGGTAATATCAAACAGTGCAACACTGCAGTGCTTCATTCAACGGGAGGGAGGGAGGGAGAGAGAGAGAGAGAGAGAGAGAGACGTGTTAGAGAGATGTGTTAGAGAGACGTGTTAGAGAGAGCGTCTCTCTCTAACGCGCGCGAGAGAGAGAGAGAGACGTGTTAGAGAGAATGTCTGAGAGAGAAAGAAAGACAGACGTGTTAGAGAGAGCGTCTCTCTCTCTCTCGCGCGCGAGAGAGAGACGTAGAGAACGTCTGAGAGAGAGAGACTTGTTGCTAACGGGGTCCCGTTAGCAACAAGCTAACAGCATACCGGTGGTACTACGTTCGTTCCATAAAATGAGAGATCCAAAAGGCGCATTGGGCTGCGCCAGGCTGCAAAACCCCCCATGCGCTCATCGATCATCTGCCGTTTATAGAACCAACGTTCGTTGCATGAAGGGCAGATCTGTGGGGGCTCTCTCCCGAAGTTATTAACTTTGTTGTTGTATTGTGTGCGAGCTGAGCACCGCGGCCACGGCAAAAAAAACAACACAAAAAACCCCGGCTCATAAAAGCAGACCGGAATTTATTTACTTAATTCAACGCCATCACCGGTGATTAATAGGGGCCCGGTAATTAATAGAAAGGAGGCGTTTACTGGAGGATTTGCGGTATTTCACACACGCAATAACCCTGGAAATGCTGGGTAATGACATTTGAACACACTGGGCAAGCTAATAGAAAGTGTTGTTTTTTTCTGCTTGTCGTATAGACAGTAGGTGCCTCCAGACCAAGCAAACTTGTTCAGACTAGTCAAAGACTACTTAAAACCGTCAGATTGCAACAGACAAGCATTTTTAATCAGCACAAAACCAGTCGCCTGACGAAACATTATTTTCCCCCATGCAAATGGCAAAAAACAGCCTGCAGCACAGTGTTATAAGTGACGGGAGCTTGTCTCCTGCCGACAAGTTTGCGACGCTTTCAAGCTGGCCAACAGTCTGTGCTATGTGGAGTTTTTCCACATAGCACATCCTACCTAAATTCTGACTTAAGTTTTCTGAAAAACTAAAATGACAAAAATGTTATGTTGCTATTTATTGTATATACTACATAGCAACAAGAACCTGTCCTAAATGGGTTTTAAGCGTGATTTTGTGTGTTTCTCTTTGGAGTATTTGCTAGTCTGTCATCCTCTCTTACAGACCTCAATGACCAAATTGTTCGGATTTGTGTGTCCAGCTGACTTGTAGTCACATCATTCTGACGTCTGCATAGACTCCATATTTGGCCATGCCTGAGAAAGAACTCCATATATGGGCATAAAAGGGACGCAGACATAATAACTGGGTTAAAGTTATTGGGGGTGCTATGGCTCCCCCAGCGCTGCCTGCCTCTGAATCAGGGTTATCATTGTTGTTCACACAGGAAGAGGCTGTGATGTACTACACCAAGCTGGAGTCAAAGCTGAAGGATGAGTACAGGAAAGAACGAGAAAAGGTCAACAGTAAACCCTTGGGAATGGCCTTTGTCACCTTCCAAAATGAATCCATGACTGCCATGTGAGTGTTTTAGTGAGGGAGTGGGTATTTGTTTGTGTCTGTGTGATCAAGCAATGTTCTTTTTCAAACTAATTGTTTCTTGGCTTGTTTTGACCCGTTGTAATTGTTGTTCTGTGTGTCTTTGCCCGGATGTTTCCCTCTCAAGTATCCTGAAGGACTTCAATGCTTGCAAATGTCAGGGCTGTTATTGTCGTCGGGAGCCAAAGTCCTCTCCGTTCAGTGGCAGCCTCTTCGCACACAATTGGACTGTCAGCTATGCCCCCGATCCACTGAATGTCTACTGGTAAGAAGACATTCATATACAGTATTCATCACATGTTCATACATATGTGTCCACAAACTGCTAAACTGTACAATCCAGCAAAAATAAATGTACTTTGTCATATCAACGCAATGAGAGAACGAGGGCAGGTTAATGTACAGTGTATTGTGAATATCCCCACAAAAGCCTTCAAACAGCGGTTGATGGCTTTGCTTTTGGTTGTTTGCGTTTCCCATCTGCCTGAGAATCGGACTGCAGATCGATTCGATTTCAGCCCACGTTTGAAGAGCAATGCTCTCCCTCGAAGAGGAACCCCCTTTGTAACCACTGTGGACAGCTGTGTCCATAACCATGGGTCACCCATTGCTCGGTGTCGGGCTAACCACACATCCTATGTGACCCTTCTTCCCACAGGGAGCATCTGTCGGTCGGAGGGGTCTCCTGGTGGCTGCGCTGCTTCATCATCAACGTTGTCCTCTTCCTCCTGCTGTTCTTCCTCACCACCCCAGCCATCATCATCTCCACCATGGACAAGTTCAATGTCACAAAGCCTGTGGAGTACTTAAACGTAAGTGCTTCCTGTGCCTTTTACCTTCACTGTTGACGTTATGAGGGGGGGGGGGGGAATTAATTTGGTTCATGCTTTGATGCTTCGTCTGTACTGCAAATACATTGAGTTGTTGAGACCAGAGATTTTAACAATGTGCATGTGCTCAACTTGTGTGCATGTGCTCAACTAATTTATTTTAAATTGGTAAAAAACAAAAATAGTTTTTTTAGAGGGTTTTTTATAGCATTTCCACAGTAGAATGATGCAAGCATTGCAAGTAATGTGGCTCTGTTTGTTTGGAGGAGATACTGTAGTTTTTTACTCACCTGCCTACTTGGAGTAGGCAGGTGACTGGTGAGTGATGTAAAAATAGACATATTAAGGATACTGACGACACTGTTGGGAAACATGTTTATAGAGGGTATGCGTGTGACATATTCAGAGCCGGATTTACCTTGCTGAGGGCCCCCGGGCTGGAGCAAATTTGAGGGGCCCCCCTGCGACTTTGGGCTATTTTGTTTTCATTTTGGGGTTCCAAGGCCCAGGGCTCGACGCTTAGCATTTTTCCAAGTAGCACGTGTGCTACTAAGTTGAAAAATCTAGTAGCAAACAAATTTAGGAGCACGATGAAAAGTTATCAAATAATGTTTTTTTGAGGGGCGCTAGCCCCTCCTATATACAGCTTTAGTCCCCACACGTCTCAATATTTGCCACTGACAATGAACAGTGAAATTAGTGAAAATTCCGCTAAATATGACAGCATCATTAACATTAAACGACATTGACATTGAAAGGACAATAAACGTCATATGTAAACGAGCAAATCAGCTAACCAATCACAGGCAACAGGCATTCTGATTGGCCAGTATGAGATGATTCATGATGTATAATGATAAGAGTGCCCCTCACTTCACACAGGTGTGATCTTTCTTTAATAAAGTGATATGAGGTAGGGGCGGGCAATATGGCAAAATATTATATCACAATATCTTTTCAGAAATGATCACAATATTGATATTTATCTGGATATCATTTGTTTTTATATAATCTATATAATCAATTTGTTTTTATACTGATAGACTATTAGTTTTGTATGCAGAATTGCAGATAGATAGATAGATAATCAATTCATTTTATGAATGGATGGACAGACAGACTATCTGTTTTTATCTTGCTGTTCTATCATGTGAGTGTGACATTTAGTGCAGAAGCTACTCGATGGTGAATTAGTATTGTAACATTCTCCTTGGCTTTGACTGCTTCAGTTCAGACAGAACATCGGACGGACATATAGGCTACACCTCGGCGTGGTGGAAGGAGGTGGGGGGGATCTTTGCCTTTTTTCCGTTGCTCGTTATGCTGGCCACTGACTAGCTCTGGTCCATAGCTCTAGTCTAATGTGTTGCATTTAGAGCTATGGATCTGAGCTAGAGCTAGCCACTGACTAATATATCCAGCCAGGTCGCTTTTGTAAGCGAGGTGCTAAGCAAGGGTTGTTTTGGTATATCAATCAATCCGTCCACTCCATGTGCATGCGCACGTGCACTATTTGCATGCACTGCTGCACGCTGTTTCACCCACGTTTGGTTAAAAGTTATATCAAGTGATGTTTTAACATTACAAACTTTCTAAATAACTTTAGTATTCAACGTGTCGGGGTCCTAGCAACTCCTTCTGTCTTCTGTGCTACCATGCTATCCCACTGCGTTCGCTCCGCTGCTGACAGGGAAGAGAACTGAGCAGCAACACAGTGAGGGGAGGGGCGGTAGGAGCAAAGGGGACAGATCTTCAAATGAACGCCACATTGAGCCTCGACACGTTGTTAGCTTGTAGCTCTGCTCTTTTTGGCGAACGACACCGCCGTTCATAAATATAAATTTAGGTATAGAACCGTGACTATAGAATGTGCACTTGCTATAGAGCCTTGTCTTTATCACGATTGAATGGTCAAATCCTGTAGTCGCACCTGTGCTACAAATTGAATCATTTTATAATACAAAAATATATATAATTATATATATTTTTTATTTTTTCAATATTTTTCGGGGGCCCCCCTAGTCGGGGGCTCCAGCCCACCCTAGCCCAACGGTAATACATACATCCAAACAGACCAATTTGAAGTCCTATATGATTTGCCACTCGATTTTCCACTCACTTCATGTATGCGCATAAAGGGCGAGGTCACGCATCCGCCTGGGTGCCGGCAGACTGCTGGGCAAGCGCTGGCGCTTTGTCAGTGTAGGAGCCAATATGGCCATTACTGTTTGGATCTACCATTCAGAGACGATAACATCACTATGCCCAACAATCGCAACATCGTTGTTCAGCATCTGCAGAATTTTAAGAGGACTATACAGCTTTTTGCGAACGCAGTGAGCACTTACTATGAGACCTAGCAGATCATGTCTGTGTGTCCGTGTGTCTGTCCCGCTATCCAAATATGGAGTGTGTTGCATCAGCAATCACTCAGCTCCATATATGGGCACAAAAGGGGCCAGGTCCACTCAGCTCCATGGGCACAAAAGGGGCCAGGTCCACATATACAGTAACAGCGGGACAGACAGACAGACAGACAGACAGACAGACAGACAGACAGACATGATCTGCAGGGTCTCAGCTGCGTTCACTTCCCGCGTTTGCGCGTCTTACTGGTTTAGGTGATGTTATTGACAAAGGATACGCTGAGATTGTACCGCCACATCAATTGAAGTGTGATGATGGTAAGACATGGTACCTCCCACATCATGCAGCTTTACTGCAGGGACCAGACCTGACTAACACACTGCTTGGAGTTCTCTTAACCCATTTTGACCTGTGATCAGACTCTAAAAATGTCTCCTACATCCTGACAGTTTTCTGAAAAAGCTATGTTTCTATGTCAGTCGTTTTTCGTCACTTTAGTATTGGCTCCATAGGAATTTTTTGAATGTTTTGTTTTTTGTAATTGTTTATCACAATTAAGGGGCCGGTGTGTAGGAGCCAATGTGGGTGTTTTGATTTCTTTATGATTAGTATTACTTATATGGTGGTGGTGTTGTTGCACCGCCAGGCCACTAGAGAGCAATTGAATCATTGGTGGTGGGCTGGGCACATCACCTACCCATTGGCACTTGTGTGAGCTGGTGTGTTTTGGACCACTAGACACACGCACGGGTGAATTTGGGGTTTATTATTATGTTTATGAAAACGTCAAAAGTGAGACATCGAAGAGGAAGGACGGGTGGGGTGGAATCAACATATAAAATGTCAGAACAGGTCAGCTCCATAAATTGCCGGCTCCATGCAGATCTAGGTGATGATCCAGTCTTTTCCATGTATGGCTATGCTAACCAGGGTTTGATGAGGTTAGTGTCGTGATCTTCATATATGGTGGTGTGACGTGTCACGAGGCGTAACCATATATGGAGGCGTGACACTGATGGGAAATGCAGGTTTTTTTTATAGTAAACTGCGACCTACAGTCGCAGAATAACCACAGAATAATTGCGAACGCAGTGAGCACTTACTATGAGACCTAGCAGATCATGTCTGTGTGTGTGTGTGTGTGTCTGTCTGTGTGTCTGTCTGTCCCGCTTTTGTGCCCATATATGGAGCTGAGTGATTACGTCACCATGACTCAGCACTTACTATGAGACCTAGCAGATCATGTCTGTGTGTGTGTGTGTGTGTGTGTGTGTGTGTGTGTGTGTGTGTCTGTCTGTCTGTCTGTCTGTCTGTCTGTCTGTGTGTCTGTCTGTCCCGCTTTTGTGCCCATATATGGAGCTGAGTGATTACGTCACCATGACTCAGCCATAACCATATAAGGAGTCCCCAAAGCAGCTATACGTCCAAAACCCAAATATGTACGAGCTGCGTTCGCTTCCCGCGTTTGCGCGTCTTACTGGTTCTTAAACTGTATCTTAAGTTGTCACTTCTTTATGTCTCTGTCCTCCAGAATCCAATTATCACCCAGTTCTTCCCTACCCTCCTCCTGTGGGCCTTCTCTGCCCTGCTCCCCACCATCGTATACTACTCTTCGTTCTTTGAGGCCCACTGGACACGGTAGGTCCCTCAACAACAGTTGGCGTTGCACTCGTTTGTTCACACAATACAAAATATTCTCCGTTATGCTCTGTGTGTTTTCACCTAACCACTTTCAACCCTTTCTACTTTGTTGACTGGGATCATCCCACGGGACTCTACACTTGGTCCTCTTATTTTTTGCCCTCTACATTGCTGTACATATCTTTACTGAAAATAGGCATCGCAACGCTATGTGTTGTAATTTGTAATATGGTAGATCTGCTATTTTTGCGGAATGTTCACCCCAGAATATGTGGTTAAGATTTGTGTGCCCAAGTGTATAAAGAATATAAAGGAATATATATTTTTTTTTTCTGTTTTCCAGGTCAGGGGAGAACAGGACAACCATGCACAAATGCTACACTTTCTTAATCTTCATGGTCCTTTTGCTGCCCTCCCTGGGACTCAGCAGGTACTGCATGTCTCTGCTTACAGCTGTGTTAATAATACAACAGTCTACATACAGTAAGAGCATCTGTCGGCTTGGTTTTGCGTTGGCATAAAGCTAAGTTATAGTTAGTTTCCCGACCTCCGTGTTGTTTGACAAAAGCCTGGTGCAATTCGTTAATTTCAAATTTAATTAAATGTTGTTTTTCCCTCCTTTACAGTCTGGATGTGTTCTTCCGTTGGCTTTTTGACAAAAGTTTCCTGGCAGACGCTGCAGTGAGATTTGAGTAAGTAGCAGCCAACCATATAAACCAGAGCACCGTACAGAACACTATACACCGCTGCATATCGGCTTGCTTCAGCAATTATTATCATGTGAATGTGATAACAATAGTATCTATTGTCCTCAAGGTGCCTCTGTGACTACTGTCCAGGAATCAATAAAATATGAAAACTTGTGATTAATTATATACGTCATGTTGTCTCATAACAATATGAGGTCTGTGTCATTTGATGTTTCATTCTCTTTGAGTACCACATTACTGCATCAGATGTGACAGACTTTTGCTGTGATGGCTCCGTCTATACCAGTGGTTCTCAACCTTTTTTCACCAAGTACCACCTCAGAACATATCTGGCTCTCTGGGTACCAACTTTATGACATTATGGAGCAATAGTGCTGTAGCTCCGTCTGACATTCTCCACGTCAGTTTCTACGTGCAGCTGCTGCTGGTCTAAATATTCTCCTTGTCTTCCACACTTTTATAGTTCCATTTTTAAGCCACGATTGCACCATTTTAACTACGCAGCTGTTTAATTGGTATGTTGCGTTGCCACCGTTTAGTTTGTTGTGATCTGTGAAGTCGTGAACGCATCGTCGGCAG
The DNA here is from genome assembly GCF_963924005.1 of Protomyctophum bolini. Taxonomy (NCBI): domain Eukaryota; kingdom Metazoa; phylum Chordata; class Actinopteri; order Myctophiformes; family Myctophidae; genus Protomyctophum; species Protomyctophum bolini. The sequence continues at coordinate 22,221,210 of NC_137875.1, forward strand.
TGCTCGTACTGCATCCCGCCCCCACCCTTTTCATTTTCAGGAAGATTTCTGGTACCACCAGAAGGGTTTCTCGTACCGGAGAAGGTACCACAGGTTGAGAATCACTGGTCAGTCAATATACAGTATTATCACATGGGATGTGGGCAGCACATTAAGAATTAATGTGACACGTGCAGGTATGTACTCAAATGGTACATAATTAATTGGAGTTTTTCTTTGAGGTATTTCAGGGCCAGATTGATGTTGCCCATGTGTGCTTTATGCTAACATTATGCTTGATGATCTTTTTTTATTTATACGTTTATTTGACAGGGACAATACAAAAAACAATGTATCAAGTTGTAAAAACATGAAACCGTTGCAATGTATATGGGTTTGTAGCCAAGGCTAATTTCAACCCCAGTCCCTGGTTAGGCCTTTCTAAAATTCTATACCTCCACCTAAAACAATCCTTTACAACATACCTATACTAAAACAATCCTTTACATACAGATACTGTATGTAATACTGTGATACTGTACTCTGGGGGCCAGAGTTCAGGTTCTTTTCAGTGACATTGTCATTCTCCTCTCTTTGCTGTAGATGTGTGTTCCTTCCCGACAACGGAGCATTCTTTGTGAATTATGTCATTGCTTCAGCCTTCATCGGTAATGCCATGGACCTGCTGAGGATCCCCGGTCTGCTCATGTATATGATTCGCCTTACGTTGGCCCGCTCTGCTGCTGAGCGCAGGAATGTCAAGAGGGTTAGTGCATTGTCCTGTCCTCTTCTTGCCAAGTTGAAATGAGTGCATAACGTGTCTTGGAATAGGATTCCTGCACTGGGAATATCTTTTAACCCATTTTGACCAGAAATCAGATTAAAAAAATGTCTTCTACATCCTGACAGTTTTCTGAAAAAGCTGTTTCTATCCCATTTTGGGCGGGAACCCCTTTTGGTGTTGACATTATGTCGTTCTTTGATTTTTTTTTAAATGGCAGACCTACAAGCTCGTAGCGCGCCAGGCACACTATGAGCTTGTAGATCTGCTATTTTTCAATAGCTAAAGCACAACATAATGCTAACACCAAAAGGCGTTCCCGCCCAAAATGGGATAAAAAAAAGAACAATGTCACTGTACATTACATGACCAACCTGATAACAAGACAATCCTTGGTTGATGTGAATTATTCAGAGGACATGTTCTGAAGGTGCTACACTGAAGATCAAGGGCAGATATTATAATATACATATACTGTATATGGAAACTAATAAACTATATATATATATATATATATATATATATATATATATATATATATATATATATATATATATATGTACTGTATATAATGTGTCTCTGTCTGCCTCTCTCTCTCTTTCTCTCCTATATATCAAATAAATGTTTAATTGACAGCATGAGCAAGAGCATGCCATGACCTATAATATGTTATGTTTAGGTATTCATTGGTGTGGTTTTTGATTTTATAGTTATGTTTCGGTGTGGGTTTGGTGGTGTTTTTAATTAAATGTAAGGTTAATCACTGTTAAGCCATGGTTTGGTCAGGTGTGGTTTAATTAATTTAGTTCAGGTTAAGCACTGTTAGTTCAGGTATTAAGTTGTGGCTCTAACATTTTCATCTTGGTGGTCATTAAGTTCACATGCTTATTTATTTGCAATTTAGTGATCGTAAGTCACCACCTTTTTTTTGGTGACAAGATTTACACATACAATAACAGTAGCAACCAAGACAAGTGAAATCATGCTGCTTCCAGTCCAATATCATCTCATAACCCATCAATTTGTCTCCCCAGCATCAAGCCTTTGAGTTCCAGTTTGGGGCAGCCTATGCTTGGATGATGTGTGTCTTTACCGTAGTTATGACCTACAGCATTACCTGTCCGATCATAGTTCCTTTTGGTGAGTGAACATCTGCGACAATGTGTCGCTTCGAACCACTTATGTCCTATTTTATACTTTGTCATACAACGGTGTCACACAAACGTTTTGAGAATAACTTATCTACAAGTGGTGGAATGCGTTGTGAGCTATTTTTTCTTTTTTTTTTGTGACAAAAAAAAAGAAAATAAATATAAAATGTCATCACATGGCCAGTTTGAAAGTGATTAAAAGGGCCTAATGTGAGAAGATGAAGTCATGGGAGGGTTTCTGTTCCCTCTATGCTGAAGCGTACCAACAGGTGTAATATAGCCTGGGCAGCATTCCTTTTCGGGTCATTGTTTTGTAGTTATCAGGCCGGAACCCTCTAAACCAGGACATCCTTTCCCTCAAACCGGAAGAATAATACCTTCCCAATAAAAGTGTGACTTGCACTACACCACATCAAGGCTTTTATTGGGAAGGTACTATTCTTCCAGTTTGGGGGAAAGGATGTTCTGGTTTGGAGGTTCCGGCCTGATGACTACAAAACAATGACCATGTACATGACGTAACAATATCATCCGCTCCCGACCGGATCACACAGCAATTTAGTAACGTAAGGTGGAAAGCCTGTGGTGACGCGATGTTAGGTGTAATAGGATTAGGTCCTCGAAGTGACAATGCTGCACCCTTTCTCCCCTGCCCAGGACTGATGTACATGCTGCTGAAGCACCTCGCCGACAGGTACAACATGTACTATGCCTACCTGCCTTCCAAACTGGACAAAAAGATCCATTCTGGCGCTGTCAACCAAGTGGTGGCAGCTCCCATTCTCTGTCTCTTCTGGCTTCTTTTCTTCTCCACTGTTCGCACGGGTAAGAAAAGGGCTCCATCTACTGGCCACTCAATGTCCTAACGCATATCCCGTCTGTCTCTGATGAGGTTACAATTAAACTTTGTTAGATGCTATGTGTTGCAAAACACCAAAGACTGTAATGATAATATAACATTAATCAAATTAAAAATAAATCTTGATATTTTTCTATAAAACCTTCAAGAATTAGTCAGTTTTCATTGTGAAACTGTGATAAATAGGAACTTAAAAGTACACTATGTTGGTTCCATTGATCTAACCTGGAACAAAATGATTTGATTCACCATTAAAATACACAAAATACACTGAAAATGCATGCAGCCCACCAACCAATCTGACCATTTAACACGCCAACCGAAAGGCCAGCTGTGTTAAGTGGCCACGAATGCTTTCGAGGTTTTCAAGTGGGCCCCCTGATCCATAAAACGTTGGGAGCAGGTGAAGTTATAAATGGTGACAAAATGTTAACCGATTAACATGATGGCTAGGAAAATAGGGCCCAGGTTGAAAACCAGACATATCCTTTAAATGTTTCGAAGTGCAGTCGTCCAATACGTTTCCCTCTATTTTCTTCCCAAAGGGTTTTCGGCTGCAACGTCCATGTTCACATTGATCGTTTTGATCATCACGATCATCATCTGCCTCTCCCACGTCTGCTTTGGGCATTTCAAATATCTCAGCGCTCACAACTACAAGGTAACATTGTCATCATCGAAACGTACCATCTTAATGTCCCTGACCCCACAATGATCTTATGTTCACACGCTCATGTCAACTATCTCTTTGTCTGTACCAGATTGACAGTCAGGAGACCGATGGCCAGTTGAATGGGCAGCCACCACGTGCCTCCCCCACAGTCAAGCAAGCAGTAAGTATCATACATCGCTCTCGTTCATGGCATTCCCACTTTTATTTGTTTTTGTTGGATTGGTGAAGTTGGCCAGTTAGAATGGGGTTTACAAATGGTGCAGACTTTTCCTGCTTTACATTTATTTATTTTGCTCATTGTACAGCACCTTGTAACTTTTTTTTGAAAGCTGCTTTATAAATAAAGTGTACTTACTTTTTACTCTCTCCTTCTCTTTACAGCAGATGTACATTGCTCAAGTACTACAGGACCCACATACAGACGAGGTTGGTTCAGGCAGCAGCGAGGACGACGGCCAGGGTTCCTCACAGGGGTCCTCGCAGGACGAGGAAATAATTAACGTTGGGAATGGCCTGAATGAAGACTTTCAGTCTGGTGAGGACAGCCTCATTGCGAATGAAGTGCGGCACTGACACTGCCTGGAACAGACAGGGAAAAAAAGACTTGTGGAGCGCACTGAATCTATGTGTATTAAGCTAGGAACCGAACCCACAGTTCTCTAATGCATTGGTTTATACTTGGTTGCACATTGTGTCACACGCCGAAAATAGCCGATCTACAAGCTAACAATGCGCTGCAGTGCAATGTGTTGTGAGCTTGTATATCTGCTATTTTCACAGTGCAACACCGGCATGCAACTAATTATAAATCAGGCTTAAATCATCTCAACCTCCATCGAGGGACTCGACACTAACGTAGGCACGCTATCTACAAAGACAGTTTCTAAAGAACTGTTGCTCTCTTGCTTCACTGGAATTCACTACATCAATGGCATCCATATACGTACAACTACAGAGATAATCTACTTTGATGACGCCTGACCCAGCATAGGAACCCCCCTCCATCTCAAAAAAGAAAAAAAGACCCACTTGCGGCACAGGAATCCATGCGGAAAGACCCTCATGGGCAAACGAAGAAGTTGTTTTTCCTTTCCCTTTCTCTTTTTTTTGCCCTGTGAAGGGGTTTGTCTGTAGTCCCTTGATATTATTGCACTTGAACCAGAAGACCTGCCCCTGTGCCCTGCGCTGGCAAGGTGCTGTGGCAATTGTTTCTGTTCTCCCATAAGCTTGAGGTTTAAATATGGTAATATGGCATGCCATCATCAAGTTCAGAAGAGTGTAGGGATTCCCCTATAATCCTTTTCCGGGATCCCCAGTTGTCTGCACTAGATGCTACGGCTGAATAAGCAGCTTTATGGCAGAAGAGCAGAAGAGAGAAAGACGGTTGCCCTGTGGGAACTCCGAAGCACTGATGATGTCCGAGTGGTTCTTATAACCCTGTGTAAGGCTTCCAAAAATAACTAAAAACACTGCTACTAACACTCCACACGCTTTGGACACTTTGACACTGTACAGCTACAAAACTCTGGATTTGTAAAGTTGCCTTTTTTTGAAACTGTATTTATTTTTAGGCACAGTATTTTAAATGATATTGAGAAAGCTAAAAAAAAACGCCCCTTGACTGTGGATAATGATGGTTTGGCGGCTTGGTGTTGTGTACCCTTTGATAAGGATTGTTTCAGTCTGGGCCGCTGCTGGACCTGCTAATGGACCGCTGCTCCTGACAGGGAGCCCCAGCAAAGCTCCCAAAACAAGACTATATACCTGCGATTATGCAGGCAACGTGTCCTGATTTTTACCCACTTTCAATCTTGCGTCCCTATTACGAGCATGTTATTTAGGTGAACATTTAAAGAGAAATGCTGATCTACAAGCTCACAATGCATCATGCATGCATTGTGAGTTTGTATATAAACCACTGGGCTAGGGCACTCCGAAATTGCGATCGGGCATGAGACCTAAAATCTGCCATCGGTTGGACGGCGGCCAGAGAACTGAGAGCCTACCAGCCCTCGGTCTGTCCGAGATGATGAGACAGTATGTTTTTGGACCTGCTTTCTGCTGAGACAGTTTTTCCTGCAAATCTGTCACCTTTGTTCTCATAGAGGTTCTCATATACTGTAGGCTTTATCCGGGTGTTTACATCTTGAGGTTTTCATGGCTTGTTGGATGAAGTGTCACCAGTGTGTGAGCAGAATAAAGTTGTTAGGGGACAGACTGGGGCTCTCTGTCAGCTTCTAAAATTAGTGTTAGGTGGATACCGATAGGATTAGGAATGAGCTACTCAACAGCCTGTCACTATGACACAGCTGGTTAAGTTCTATCCAATATTAACAGGACTTCATCATGCCGGCAGCAAATTCAAAATGTTAATTGAGCATTGTTACAGTTACTCACTTGCCTTTACACAGACAATGCTGATTTATTGATTGTTTTAAGTCAAATTGTGTAGTTTTGTTTTTGAAAACATATCAAACATTAGTGCAGGTCACACAAAATGTAGTCTTGGAATTATACCATCATAATAGTTGTAGAACAGTAGCTTTATACGATGAAAATGATTTACTCTTGCCCAATGAAAGACAAATGGGCGATGTTTCCTTCAGTTACTATGGACTAATAAGTGTTTTTATTTTCACAAATCTACATTCCATTTCCAGACGACATGGCCAGATTTGTGATGCCTCTGGCAGAGGCAGAGCATTCTTATTTGTCACTTAGTAGTCAAGTCGAGACCAAACAATTCCCCCATGAGCAAGCACTTTGCAATGTCAGCCAGGAAAAACCTACCTTTTTTAAAAGGATGAAACCGAGCTGAACCTGGCTCTAGTCTAGGTGGTCAGCCATCTGCCTTGACCAGTTGGGTTTAGAGAGGGAGGGACAGATGCACAGAAACAATAATGACTATAATAACAGTCCACAGCCATAATCCATGGAAACCCTCAATCCACCAGCCTGTGTGAGAACACAGGAGATGGTTGTGTGTGTTTAAACCCTACACATTGTAAAACGTACATTAGATGTTCTTGAGAAATGTGTCAATTTTGGTAATTCCATAGCCATACCAAGTACATTTCTTGTAGTCTCGGTAAAGGACCATGCAACAGCCCAGACAAACACACTAATGCTAATACCAAGTAACACATGCAATGTAGTGTCTCAACATTTACGAACTGACTCAGGATTTATCAGTGTTCTCTTTTAGCTATTTCTTATGTCATATATATCATATATATGATATAATGAGTGTGTGTGGAGATTTTATTTTATTTTTCAATGTTAACTAAACCGGTATGAGTACGCCCCAATAAACATACTGTATGAAATCTTTAAAGCTAGCCACTGTGGGCCAGTTGTTATGAGACCATAATGTGAAAGATGGATTATTTAGCTGCTCAGTGAACTGTTGTGGGGAATCATGCACTACTAATATTTTTTTCACTCATATGATTGACAGAGGAGGCCATATCCCTGTGGGTTCAGACATGGTGGTCCTGAACCGTAGCCATAATTTGTCCGTGGGTAGATTTCCCCCTTTTAAGACTGTTATGGTACTATGGTATCTAAACGATGGTTTGACACCATGAATTCTGGAGCTCTTCCAGTCATGACAAGGTGATTTTTCTTTTAATGCCTCTTCATTTTTATACCTCCGAGAGTCATTGCTAAATGTTTCTTGTTCAAAATAAAAACAAATACGGTCCTATACTCTTGAGGGAGATACTAACAAGATTCATGATTGCTAACAACTGCAGACTTTGTTGCTACCTAAGGCCCTGAATGTTATTTCCCCAGTGTAAAGAATCTTGTGATTGTTTGATTACAATGATTTAAGAACAGGTGCAACATATACTGTAGGCTGCATACTGTACATAAATCACAAGTCACTGACGGTTTTCCACAGTTTGTGGAACTTCATTTGGGTACAGATCCTACAGGCTACTTTTCTATCTGATGGTGGCAATTATTTCCAATAGTTTCTATTATTTCATTGTTACAAATCTGTCGTAATACTTTCTTGTGAATACCCACCTTTTTCTGTTATGGGAATTGCCATCATCAAGATTGTGTTTATGTGGGACTGGAGTCAAATGGAGGTTCTTTGCAAGCAGACCAGTTCTCGAACATTGTACAAATTATTCATCAGGGGTAGTTTAATTGCTCTTCGGTGAGGCACATTTTGAATGTCTGTTTTGTTTGCTTCGCATTTTATTGTTGTCTGCCTTAGCTAGATGGTAGGTAGTAGGAGTAACATTGACAGTCAGATCCACAAATGATCATTTAACAGTGTCTGTTTTTCTCATTCCTCCCCAAGGGCTGTCAATACAATGGATTTATCTGTACATTTCCCCCAGGTCTTTGAACAATAAATCTATTTAATCAAGTATGTTGAATGACTAGTCGGGGTGGTTTGTATTAAAAGTAAAACGTTTGTTCCTGCAGTTCTCCAACTTCAACACTAGGTGCTGCTTGGGAGGGATGTGTGTGTGATTATTTTGATATATTATTATGCAGACGTGCGACGTGGAAAGGCAGATGGCAAGCGCGGCGCCTCCTGTACTGTACCGATCCAAACAGTACTGTACAACTTATGAATGGGAGCGACCGGACGAACGCTAAAACGAACCGTACGCCTATACTACCCTGTAAACAAGTGGAACTAAAGTAAACCTTTTCGTCATGGACGGGGGTATAGCTATTACATGCATGTCAGTTGCGATGTTTGTAGGATGTTTTTTATTAGGATTCATCCCACTCTTGTTCAGACTTTCAGAGGTAAGAAACATCATCTATCGTTTTAAATTATACTATTAGGCTACGTTGTTATGATTATCCCATGCTTTTTCTATGGTCCTGTAGCAAATGACAATGACTTATATAAATGCCTACCGGTATGATATCTGCTGCACGCACGTCTCTCCTCTTCAAATTGATACAATGTCAGAATATCTCGCTGCAAATAAAGAAAAATAACGTTACTTTTTCGTGACTTGCTTTTGACATGGATGGAGTATTGTGAGTAGAAGGCCTATAATATAAATTAGGCCTACATTAAGGAATGGGTTTGTCCATTTGAACTGAACAAGTTGTACGAGTATATCACTGTAACCTTATCCAACTTTTAGAAGAAAATGAAGTTTGTGACCGTCCTGGGGGCAGGGCTCTTATGTGGGACAGCGTTGGCCATCATCATCCCTGAAGGAGTAGATTTACTGGAAGAGTCACAAAGAGGTGAGGACTGCACCCATCTCCCTTTTCATCATGGGCATACTATGACCCCGGGTCAGACAGACCTGCAATGTGAACATATTGGCATTCATCTCATTATTAAATAAATAAAACTCTTGAACTATTTGGATCAGGGGTTTTCAACTGAATGTGAACGAGGGACCACCACCCTGACTCGAATCAACCTGGGGACCACTGTTTTGAGTGGGGATATGGGCTAAGATTAGTGCTTAATTTTGTAACACTTGCTAAGCATCCCATGTGTATACAATTACCATTTACAATGTAGGTATTTGGCCTAAATACATCCCACTGTTTCTCAACCAACTAGTCCATGGACTAGTAATAATTTCCTAATAATAATGACTCAACCAGACAATCCGGTGCTCTTCCCCCTCTTGAGATTGTAACTCCCTTTTACTGTTGAATTTCTGACCTCCAACTTCTCAGTAAATTACTACATGGACGGTCATCATAGGCCACCAGGTCATTCAGTTCACGGTTTGGGAAAGAACATTTTGAAAAAATCAACAAATCCTACATTATTAAATGCATGGCCAGGGACCACATGCAATACATCCATGGACCACCTGTTGAAATTAAACCCCTGATTTGGATGAATTGTTTATAATGGAACTTGTATAGGCCATTAGGCCTACAGGTAATTGCAGTTGCATATCTGTGTTCACAACTTCACATGATCACATAAAATTTGATCGAAACACTAGAAGGTATTGTAAGACTAGTAATTCCTTCACACATCCCCCCCAGCATGCGCGTGTCACACACACACACACACACACACACACACACACACACACACACAGTCAGACACAAGGCCCCGAAATGGACTGAGGAGATTAATTTAACTTCATCCTGTGGGGAATTGTTAAACCTGGTAAACCTGAACCTCCACAGTCTCATTCTATGCAGTGACAGCTAGGTTTATACACACACACACAGTCACACACACACACACACACACACACACACACACACACACACACACACACACACACACACACACACACACACACACACACACACACACACGTAGATATAGATAATTCAATGTTTGAAATAACTTGTTTATAATGTATTACTATACTATTATACCTCATCAGTATTAAAATGTCAGTGAGTCACAAACTATTTTATAACATATTTTTAAGGCCTCCATACTGATAAGAGAGTCCAGTTTGAGTCCAATTCCCAACCAGCTAAATGCATGCCACTGTGTGTACTGTACAGTGTACACAGCATATTGTTTATATTTGAACCTTCTTTAAACAGCTGGATAGTTGACTACTGACTAAATGGAAACAGCCTACCATTAGTGGAATTTAAAATAAATTGAGAAACTCCTATTCTCTTCTCATTTTCTGAAGAGAGGTGGCAGGCAGGGCATGTCTCAGTCACTTAACAGTTGTATCACAAATGGTATATTCGTTTTTGATGTAATTGCTAAGCCAGTCACCATTTTACTGGTGTCAGGAGGATTTGTCAGACACCATTTTCATGGCGTCAGGGTTAATTGCATGTACGTAAGACAGCATTACAGTTGACCTCAACCGAACTACCCCGTACCCACCATGACACAAGCTACCCTACTGGATAGAAACAAGTACAACAAAGCTAACACTTGACAAATATATCAAAAGTTAGAAAAAAAAAACTAGACTGATATAAATGAATAGGTTACTTAGGACAGTATGAGGATACACTCTTGTTGAAGGTCCAGAGGGAAAATTGATGCTGCTGAACATGAGCAGTGTGCAGGATTTTTGTTCATATTTGTTTCACAAGACAGTATGAGGAAAATGCTGTACCACTTGAACCCTGATGACATATTTCCGGAAAAACATATTTGTGAATCTGTTACTTTCATACCTACCTTTCATGGCTGCAGCTCCCAGGCTCTGGAAGAGCTTGCCCCTTTATATTCGATCTGCCACAGTGACATCTATTAATGTTTTTAAGTCTCACCTTAAGACTCATATTTTCTCCCTGGCTTTCAATCCCTCTTGAGTCCTTTTTAGGTTTTGCTTTATCTTAGCTCTTTTTTGATTTGCTTATTTTAACCTTTCATGCTTATATTTTTGTCATCATTTCTGATTGTGTTTCTCGTTTTTCTTGCCTGTCTCTGTTTTGCCGCTGATCTCGATCTGTACAGCACTTTGGTCAACCTTGGGTGTTTTAAAACGTGAAAAACAACAATTGACAATAATTGTATACTTAAGTACAATACTACACTACATCTCAGAGACGAATATTGTACTTTTACTCCACTACAATCATTTGAAAACTTTTGTAGATTTTCATTATAATTACAAAACATAACCGAAAACGTTAACCACTTCAGCCCTATATACATTTCCGCCATTTGAAAATAGCAGGTCTACAAATGATTTTCATACATTTGAAAACTTGTGAAATGGAACATTCTGCATAAGGATTATTATGAGTACTTTCTACTTTACTTTAAGTACATTTTGATACCAAGACTTAGAATTCCAGACTTTTACTTTTAACAGACAGAGTATTTCTATATTGCAGTAAGTATAGTGTGTCAGTTTGTACTTGGATCATCGCAGACCATGTGCATAAAGGTGTCATGCAGGTTCTGTCTCAATTCCGATCAGTGAAATTTGAGATGTTACAATTGTCCTTTCTTACAGTATGCTTTGGTTAGTTGGGGATTGGTTGTCTTGCCTACTGTTCCTCTGTGTACTCTGTGTAAATGGATATCTATCTTGTTGAAAGGAGCTCAGCATACAAAATAACTAAGCCTTAACAAGTACTCTCACCTACTGTACATGCCATGTCTAAAGGATATACTTATGCTCAGACCGGCAGCCCAAATCAGAAGTTTTTGGCCTATATAGATAGGAATCCGATTGGTTTCATCATGTCTGAACAACAAAAAAACCCGATTGGAACCACATTCCTGGGTTGAAATGCGATTCAGTCTGAAATGTGTCTCAGTCTCGACACCTGGGCATCAAAGTCTGATTTATTCTTTGTCATACAACGGTGTTGCTCTCCGGAAGTTGTCAGCTTATAAATCTGCTCGCCACAAAAATAGAAATGGTGAGTTTTCCTACAAATCATGATTTGAGATGAACAAATCAGATTTGCCTGCAGTCTGAACAACTTCTAATAAGAGGCCTCACAAGTGAAATGGATATTTGATCTATCTTGTTTGTCCTCCCATGTGCCTAATTGCTTTGTTTGTTGTGAGCTGTTATGAAAATCGTTTTTCACTATTCCTCGCAGATTCAAACTGCTCTGTCATGCACGAGAGTCGAAATGACAGTGAGACACAGGCGCCTTCCCTAGAGGGAGGCCTTCCACCACGTTTCTTCATTGGGATGGCCTTAGTGGTTGGTTTCACCTTCATGTTTGTGGTGGATCAGATTGGCACTTACCTTTCAATGCGCGGCAAGTAATTTCCTAGAACTCTCTCTAGATGTGTTTCCTCTACAGAAGACTGTTATTTCATGTTATCGTGTAACCTCTTTGCAGGCACACGGACTACTAGCACCAGTGTAACAGCCTCACTGGGGCTAGTGATTCACGCTGCAGGTACTATTCAACATCATCCTGTACGCAATCCTACACTATGATTCACACATACAATAACTATTTGCCTTCATAATTTGTAGACATTAGGTGGGTCCTATTCTGGCACGTTATACTTTGTTTGTCCACAGCATCAATTTAAATAATGGTAACTTCCCAACACAGTATTAGGTTTGTTCTGAACTCCCTCATGTGACTCACCATGTGATTCCCTCACTCATAATCCTTTCACATGTTTGAAAAGACTAGTCTCAAGTATGATACGGTATGATCCAATGTGTGACAATAAGACAGAGATACGTGTACAAACATTGCTTAAATCACTAACTTGGTATGTCTTCCCTATATAGCTGATGGTTTTGCTCTTGGAGCAGCAGTGGCCACTAACCAAGTGTCGTTACAAGTTATCGTATTCTTTGCTGTGATTCTTCATAAGGTGAGAATGCACAGACAGCTTCACATCGAAGTAGTACAAACATGATGTAATGCATGCATAAATACTATCAGAACATTCCAATTGCCCAGGCTCCTGCAGCTTTTGGCCTGGTGTCATTTTTGATGCATGCAGGCCTGCAGAAGAAGCACATACAAGGGCATTTACTGGCCTTCTCAGCTGCAGCACCTATATTTGCCATCTGCACTTACTTCATATTGATTGCGGTGAGAAATACTTTAAAAATCAATTACTTTTTCCATGTTAATATATTTTATTGTTCAGTTTTTTATTAAACCGTTGAGTGGTCGACATTATTTTACGCATGTTTGTGTGCTTTATGTGCAGTCTGGTGGGTCACCACAGAACCGGGTCACTGCTACAGGCGTGGGGATGCTCTTCTCAGCGGGGACCTTCCTTTATGTGGCCACAGTGCATGTCCTCCCAGAGGTCAGCAACGGGGGACATCAGCACTCCCCCCACCTGCCTCAGCAAACTAGACAACCTGGGCCTGACCAACCAGGGAACCTAGGGTTCATGGAGAGCCTCACTCTTGTCTTGGGAATGGGGCTCCCTGTGTTACTTGCCTTAGGCTTGAGCGATGACTGAGAGGCCAACTCAAGTTCAGTAGTTTGAACAGAAACATGCACCACATTTAACCACTTAAACCAGGGGAGCACAAACGGTATATCACAAAGGCTGTGCAGGTAGACCACATGACATGCCCTAAAAATAATTATAATAATACTAATAAAAATCAGACCCGTCTGAAGTGAGTGGTACTGTACTGTACTGTACTGTACTGTACTGTACTGTACTGTACAAGCCCTCCTCCCTGATCTGTGTGTTAGGCTGTGCAACAGTTACATTTGGTGGTGAACAAATGCTATAGCGCTATTTTCGTGCTCGGACACAGCAAGGGACACAGGGACAGACCCAGGAACACAGCCACACACATACCTGTACTGTAGCTGTCTATAGGAGTGGTTGCATCACTCAAAAACGAAGGAATTAATTAAGGTGATTTGATTGATGTCTGAAAGGGCCTGTCAGCCCAAACCCACAATGCAATACTTTGTTTTCAAGTATTTTATCACAAACATCAGTAGCATTACAAAGAAACCCCTACCAGTTAAAACAAATATCCCCCTTTATTTTCCATTCCAAGTGTGTTAGTCTTATATGTGATGCCATTGCTGCTATTCCAAAGCCCCAACGGGTACATTGTTTAACTCTTTTCACAGCAATTGGATATTTTGTTTGGTGGATAGATCTTGTTGAGCTTGTCATTAAAGTAGCTCTCAAGTCAAAGAAGTTTGGGCACCTCTGACTTAAACCCTTCATTGAACGGGGTCCATCAGGGGTCTATACTGTTTTCGCTCAACACACAAATAATCGTAAATAGCCTGTTGTGAGTTTAGATTCACCAAATGTTTGCCTATTTGACATACCCAGAATAAGGATGCTCTGTTTCAAGTGGTTTATGAGCAAGACAAACATTGACAATCCCTTTTCACTCTTGAAGAAGTAGTTTTTAGAAATAGTATGTGAGCTGAATATTAAAGTGTGTGTGTATGTGTGTGTGTGTGTGTGTGTGTGTGTGTGTGTGTGTGTGTGAGAGAGAGAAAGAGGGTGTTAAAGGGACTACGGTACGATTCCATGATAGTTCCTTGTGTCTGTTTTCAGTGTCTTCTAATGTATTGTGTACAGTAATGTAAACTAATAGCTAGCTCATTGTTACCAGTTACCACCACACAACAATTTTGATGCCAAATTTTATTTCAAGAAGTGTGAAGTTCCTCTTCAAACTTACTGGAAATCCCATTTTAGTAATAAAAATAAATAAAAGAAATGCACATGTGACCTGATTATTATTATATATGTGTTTTGCCATAAGTGACTGAAAACATAACATAACAGAAAACTGTTTTCCTTGAATACAGCACACAAAGCACAATTGAGGGTAGTAATAATGTCAGGTGTATCCTAGTTCATTGTCAGTCAGACACATTTTGTTTAATGTAGTAGTATTTAATGAATAAAATGTCATCTTGTCATGCTTATTGTCACCTTCTTAAAATAACGTCTTTTTTGAGGAAAATGTCATTTTTGCCTAATTTTTGACTCTTCATGACACAAACAATGTTCCTGCATATGGCAGATATGGAGCCAAACTGCCAGTGTTTATTTTACAGTTTGACACGGCCCATGGAGGCAGTGACCTGAGCTTCCAGAGCCATTTGGTCAAAGGTGCGACACTGCGTGTATTGCCTAACTCTCTCTCTCACATGGAAGGAAGCACGAGCTGCTCTGCGGGCCTCTTCCTGCATCTGCTCTCGCTGTCTCCGTAACCTCTCCCTCCTGCACTCCTTCGTGGTGAGGTAGCTCTCTCTGGCCGCTCGCTGTGCCTCCTCCTCCCTTTGCACCCGATCTCTGACTCGCTGGTGGCAGAGTTGCCTGTCCTGGTTGCTCTGGTAAGCTTTCTGAGCTCTGTTCTGGTGCTGGGCGGAGGCAGTCTGGGAGGCCTTCTCTGTGCGATGCTGGCTTAGCTGGACCAAAAGCTGCCTGTGCCTCAGCTGCTGATGACTCTGCAGCTCGGCCCTAAGCTGCGCTCTGTGGATCTGCTCCCCTGCCCGGGCCGAGCGCTCCTGGAGCTCAGTCGCCCGGGCCTGTGTGGCCTGGATGTGTTTCTCCCAGCAGCGGTTCAGCCTCTCGTCCAGGGTGTTTCTCATCAGATCCTCCTCCTCCTTCAGCTGCTGCTCTGCCTTCTGTCTTTGAAGGAGGTGTTGCAGCAGCTCCCGGTGGTTCCCCAGCTGCAGCCTCTTCCGTTCTCTTCTATCCTGTGTCATTCTGGTCTTCCTGGCTTTCTCCTCCTTCTCCAGTGCAACTTGCCTCTCCTTCTCCCTCTCCATTTCCTCCACCTGCTCCCTGTCTCTGAGCAACTTCTCCTGGTAACGCTTGCGTAGCTCTGCCTCTCTCCTGGAGGCCTCGGCTCTTTCCCGGCGCTGAGCCTTGAGTTCCTCTGTCAGCCTCCTCCAGCGGTCATCGTGCAGTAGGACCTCCTGCTCACGTAGTCCTACTAAATGTTTCTCCTGACACTCCATCAGCCTTCTGCGGGCCTCCACGTCCTCATGCCAGCGCTGCATGCTCTGCATTAACTGTTTTCGCCTCCTTTTCTCTGTCTCAGCGCGTTGGACCTCCTCCTGTATGTTGGCCTCCTGTCTCTCCTGCTCCTCCTGTAGAATTTGCTTCAGACGGGCTTGCTCCTCCTGGTGCTTCATCAGCATCAGAGCTGCAATCTTGCGATCACTCTCTGATATGGTGACATTCATCTCCTTCTGGATGTCTCTTGTAAGCCTCTCCAGCTGCATTTCTGTGGCTGGAGAGTGCCTGAGCTCTCCCAAGCTAAGGCTGGAGGAGACTGAGCTCTTTTCTGGTCTGTTATCAGATAAGGTGTGCCTGCTAGAGGATTTGCTGTTACAGCCCTGATTCTCATTCCGAACGGGTTCCTTTCTCTCATCTGCAGAACATAAGTATTTTGGTTTATAATTGGCACTCAGACTTGAAACCTCAAGGACTGTTTCTAGAGTTGAAAGTTTCTTGCTGCCCTGCCCTCTGTCCGCAGCCTCCTTGACAATCCGTTCCCTCTCCTCTCGGCACAGTTTCAAGCGCCTTCTGCATTCCTTCTCATAGGATTCATGCATAACTGTCATTGCCTCAAATGGCATGTCATGACGTTCAGTAATGAACTCATTCAACGATTTAATCAAAAGTTCAACAGGCTTGACACCAAGTCTAGCACATGATTCTAGGGATCGAGGGCTCGTTAAAACATACCGACTGTCCTCTGCTTCTGTTGAGTCAAAGTTGTTCAGATCCAGGTGAATAAACGGAGAGAGCGACCTAATTTCCCCCATGAGGACACAATAATAAACCTTTAGCCTACTTTAAAAATGTAGATTTCTTTCTAGGGCAGGCTTCCCTTCTTGACATCTGATTCGCATAGAAGTGGCTGATTCAATTGTGAAACATGGATCCAGTTCGTCCACTCGGCTTTCAATGTGAGCGAACCGGTGAGGCGTCTTCATGAAGGGATTAACTGCTAATTCCATTTCTGTCCCACGAGGGTTCACTAGACAGCAGATCAGTAGCAAAACGAATTAGGAGAAGGGGATCACCTCCAAACACATTCAAAACACATTGTACCACAAAAATAGTTAAGGAAAAAGAAAACTGCCCCCAAATCTATCATTATAATGCAATGGTAGACTATAGAAAATGGTGTATGATAGAAACAATAGTCTTATAATTGCTACTATTTGACTTTATAAACAAGAAACAAGATCTGAATTCCTGACCAAACATATATGGACATTTGTTTTCCATGTTCTGTGTATTGTCATTTAAATATAAGAATTTGAGTTACAAACAATATTTAAATACAAACCTGTTTTATAGTTGAATACGTCTGCCATTATTTTAATGAAAACAGACATGTGCTAATATTTCTTTTAGAGCTGCACCAGTGGGGAAAAAAGTAAACAGATGCTTCTTTTTGTAACCATGGTTAAAACAACAGGGCAAGTCAAATAAAGAGGGACAGTCCAGTTCCAATTTCAGACTGTTCGTGTGCCATCTAGTGGAAGTCAGAGACTGCGATCAGAAAAAGTCCATGCTACCTTCAGCTACCATGGTAGGGCCACAGCCACAGATTATCCATTGATTGATTGATTGAAAATTGTATTAACAGTATGTAGAATTTGGGTACATTTCAAACGAAAGTACAAGTCAATACAAAAAAATACTATTGTGACTGTGAGGATAAAATCCTTAGAGTATTATACTCTAAGATAAAATCCCAACTGTGGAGGGCAGTATTACGCCTCACGGCGTCTACACTGCCGGAAATGCAGAAGAAGAAGAAGAAAGTGAAGAAAAGGAAGAGAACCCGCCATTGTCATTACTTCCGGTGTTGATGCAAGGCGAGCTGCATGAAGGTAAACATTTGATTTTAAATCGACAAACATCAAAATATTATTATTTCCACACAGAAACACACCACGCCGTACGACTAACTATAAATAAAGGCTTTAGTCCATCACTTAGAATATTTCATGGCTCCTTCCTGGCAACATTTTACTATGGATGGATTACTGTTTTTGTACTGTGAGTCAGAAACAAAATCAATGGTGGTAATCTAATCAGATTTAAGAACATATCCTTATCGGTGTCACGCGTGCGAACATTATTTTGGTTTTAAGATTCAGGAAGAAGGAACTGGCATAGCCCAAAATTTTATCGATACATATAAGAGTCTAAATCTTAGGCTACGTTACATTATGATTGTACAAATGTAAATTAAGACTGAAAGACTTTGTTGTGTAAAGGGTTAATACTGAAGAGCCAATGAGAACGCTCGATATACAGAACAACAGTGTGTACATGGCACGTCATTACTATGCTGGCTACTGAAGTAAACAGAACTACCTCACCCTCTGCCTCGTTATTATTAGACTAGGATAATAACATAACATGGTGTCAGAATAAAGTAGGCATTAGGAAAGTGTCTGAAAGTCTTCTGCCTCCGAGTGAGAAGTGGAACGCTACCGCAAGTCTGCAAGAGGAACGGACGGAGCGAGTGGCAAGTGTCAGTCAACAGAGGCTAATGTTGTGGGCTAACTGGGGCTAAGCTAACAGTGCACATAGTCTACAGAGGAGAGCCATAACAAGTCATTGAGTGAACAGAGGGACGTCGGAACGAAACGAAAACGACGGCCGGGAGGTTTTGACAGAAAAACGAACATTAAAAAAAAAAAAAACGTTTTTGGGAAATTAAAAAAAAAAGTTTGAAGTAAAAAGCTGAAAGATGCAAAACGGAGATAACCAAGTGGTGGCGCCAGCAGCACAAGCAGCTCCAGCTGCAATGACTCCAGTAAGCAGTGTCCAGATTACTCCTCCAGGCAAGTTTGACTTTACTGATGCAAATGAATGGCCTAAATGGATAAGGCGTTTTGAAAGGTTCAGAATGGCATCCAGCCTGGACAAACAGTCCCAAGAATATCAAGTGAATACTTTCATGTATACTCTAGGGGACGAAGCGGAAGATATACTGCATGTCCTGCCATTAAGTGAGGATCAGAAAAAGTCTTATGATGATGTCAAGAGAGGTTTTGAGAGACACTGTGTGAGCAAGAAAAATGTCATTTTTGAGCGTGCACGGTTCAACAGGCGCTACCAGGAGCCTGGAGAAGGTGCTGAACCATTTATAACTGCTGTCCATAGCCTAGCTGAGCACTGTGCATTTAGAGATCTCAGAGAAGAACTCATTAGAGACAGGATTGTCGTTGGTGTCAGAGATGCAAAACTGGAGGTTATGCAATAACCATGGTTATATAAAGGATATGAGTGAATCAATTCACTATGGGTTATGTCCATTCTTGGACGTAAGACAGAAGAAATCTTATACACTCACGTTCTAATGGTATTAGAACGGGCTTTACGTCATGACGCAGTGCAAGTCCCTCCCCCGAGGCTATAAGTGCCTGCACTGCTGTCTGGACGTCATTCGGTAATACTTTCTCCTTCTGCCGTTAACAAGCTAGAAGGGCAATTTGGTGAATTGATTCACTCATATCCTTTATATAACCATGGTTATTGCATAACCTCCAGTTATATTAAAGTCTACTCGTGAATCAATTCACTATGGGAGACCTAATAAACTCCCTTCAAATCACTGAAGTACACACCCGTCCTCATGTGTGTCCCCGGACTGTGACGTCACAGGCGTGACGGTCACGTCCCCTAGGCTATGAGACAACCATTTCGAGGTCAGAAGGTCACCGACCTTTTGACTTTGATAAGAGGCGGAACCAAATGGACCCGTCCACATGGTCCCTGTTCCTACCTTAAGGAGCCGATGAACCACGTCATCTTACGTGCCCCGAGGCCTAACCACTGACGGTCCCAGCCGTCTCAAGAGTTCTGGCCTCAGTCTTATCCTAGTCGCTAATATACAGGCTTCAAGGTATATAGAGCTAGGTTGACTGTTTATTCACTTATGTGTTTACATATATACATATATACGTACATATACATATATATTATATACTCGCTTCCCTTATTTATATATATATATATATATATATATATATATATATATATATATATCTCTTAAAGGACATGCCTCACCGGGAAGCAACCTGCAGGATCGCATGTGCCACATTAGGTTCTGTTACATCCAGGTTATAGAACCTAGCAAAAGTCGAAGGCGAGGACCAACTTGCCGTCGTACAGACATCCTGTATCGAGATACCTTCGTAGAGCGCCCAGGATGTCGAAATACCTCTGGTGGAGTGTGCCCTCAACCCCACTGGTGGCACTAACCCAGCCGTGGAGTAAGCCATCTGTATGGCCTCCATGATCCATTGGGACAACCGCACCTTAGTAACCGGTTCTCCCTTTACGCTAGCACCCCAGGCCACAAACATCTGGCTGCCCTTCCTGAAGGGAGCCACCCTGTCCATGTACACTCGTAGGGCCCGCACTGGGCATAGACGATGCAGCCTCTCGTCCTCCTCCATCTAAGTGGCGGTGGATAGAACGACCTTAGGTCCACCGGAACACTAGCCAGGTTGGAATTCTTGGGCATGAAGGCCAGGTTTGGTTTTACCATGACCCGCATTCTATCCCCACTAAAGATAGTGCAATCAGGGCTCACCAAGAGCGCCTGTAGATCGCTCTGTGGATATATATATATATATATATATATATATATATATATATATATATATATTTTTTTTTTTAGCTGTAGTGAGAGCCAATAGAAGGACGGCTTTTAAAATTAAGAATCTCCATCCTACTGAATCCAATGACTCGAAAGGTGCCCTTGTTAGAGCGTTCAGCACTAATGACAGGTCCCAGGAAGGAATCAGAGACTGAGTAACCGGGCGGTCCCTCCGAACCCCTCTTATGTACTATCGTATGAGTGGGTGTTCACCCAGGGCCTTATCCCCCATGCCAGTATGACATGCTGACATAGATACCAAACCAGATTGACCTTGATTGATGATTGGGACTACCCGTCATCCAGCAGACCCTGTAGGAGGGTCAGAGCCGTCCTCACTTAGGCCTGGAATGGTTATTCCTGGCCTGGTCTTCCTGCACCGTCGCTCGAAAACCTTCCAGGCAACATTGTGTTGTTTCCTAGTGGACTGGGCCCTAGCCCCTGAATTGTGGCCATCACGTTCGGGGGCAAACCCTCAGCACTTAAAAGTTCCTTTCACGGGCCAGGCCCATAGATCCAGGGTCTGAGGGCAAGGGTGAAAAGACCCTTATCCAGTCTGTGTGAGCAGATCCTTCCACAGCGGAAGCTGCCATGCCTGGTCGCATATGAGAGAGGATATCTCTGACCTCCACGACCCCCACGCCAGAGCTATGAGAGCCACCTCTAGGCCCTGAGTTCTCACTCTGTCCAAGGTGGGTCGTATTACTTTTATAGAGATAAAACTTTAATTGTAAAAGTATTAGTGACAGGGGAGGAAAGACAGGCCCTGCGGCCACTTGTGAGTTAGTGCATCCAGTCCCAGTGACGAGCACCCTTTGATGAAGAAGAACGGACGGCACTTCGTGTTCTCTTCCGATTCAGACAGGTCCACCTTGGCTATGCCAAAAACCTGTCCCATAACTGAGCGGCCACTTCTTGGTGTAGAGACCAAACCGCGTAGCGGAGCTGGCCCCTGGATAGCAGGTCCGCTCCTGCATTCAGGAGCCCTGGGGCGTGACGGGCTCTGATCGAAAGGAGGTGTGTGTCGCACCACGTGACTAGTCTGTAGGCTAGTAGATGCAGGGTCTTGGACTAAAGTCCGCCCTGCTTGTTGATATAACACATCGTAGTAGTGTTGTCCGTCCTTTCTAGGACGTGGCGGCCATGAATAAATGGTTTGAACTGACGCAGTGCCAGTAATACTGCCATCAGTTCGAGGTAATTGATGTGGGCGTTTCTCAGAGAGCCGCACCCCCCTGTTTGCCATTTCGTCGACAGTGGCACCCCACCCCGACGTGCTGGCGTCCGTAGTAGCCACTTTCCTGGAAGTGTTTATTCTCATAGGGACGCCCTCTGTAAGCGTGGCTCTGTTTTCCCACCAATTGAGTGCTTGAACGCACCCCACTGTCACTCTGACTCCTGATATCGGCGGTTGGAAGGAATACGTAGACTAGAGACTAGCCTCGATACCCAGGCTTACATTTCGTCTGCGCGAAAAATGAAACGTAGAGACCGCATCCATTCTTGGAATGGCCTTATATGTAGTCTGCCTAGACGTATTTAGTGAAATGACGGATGCATGATCCTGAAAAGTGTCACACATTTGAGAAACGGTTCCACCCTCTTGGCTCAGCCTGGCTGAGAAGGAGAGAGAATTCAACGTTATGCCTATGCCATCTCATGCGTCTCTCAGGTGTCATCGTGCTCTTCGCATGATTTATAGTAAAAGGCCCAGGGAGGATAGCTGATCCACCACGAGTCTCGTGTGAAGCAGCGCCTCTGTTGGCTAACTTGCGCACAGCAGGAGATAGAGGAGACAATACGAGTCCCTTGGTGACACAGAGGAGCTAGTGCCGCCTGAGTGCATTTCACGAATACCCTGGGGGGTAGTGACATCCCGAACGGGATGTCACTTCGGATCCAAAGCGCAGGAGTTTCCTGTGTGGTGGATAGATAGGGGTACGGAAAAAATCGTATTCGAGATCGATACCGCTTGGTGTACCGGTCGCCCTGGTGCAGAGAGCGCAGTAGGGTCGCTGCTGTCAGCATTTTGAATTTGAAAATTCTGAGGTATGTGTTGAGAGCTCTGAGATCCAGGAGGTCGTAGTTCCCCCCCCCCTTATTTTTGACCAGAAAATAGCGGCTGTAGAAACCGTCGTGTTGTTGGTCTAAAAGGAACCTCTCTGACAGCTTTTATTTATTTATATATATATATATATATATATATATATATATATTATTATTATTTTATTTTTTCATTTATTTTGGCCAGTAATTCGAGGATCTCATCCCGACGTACTTCCGCTGCCTGCCCCCCATTTGAGAGAGAATTATCTTCCCGAACTTGGGTGGTGACTGTACAAATCGCAGTTTGTAACCCGTCTTTACTGTGAGTGATACCCAGGGGAACGCGCCACATAGCTTCCACTGTTAAAAACACGAGCTCCCTAGCATGGGATTCATTGCGAGTGGCAGCATTCCCTAGTGGCTTGGGGATGTAACTGTCGTGGTGCTCCTATCCTAGGAGCCTCTCCTCGCCTAATCGGGCTGGCGAGGAGAGTTTGTGGTCGCGACGTCTCCAGCCTGCGGCGAGCTTTTACTCGCTACAGGCCAAAAACGCCGTCCGTCCCACCGCTGTCGAGAAGTCTAGCGACTCTTTCCGCGGTGGGCTCATGCCCCTGTCATGTGGTTCGAAGTTGTTGTTTCATTGTGTTTTGTCTTTAATATAAGAGGCATCGATGCAATCAAGCGCTTTATTAAACATGATTTTGTACATTTGTGGTTTGTACACAGCCGCATTTTACAGCGGTATTCAACACAGCAACAGCTTTTTTTTTTTTTTTTTTTTCTAGAGGAATGTTCGTAGTCTCTTTCCCGCTCTGCGGTAGGCATTAACATTTTCCTCTTCCTTACCATCGGTTCCGACGTGGGGCCCGTGGCCTCTATGATCGGAATCGGGTTTGAACCTTTGAGCAGTCCTTTCAAAATTCATGCTATCCAGCGTGTCCGCAATCCGCATCGCCATCCACGGTAAGAGCCTCTGCCACGAGGAGTCCTCTGGGGGACGTACTCTCGTGGCTGCACTGGCTGGTTGCGAGCGCGGCCAGCTGCCGCTCTGTCGGCAGGCTAAGCACGAGCCTGTCCTTGCTCCGCACGGAACTTCCAGAGCACTCTTGTGTTGCCTCTTTCAGCCGGCGGAAGGGCTGGGCCCCGCCGTTGGCGGACGATATGGTGGGGCTGGTTCTAGTAGTAGGTGACGCAGCCCCTCCGCATTCCTCCTGCTGTTCTTACCGGCAGCAATGAGCTCCGTCAGCACTGTGAGGGAGCCCTACAAAAGGGCCTCGGCATTCAGGGCTCTTGCCACGGCTACAAGGTGGCCGTAGATCCGTTTGAGTGAGGCTGAAGCCGCCCTGTCCTTTGGATCTGGGAAAGCGGTTGATTTAGGGGGACTTCCCGAATGGCATTATTGCCTAATAGGGAGAGTATTTTGGTCCGAAGGATCTCGGCCGCCTGCCCACTCGCATGAGAGGATATTACTTTCTCGAACGTGGGTGGTTCCGCAGTGAATTGCAGCTTGTACACTGCCCGCCACCCATGGGTGTGCGTGTGCTACGCATTCTATCCATTTTGGAGGGCACCGTGCCAAAGATTTTGGCGTGGTGGTCCCGTCTCATGATGGCATTGCCTTTGGTTATAGGCTCTGCCATCATGCTTTTGAAAATGTTGGCGTGGCGGCCCCGTCTCATGATGGCAGTGCCTCTGGTTAGAGGCTCTGCCATCGTGCTTTTGAGAAATTTGGCGTGGTAGCCCCGTCTCATGATGGCAGTGCCTCTGGTTAGAGGCTCTACCATCGTGCTTTTGAGAAATTTGGCGTGGTGGCCCCGTCTCACGATGGCAGAACCTGCTAGAGGTTTTGTCATCGTGTTGTATTGTCTCACTGCCGCTGATCGTTGTAACGATCGGCGCGGTAGTGGGCTCATATCCCGCATGTTTACACAGGGGTACAGGCAATGATTCAGCTGATTCGTTCTGCACAAATTTATTTGAACCAAGGAAGGGACATGGGAAGCAGAGTATTCAGCGACACATTCTTTATAAAGTGCGGTGCAGCAGCAACTCCTCTTAGGGGTAAAGCAGTATGAACATTCGAGTCCGGTGCTAACCTTAACGTCCTCTCGGCCTGAGGCCACTGCGCCGTGCCTGGGCAAAAGAACACTGGGAAAATGAACGAAACTAAGACGTCTCCGCGCCTCAGTTTCATGTGGCGGTCTACGGTCACACATTTCTGGCATTGGTCTGGGACGTTCAGCGTCGCCTCGGCCTGCCTATAGTCATTTTCAGTTCATTTCAAAGGGCTTTATTGGCATGAGAAAACAACGTTTACATTGCCAGAGCATTTGAGAACAATACAACAATACAGTCAGAGCATTGAGAACAGTACAACAATACATCAATACCGTGAGAACCAAAATGATGTACAGTAGACGCACGTGTCGTGCGGGTCCATCCTTAGCATAGCGTTGCCACAGTGGTCTGCTCGGCATTGCTTCTGTGGCAGGAAAAAACAGCCCCTCTACGTTGGCGACGGGCCGCCGCTCAGGACTTTGTCGTCTTTTCTGCCATTTTCTTGCGGAATTCCACGTTCTCAGCAAAGAAAAAGTTGTCTCTGTGGGCATCTAGTGCCTCGACAGTAGGATGCCAATTGTTGGCCTGCTGCGAACTGGCTCGCGTTAGCTATCAGGTTAGCCGCTCCTAGCCTTGCTAGTTTACTTACCCGTGTTGGAAATTGTCGCTGTGGGCTTCTAGCGCCTGGACAATAGAATGCTAATTGTTAGCATGTTGCAGACTGGCTAGCGTTAGCTATCAAGTTAGCTGCTCTTAGTTTTGTCTACCTGTGTTGGAAATTGTCTCTGTGGGCTCCTAGCGCCTGGACAATAGAATGCTAATTGTTAGCATGTTGCAGACTGGCTAGCGTTAGCTATCAAGTTAGCTGCTCTTAGCTTTGTCTACCTGTGTTGGAAATTGTCTCTGTGGGCTCCTAGCGCCTGGACAATAGAATGCTAATTGTTAGCCTGTTGCAAACTGGCTAGCGTTAGCTATCAGGTTAGCTGCTCCTAGCTTTGCCTACCTGCGTTGGAAAGCTGAGTTTTGGTTTTGTCCGGAGCTGCTAGGTCTATCACGGAAACAAAAACAGCTTATTTTATCATTATTTTTCTTCGTGAGTGTAGCTTACACTAAGAAAAAACACCAATTCCACCTCGTGGTACCGAGCAACCGAGGCCACTCGTCCTGTTGAGATATATAAGGAAGTTGGGCCTTTCTCTTGTGATTTAGCTTGTCTGTCTTAACGCAGAAGAAGAAAACGAATGACGTCCAGACAGCAGTGCAGGCACTTATAGCCTCGGGGGAGGGACTTGCACTGCGTCATGACGTAAAGCCCGTTCTAATACCATTAGAACGTGAGTGTATAAGATTTCTTCTGTCTTACGTCCAAGAATGGACATAACCCATAGTGAATTGATTCACGAGTAGACTTTAATATAACTGTCTGAGTCATTACAGATGGACCCTGAACTGACACTACAGAAAACGGTTACAAGGGTGCGCCAGAGTGAAGAAATAAAAAAGCAGCAGCCGATGCTGCGTGGCAGTGTAAATGACAGACAGTCAGACAACCACAACCTGGATGCTATGGGTGCGAGGCGACAGACACAGAGGGGCCAAAAGGGACAAAAATACAGCTCACAAGCCAAGCCGGAATATAAAAGGCCGGAATATAAAAGCAGAGACACAGGGTGTGGACGATGCGGACATGCTGTGAAGCACCCCTGGAAGGATTGCCCTGCAAAAGAGGCGGAATGTCACAAATGCAAGCGCAAAGGACATTATTCCCGCAAATGTCGTTCAGCCGGTGGCATCAATGACATCACAGAGGAGTCTTCAGACTATGGAGAAGAAATTGCCTTTCTAGGAGAGGTGATAATTGACATGGACAATGTTGAACATGAGTGGAGAGAAGCTCTGGAACTGAATGGAGAGACAGTGGAATTCAAAATAGACACTGGAGCTGGAGTTACAGCTATTCCGAGCCACCAATACTCCAGAAAGAAGCATGGGGCATTACAGCCGCCAAAAATACCCCTGTATGGTCCGGGCAGGCAGCGCCTGGATGTGCAAGGACACTTCAGAGGAAGACTGGAGGTACGAAACAAGACAACAGAACAGGATGTCTACGTGGTGGCCAAACTGATGAAACCACTGCTGGGGCTTCCAGCCATTGAGGCTTTGACACTCGTGAAACGGGTGCACACTGTTCAAGTGGGTGAAGACATCTTAAAGACTTACCCCATGGTGTTCAAAGGGCTTGGGAAGTTGAAAGACCCATACAAAATTGAACTGGAACCAGGGGCCACACCCCATGCTCTGTCTGCCCCACGTCGAGTCCCACTGCCACTGCGGGATAAAGTGAGGTCAGAATTGGAACGCATGGAAGCGATGGGTGTGATATCTAAGGTCACACAACCCACTCCATGGTGTGCAGGCCTAGTGGTTGTACCCAAAGGAAGATTGAAGGACAAACTGAGGCTGTGTGTGGATTTGACGCCCCTAAATCAGTGGGTCAAGCGGGAGAGACATATCCTGCCAGCGGTGGACCACACACTAGCCATGCTCACAGGAGCAAAAGTATTCACCAAATTGGATGCCACATCAGGGTTTTGGCAAATTCCCCTGACTGAAGACAGTGCCCTCCTGACCACTTTCATAACCCCATTCGGCCGCTATTGTTTCAACAGGCTGCCGTTTGGGATCTCCTCAGCTCCAGAACACTTCCAGCGACGTATGACACAAATGCTGGAGGGCTGCGAGGGAACAGTATGCCACGCCGATGACATATTGGTGTTTGGCCAGGATCAGGCTGAGCATGATGGCAGGCTGCACCTAGTTCTCAAGAGACTGAGAACTGAAGGACTAACGCTAAATAAGGACAAATGTGAGTTCAACAGGAGCAACATAATGTTCCTCGGACATCGCATCACCACAGAGGGAGTCAACCCAGACCCAAGCAAGGTCAAAGCCATTCTGGAAATGCCAGAACCGACCTGTGTTGCCGACATCAGAAGAGTGATGGGCATGGCTAATTACCTGGGCAAGTTCCTCCCTCACCTCTCATCATTCACACAACCTCTGAAAGACCTTCTGTCGGAGAAGACAGAATGGTGTTGGGGAGCACCGCAGCGAGAGGCTTTTCAGAAGCTGAAGACGGAGATCAGCTCAGCGAGAGTCCTTGCTGTCTACTCGCCCAGTGCAGAGACGTGCGTGTCAGCCGACGCGTCGTCCTTCGGTCTTGGAGCCGTTATGGTCCAGAAACAGCCAGAGAGCGGCGACTGGAAGCCCATTATATTCATATCCAGAGGTCTGTCTGATGCAGAGAAACATTACGCTCAGATTGAGAAGGAAGCACTAGCAGTAACCTGGGCATGTGAGCGCCTGCAACCCTACCTGCTTGGCATGAGGTTCACCCTAGAAACGGATCACAAACCTCTGCTGCCGTTATTAAGCACTAAGGCGCTCGACGCACTTCCTCCTCGAGTCCTGAGATTCCGCCTGAGACTGTTAAAATTCACCTATGACATCGTACATGTGCCTGGCAAGCAACTCATTACCGCAGACACATTGTCACGAGCACCAGTGGAGCACACAGCCACTCAGGCAGAGAAAGAGCTGGAAGCAGATGTCCAGATCTTTGTGGATGCGATCATACAGTCTCTTCCTGCTACTGAAGCTAGATTGAAGCAGCTTGCAGAAAAGCAGAAAGAGGACAGCATCTGCAGTACACTAATCCGCTACTGTCAAACACAGTGGCCTGACAAAGCCCACCTACCACATGAAATGGGACCCTACTGGAAGGAGAGACAAAATCTGTCCCTGGCTGGAGATCTTCTTCTGAAAGGTCAAAGGATCGTCATCCCCAGCTCATTGAGGCCAGAAATGCTCGACATCCTCCATCAGGGCCACCAAGGCATAGTCAAGTGCCGCGCCAGAGCCCGTCAATCGCTCTGGTGGCCAGGGCTTTCAACAGACATTAGCCAGAAAGTTGGAAAATGTCTCTTATGCACCCAACACAGGACAACACAGAGAGAGCCCCTGCTAACGACCCCAGTACCTGAGAGACCATGGCAACGTATAGGGACAGACTTGTTCATCTGGGACAAGAAAACATACCTTGTGGCAGTTGACTATTTCTCCCGTTACATTGAAGTTGCCCACCTCAACGTTGCAACAGCCAATACAGTCATAGCAGCTCTAAAGAACGTCTTTGGCAGGCATGGCGTGCCAGAATTTCTGATGTCAGATAACGGCGCACAGTATGCCTGTGCTCTCTTCAAGAACTTTGCCAGTGAGTATGGCTTCACTCACATAACAAGCAGCCCAAGGTACCCCCAAGCCAATGGCGAAGCGGAGCGCGCTGTGGCCACTGTCAAGGGCTTGTGGAAAGAAGGAGGAGATCAGGCTAAAGCTCTGCTCAGTTATCGAGCCACCCCGCTGGAGAATGGCTATTCTCCATCACAGCTCCTAATGGGGAGACAACTGAGGACCACTCTACCTCAAGTGCCCAAAGCCTTGTCTCCAAAATGGCCCGACATCAAGCAGTTCCGCAGCATGGAGATGCAGGCGAAGAGGAAACAAGAGAGACTCTACAACAACCGTCACAGAGCACACGACCAACCAGAACTGCACCCAGGCCAGAGTGTGTGGATCACTACAGAGAACACCCATGGGACAGTCATACAACCGACAGCAGCCCCAAGGTCTTATCTCGTCAGGACGGAGAATGGACTGTTGAGAAGAACCAGTGCGCACCTGCGTGCAACTCACCAGCCGCTCTCTGATGCACACACACACACTCCAGTTGTCACAGACTCTGGTAGTGCGGGCAACACTGCAGGTGACACACACGCCACACCGCACTATGTCACAAGCTCAGGGAGACACTCACGTCCACCCAAGAGACTGGACTTATAAATGTACGGTGCAGTGTATTAAAAAAAAAAAAAAAAAAAAGAGGAATGTAAAAGGAAGAAATGTTGATTTGAAATGTTGATGTTGATTTATCGTAAGAAGCACAAAGAACAAAAGTACAGTTGATTTTTGATTTGGTTTGAAGTTATAACCATGTGTGAATTCATGTGAAGTTACTGTTTCAGAAGATTTCCAAGTTCAGGATATTATTGAAAAGAAGAAGTATTTTGTTGAATGTTTATTGCTGAAATAACAAAGGAATGTTTCTTACTTAAAAGGGGGAGATGTTGTGTAAAGGGTTAATACTGAAGAGCCAATGAGAACGCTCGATATACAGAACAACAGTGTGTACATGGCACGTCATTACTATGCTGGCTACTGAAGTAAACAGAACTACCTCACCCTCTGCCTCGTTATTATTAGACTAGGATAATAACATAACAGACTTTACTGTGAGCAAGGCATGCAATGCAGGGGAAGTGCCAGTTCTAGCCCAAAATTTTAGATTCTCGTAGAGAGGTTTTTTTCCGATTCTGACGAATCTCTCAGAATCGAAAAGAACCTCTACGAGAATCTAAATTTGTGGGCTAGGGGGTTTTCATGATGCTGAATCCAATCCAAGCATTATTTTTGCAAAAGAATCACTCATTGGGCTAAAAACGGCCATTGCCGTCATCACAAATGTGATGATGTCAGCGCAAGTGGGCATGGCCGTTTTTAGCCCAATGAGTGTGTCTACATGCTGGGGCACCCATACTAAACATTTATAACCTAAAACGTTGGTGTACTCAACATGTCCGGGTTCACAATGGGGCTCTATGGGCTGGCTACTAGACTATTGAGGCAACCCAGAGAGTAGCCCCACAAGCAGAACCCAAATGTAGTTGGCATTAAAAATGTCGCTTCTTCCTACCTTGTTTATTGACATACCGCCTATCTGGCTAGCTAGTGGTGCTATAGCTATGACGTAGCCGGCACAAGCCAACCGCACATCGGGAGGCGGTACAATAAACGGTAAATAAACAAGAGGAAATCAAAGTGACATTTTTAATCAAACATGGATTAAAAATACTTAACGGCTTCTGCGACACAGGAGATTTTCTCAGATGTATGTAAGGTACTTATAGTTCGCACATTCGTAAGCCAACACACGTAAAAATGGCGTAATACCGCGCCGATCGACTAAACGATGAGTTTGTTTATATCCGCGTTCCAACAATCGCATTAGTAAATCTTATCATGACCAGGAACCCTACATAAAGCGACAATCAAATTTCATAAAAGCTTTATGTAGGGTTCCGAGAGGGGCTACCCAGAGAGATGAAATGGTGCCGTTAAGCATATGGGTTTGTGATCAGACGATGTGACTCATAGGCTTCAATCCGCTGCATGCTGGCCTATTTGGTTTTTAAACCCATATTTGTGGTGTGAACCGTTTAGTGCTAATAAAACCTTCATATAAATACTGAAATGGCTTACCTCTATATGCATGCTTCATTGCGTTCCCTTACAAATATAAGTTTAAAAGTCTCTTATCTCTAAGTCAGCTCAGTTCAACAGACTAACTAAATAATTCCCCCAACTCTACAACAAAACTAGGTGGCAGAAGCTATCTTCCTAGCCTGGCGGGGCCAGACTCATAGCAGAGCTTCACTGACTCTTCCACCCCACATATGAGGGGAGGAATCTTCAGTGAATACCCGCTATGAGGCTGGCCAAGCCAGGCTAGGCTACCATCTTCCCCCAAACATATCTCTTGAGTCAGCAGACAAATGTCTCCCAAGGGAGACGAAATAAAGACAACCTTGAACCTTGAGCATGTACTAAACTAGGCAGTGTACCACCCCACAACAGCTATAGGTAGTAAAGATAAATTCAGTAAAAAAAAAACCTTCACTTTGTACCCTGCTACCTCTAAAATATGTTTCAAATATTGTATGTGTTTTATTAGTCAGGCTTATTAGTAGGATCATATCTACAGACATGTCGAGACGAGGAGGAGGAAAGCGAGGTAGCGGAGGGGCCACACCTCGGCAGAATGGCAACGCTGGCAACACACAAGATGAGGATGTAATGCCTGCTGGTGGGCTGGAGGATGAGGAGGATGATCCCGCCCTGAGGAGAGAAATCCGTACAAAGTATAGGGAGCTTATAAACTCAGTTCAAGGTGAGTAGCATGAGTGAGGGTAAAGTGGGGTATGCTGTAATTGATATTTAGAATGGTTGTGCTAGCTTTGATAGTTTCTACTTTGCTGCATGTTGATTGATACAGTATGTCTCTTCAGAGGACAGAGAACAAATGCTGAGTCCTGCCAACAACAAGCTCACTGAAGTTTTGGAAGAGGCAAACAAACTTTTTAAAGATGGTAGGTGCAGAATGCAACAAATCTCAATGTGGGGTGAGAAATGAGAATTAAGGTCCTTGCAGACTGGACACGTTTTTTGGAAAATCGGCGGAAAGACGCTGCTAAAAATCCGAAAACACGCAGCAGTGTGCAGGGACCTTAAGAAGACTGGCATTAATATTGTTAATAAGAAATCTGTAAAACTCTGGCCTCTGTACAACTGTAGTCCCAGAAATCCTGAATTGGCAAATTGGCTCAGTTTACAACTACAGTTGTAAACGGAGCCTATTCCCCAAACTATAATATCAATAAATGTATTGTATCCTTTGACACAAATATGCCCCTCGGGAAAACCATCTTTTTCACTATTTGGTGATATACCTGCAATGTAATACAGCAAATAACGTTTTTCATTGTCCATTTTCAAAGTCTTAAATGTTAAGTACTGAATTGGTCACCCTTACACTTATCCACATTGGACTAAGTTTGGCTTAACCCATTTGGAGCGGGAACCCCTTTTGGTGTTTTAAAAATTATGATATAATTTAGCTATTGAAAAATAGCAGAGTGGCGCGCTATGAGGTCAAAATGGGTTAAAACATACGTCTGGTCAATATTGGTGGTTCTTAATGAGTTGTTCCTTGGCAGTTCGTCAGGCTCGAGAAGCAGCTCTGGACACCCAGCTCCTGGTTGTGACCGCAGACCTGTGCAAAGAGAAGGCCAGCCAGCTGTTTGTTGAGGGCAGCGCCTTTGACCCGTCTGCCTTTGCTGAGCACCTCGTGAGTTGTCGTAGAGTAGATTTCCAATCCGGTCTCACCCAAACACGGTGAAATGGCACGGATTGGCAATTCTGTACATGCACGCCTAGAAACCCCCCAAAATCCGTACATATTTACACTGAAATCCTCACCATAGACTGTGTCGGAGGGGTGCCATCTCTACCGAACTTGAGCCACGAGAGAGACCACAGAGTGTGCAATTTGCCGTTGCGAAGTTCGGTAGAGCCGACTAAGCTCTGTCCGAGTTAAACCCAATGGCACAGAATCGTGAATAATGTCAAACTATCTCCATGAAAAAGTGAAAGCCGTGCCTCTATCGCGGTCAAAACAGTAGTGCATGGATATGTATGGATTTTGGGGTTTTCTAGGCATGTATGTATGTATGGAATTGCCAATCCGTGCTATTTCACCATGTTTGTTTGGGTGAGATTGGGCTGCAATTTCACTAATTGCACATTTCAATTGAACAATTCACATGGCCATTATTCACACATATAACCGTGTTGGCTGATGTTTCTCTCATTATCATCTATCTGTCTGAAAGCTGAACTTCATGGGGCTTAACAGACTGGAGAATGAGGATGAGGATGAGGAAAATGGAGTGGCAGCCGACGGTTACCTGCCCCAAGATGCCTGGCATAGGGTAGCCAAGAGAGCACAGTGCTGTTTCAAGACAGCTCCAACCTTCCATTACATGTGAGTGGCCGATCACTTCACCTGCCATTTACCTTCATTATCTACTGTAGTTGGGTCTGACTGTTTCATACTTTACCTGCAGAGTAATATCTTTGGATTCCTGAAAAACTCATATTTGTCGGCACATTATAAACTATTTTCTCACATTACTCTTATGCTTTTAGTGTGTAAAGACAATATCACACAAGATATGTGTTCATCTCAAGTGATGTATAAACCATATCTCAGCCATGCTGATATACAGTACAACCACACTTTAATTATATTGCAACTTATGATTATGGTACAATCCTACAACAATGTAGGAAGTGTGTGTGTGTTGGGGAAAAATAATAATTATATATATATATATATATATATATATATATTTTTTTTTGGCATTCAAAAATGTCGTCTAGAGCTGTCAGAAGGCACTGAAAAGCACGGTGGCACAGCGTGTTTCCTCCTCCGCGTCATCAGTGCCCATACCTGAGGTGGGGTTGGCGAAAGGGCCTTTCTGTGTGGAGTTTGCATGTTCTCCCAGTGTCCCCTAGGGTAGGTACCCTCACAAAAAACATGCAGTAATCCTGGTCTCTAAACTGCCTCCCCCTGGCCAGCCGGGGCGCCTAATGGAGGGGAAAGGAACTGGTTGGAATAACGTGTTCCTTTCACGCGCTACGGCCAAACAGGGAAACTCTCCCCTGTCAGGTGTAAAGGAGCAACTTGGACACTCGGGCATGAAGGAAGGAAGCATGAGTTCAAGTCTGTTGCTCTCCCCATGTCCCCGATATACTAGGTTGGCGGAGGGTGTGTAGAGCCCAGGATCACATTAGATAATTGACACAGGGGTGAAAAATGGGTTACAAAATCGTGGGATAAAAAATAAATACGTTTATTACATCTCTACCACAGATGGCATCATGGCAATGTTATATACTGTGGCTCTATTATGTTTCCATTGTTTTGGTTCTTGTAGGATGGGCTCATTCCTCGCAGAGCCCCCTCCTCCGAAGCAAAGGGTAGAGCGCCAGAGAAAGGCACCCACTAAGGAGACCCAAAGGACCATGCCAGCTCAGGTACATTTCATTAGTTTTTTTTCTGTGTAATTTAACAATATTTTCTTTGCCTAGGAATCTTTCAGAATAAAGGTGCTAGAGTGCCCAGCAGATGAGGCAGATTTTACTTTGAAAAGCCTTCCATTTCCCTGCAAAACTGAAGCGTTAATATTCCAAAGGAGATGCCTGATTAAGTCAGAAATGGGGACAGAACATTGCCCTTCTGATCAAAACCATGGAGAGCGATGTAGATTTAGAGAGAATAGACAGTTTTGTCGGGCCGTAAACAAGGAAGTGAACTAAACATGTCTGACGATTTTGTCGATTTTAGCAGATACGGTTTTATACCATTAAAAAGACGTGTAAAAAAAGGGTGTAATTATAAAGATGTGGCGAAACTTCATGGGCACAAGCTGTTAACATTGTGTGGACAACTCGGATCTAAACTTCATGGGCACAAGCTGTTAACATTGTGTGGACAACTCGGATCTAAACTTCATGGGCACAAGCTGTTAACATTGTGTGGACAAACATTGCATATTTGCTATCTGTTCTGATATGCTAAAACTAGGGATGTCATGATTCTCCAAATCTACAATTGGATTTGTTTTTAATTAAATAAAACTCTGGCACTGCCATTGTTACTATTGAGCTATTTGTATATAAATCACAATAGTATAATATCTAAAATCAAACTGACAATATCCTATTTCTTTTTTTTGCTCCCGATTCCAATCATTAGGAAATTACGTGATCGGCCCGATTTCCGATCACGTGATCGGGACAACCCTAATCGGAATCGATAAAATCCTAACAATACCCATCAATAATCGTTAAGTAGTGTGCTATGATGGCCAAGTACCTCTGCGTTGCTCAATGCGTATGCATTACACAGCCCTTTCGATAACTCACTCTTTTTTTCCCTTTTCATTTGTATGGCTTGACGATTGTACACTCGTCATGGAACATACTCCTGTTTTTCAATCTGACAACAAGTAACCGCCAAAATAAGTAACGAGTTACATATGGAGGCCTTGGGTAAGCTGCTTGCTGCATTATCATGGATCGTTCAGATGGTAGTAATACATTTTTAATCAGAGGTGATGGCAAGTTGAATGTTCTCGTGGGTCTGACAGAATCCCATGCTATGCAGCCATACGAAACTTCAACTACGAGCTGTATCTTTGAAATATTCACCCTTTTCCCCTTTGGACAGCATACAGCTGATGCATAATAATTACTGCAAGAATCTGCATCCTGGTTATGATGATTTAGAATTTCAAAATCAAACTTTAATTCCAATTTCAGAATATAAATCGTGACACCTGAGCACATTGAGTATGATTGCACGGTTTAGTGCTGCAACATAACTAGGGTGCCAGGTAAATGGCAAACCTGGCATCTGTCTATAAACGGCATGCTATATTTTGAAAGTATTTTGAATACAACGCGATATAAAACTGAGTTTTGTTTCAGCTACATTGTATATCCACTGCTGACTTTCTTTCCTACACTCGCAGTGCATGCTGATCAAAGAAAATGTTTTCGTCATTTTGTTCAGCATGTATTGATAAACACACACACACACTCGCTCTCGCTCTCGCTGAACAGTGGATCATTGACAATAACCCATTATTCAGCTCAGCATGTAATTGTAATTTATTGAGACTCACTTATGTCCAAAAGATACATTATTCAAGTCTACAAAGTTAATGCATCTTGTCCATTTTCTTGTGTTCAAGTTGAAGCAAATGGAAGAGTCTCACCAAGAGGCTACCGAGAAGGAGGTAGAGAGGATTCTGGGATTCTTGACGACTTACCATGCAGAAGATCGTGAGTTCAAACTCCACAACAGGAATAATGAAAAAGTTTCAAACAGACAAATGTCTCATTTAAAATGTTCTGTCAATTGCAGCAACTTCACCCATATCCTACTATGAGTTTGTTGTTGATCCCGTGTCGTTCTCACATACAGTGGAAAACATGTTTCACACATCATTCCTCCTCAGGGTGAGTCATCTGTTTAAATGTTCACATCAGAGTTGGAAGCTTGAGGGGACTGTATATTAATTTGGATTTTTGTTTTGCAGGATGGTATGGCCAGGCTGTACCTGGATGCAAACAAGTTGCCCTGTATTGGTAAGACTGCTGTTTTGTCATATCAGCATTTTTACATTTTCGAGAATTCAAATCTATAGTTATCTAGATGCAGGACAGAATACAGAATGGAATGGAAATGCAAACATCAATGGGTTCATGTGTTTGTGGAATATTGGATGAACAATATTAATCGTATTGTACAATAATGCATTGCATAGTGACAAAGGCAATATTAATTGATATTCTTTCAATTACTATTTTACAATGATAATTATTTTTCATATGTTTTTCCCCTTTGGCATCTTTTCTATGCTTGTCAAGCTTTCAACCCCGCAGTGATAAACAATACTGCGGCATATCAATAATTTTCAACTATATCAATGAGTTGTGCGTGCCAGCGTGTGTGGCCAGCAGAGACCAAAAATATTTGAATTAATAGATTGAGGTTTTGTGTGTGTGCATGCACGCTTTCAGCTCCTGTGACATCAGGGGAGGCTGACAAAGGAGAATCGGCCATCCGCAAACAATGCATCATGTCCATCAGCATGCAGAGCTGGAAGGTGAGCAACTGTGGGCCATTAAGGACCATTTCAAGTGGTGCTTGAAGTACTGCTCTAGAATCACTGCTTGTGTCACTGTGGCATAAACCAAATAGTTCTGG
The DNA here is from genome assembly GCF_963924005.1 of Protomyctophum bolini. Taxonomy (NCBI): domain Eukaryota; kingdom Metazoa; phylum Chordata; class Actinopteri; order Myctophiformes; family Myctophidae; genus Protomyctophum; species Protomyctophum bolini. The sequence goes on from NC_137875.1 coordinate 22,258,295, forward strand.
TATAAGCATAAAGAGACAGTACAGTGTGCATCCAATAGTGATAGCATAATTCAATTCTGTTTTAGTTGAACCTGTCAACACAAGGCAGTGAAGGCACTCAAAGAACAATGACTTTAAATTGGGATGATTTTAACTATGAGAGCTGCTGCTAGATAATGCATACTTTCCTTACTGTGACTTTAACAACATGCCCTTTTTAAGAAAATGTTTGCAGAAGTAATTCAAAATTGCACCTTTTATTGCAATGGTTTGATCTCAATTCCTATTTTTTTCCTGTGGCCCATAACTGTCACACTTGGTATAACATTGTATTTTGAGACAACGCATAGTAATTTTTATTTTATCATATTTCCTAGGACATAATTGAAGCTTTTGAGATCACGGCGCCCATGATCCCAGCAAATACTCAAAATGTGGAGTGATCTTTAATGTTTTTTTGTTTTTATTGCTGCAAAAAAAATGTATCTGTTATTTGTTATTTTAAGGCATATTGCCCAACTGTAATTTGTTATATTTTGAATAATAAAAGCGGGAAAATAGTCAGTTTTATTTTAGTTTTTTAACTAACTGCTTTTCAAGTGAATGTCGGTGGCAAATATTATACAAATGACTATGCTACAGTTATAGTTACTGAATTTACGAAGTTATTAATAAATCATATCGATGTTTAGAAAATGCCAGATCTACAAGGTCAACACATTGCAACGCAACATAACCAGAGTTTTAAATGGGGCTTCAGTAGTTAATGGTCAATGTACTAAGTACATGAACTGAAGTATTGTACTTAATATTTAATATTGTACTTAATATTTTAAGTATATTTACTTTCTTCAGTATTTACTTCTACCCCACTACAGTATTGTACTTTTACTACACTTTACAATTATATGGAAACTAGTTACTTTGTACATCAGGGTACAGCGGCTGAACTGCTCTAACCACTTCAGCCGAATACTCCCCACTGTCCCGTCACCCCGGCATACACCGGCGGAACTGCTCAGCCTGGTATTCCTAAACATAACAAGTGGTTAAACCTAACCTTATTCCCAACCTTAACCTCAGTAAAACGGTGCCTTTTCTACATAGTGGCATTGCTACTTTTTTTTTATTTTACAAGAGTTATTTTCTTATTCCACCACTGCTTCTGAGCAGTGGCTCGAAGAGTGCGTTGTAAGCTTGTAGATTGGCTATTTTCACTACTTTTTCTAATATGTGGAATTTCTTTTAATTTTGTATTAATTCATGAAAACTTGCTTTTTGGGAATGTTTTTGTTTGTAGGAAACTACAGGGACTCATAACGATGTGTATGTGAGCCACAAATGGGTCTCGACCCTCGGACCCAGTACTCGATCACTGAACCGTAACCGACCAATGAGCATGGTTTCTACTGGTGTCTGTATGAATGGGGAAATGTAATGCAGGCTTTGGATAATGCACTTGTCATTTAATGTCACTTCTATTCTGTGAACTTAATTTTCATATGTTAAGGCGAGAAAGGATATACTGCGGCTGCCAATGTGATCTTTTTATTCAGTCATGCATTTAATTAGTGGCATACAAATTCTATATAATTCCAAAATTATGGTTATCCTGACCCCAATCAATCTCTTGTCAAATTGTTTTCACTCAAGTTTCGCACGAGACAAATGATGCTTATTCCCATGTCACAACCAGCATAAATTATGAATATGAACTGCAAATTTTCATAAGTTTATTACTTGAAAGGGACTTACTTTACATTTACCTAAAGTGGCCATGCTAGATTCAAATGAACAATTTTGGTATCAAATGGACTATTAAATCCCAGGTCAATAATGGGTCAAACTCAATCTCATAATTCATAACCTATTAATGTTGACAAGTACTAAATATGAACGTCCACGAGTGCACTACAGTGCCACCTACTGGTGTAAATTGCACATGCTTCGCTGCAAGTTTGATTGGTACTCACGTGACGTCAATAAAGAGGGCGGTGCTTTTCCTTTGTTTTGCCAATTGGTTCCCAGATTGTTTGATTGGTGACACCCGGGTGATACATGTGGTACATTGGACAGAAGGTTAGCCTATAATCATCTGAGACCGACTGAGACTGTAAGTACTCTAGCATTTGTACGTAACCTAAACCCAAAACATTTCTATGAAAGCACTGCAGTAAATATGTAATGTAATAGTCTTAACTCTTAAGTGTGCCAATTTGATTCATGGTTACTGTAAAATTGCCAAACCGTTTTGCTAGCTTATGAGAGTGGGAAATTCGGCATTTAGCTACAAACAACTATCTGTGAAAGTTTTGGTATTATAGACGCAGCTATAAGTTTACCAATGACAGCCAGCCATTGTAATAAGTTAGATTTATTTAAATGAGGCTAGAGTGGAGAAAATAATTGTAAACGTTGTACCTGCTTGTTACGTCTCGATATGGCGGCCTCTAAATGGACAATATAACATATCCAGTGAAAGAATGGAGGAATTGATTGAAATATTTATTAACAGTTTGCAGAATTACAGTACAATTCAAGCACAACTCAATACAAAGACTTAACTAACTGTGTGGACGAGAGGGTCCACTTGTTCAATTCATTAAAAAAAAACTGATCGATGAAATGAACAAGATGTTTAACATGTTTCTGAACAAAGCCAGTGAAACAAACTGGTGAGTTCCAAATCAAAATAGCCTACCATAAAACAAAAACTCTACTGTCAACTGAAAAATGTAAATAACTTCTAAACCTGCTATACACAAACAAAAATACAGAGGGTGGCACTCACACCTAACCTAATGTTTTTAACAGAAAATAACTGTTGAAAATGTACAGGGTACCCCAGCTCTTACCTAGTTTCCCTGAAAGAAACAATATAGTGAAGGCTGAGACACATAAATACATAAATACATCAAAGCAGATGCAGTGTTTGGGAAGTGTGCCCATGGCAATCCTTTTAAAGCTCACTTATCACAGCAGCCAGTTTGAGTCTGGTCTGTAGGTCATTCCAAATACAGGGTCCGAAATAAGCAAGGTTTTTTTCCCCAGCCTCAGTACACAAGTACACAGGTGCTTCTGGGAAATTGAGATGATTGGTTTACTGATTATTGGCGGACCAATGAGATAGTGAGGCAACACAAAATGTGGCACTCCTCAACAGCTCAATAGCATTGCACATAATACTCTACCTAGTAATATATTATGTAAAATGTGCGGTCTAGTACAACCTATACTATAGGCAGTACCATTGCTATATGTCGGTGACAGTAAAGCAACAGTTTATCTACACTGAATGGAACAAGCACATTTTTTGTTTAATTTTTTGTTAAGAAAATGGAAGGCAGTGGTGAAGAAGAGGGCACATCTCAGGATCAGCAGAATGGTGCTGTTGGAGACCAAGAGGGCTTAAGAGATGTGAAGGGAAGGTACAGGGCACTGTTCAACTTAGTTAAAGGTGAGTAAGACAGAGGCCAGTCTATGCTGTAGTAAGTATTTTTTTTAGACCTGTTTTTTTTGGTACCACTGACAGTTCTGCTTTCTTGTATGTTTGATCTGTGTTTTCCAGAGAACAGAGATGAAATGATGAATCTGTCCAGCGATGGGCTCAATGAAGTTATGCATGAGGCATCCGGTCTTTATTCCCATGCAGGTAGGTCCAACATCACACAAGTAACTAAACCTTAACTAAACCCCTACATACTTTTTTTGGTCAAATTCTACAAGTACACAACACATTGTGAGCTTGAGGTTCTGCTATATTCACAAACATTTCTGTCAAATGTTATTCTATTTTTGCAGAATGTTAACATGCCCAGAATAGGGTTTCTAGGCTTCATGTGTATACTCTTACTGGCCAATGTCTACAGGTGTAGAGAGAGAGATTGTGGTATAGCTATATAGTTAATATTCGAGTGGTTTCGGATTAACAATTTCAGGTCATTTATTAAACATACATTTGAACAGCCCAACTTTCGATTCAAAATAAACAAAGGAATTCATAGAAGTCTTATTCTGTCATAAATACGTGAAATATGTGTTTGAAAATGTTTGCTCTGCCGCTCTGGTTAAAATTTCGGATCGCCTCCAGTCACCTGTCTCATCACAGACACCCACATTAGTAAACGTCACCCTCTGGGACATCACATCACCATAATCAGATGATCATCATATTAATAATAGCAGCAATAACTAAGAAAAATGGAAAAGAAAAGGTATTTTATTATTATTATTATAATAATAATAATTCAGTCCCCACTCTTTTTACGTATTTTGGTTGCACTTCTTCCTCTGGAAGTCCCATCCTAACTAATAGTATCTCCCTTAGAGATAGGGTGAGAAGTTCAGTCACGCGAGAGACTTGAGTCGCTGCTTCTTTGCCTGGAAAGGAGCCAGCTTAAGTGGTTCGGGCATCTCGTTAGGATGCCTCTCGAGCGTCTCCCTAGGTAGGTCCTCGATGCACGTCCCACTGGGAGGAGACCCCGGGGCAGACCAAGGTGCAGATGGAGGGATCACATCGACTCACTGGCCTTGTAACGCCTCGGGATCCCCCCAGGAGGAAGTTGCTCTGGAAAGGGAAGTCTGGACTCTGGAGCTCTCTGGTGGAGCTGTTGTCCACACGACCCGACTACGGATAAGTGCCGGCGGTTGAAGATGGATGGATGGAGGCGCTTTTAATACAGCGCTCACTGGGAGCAGTTTTGGCTAATACGTTATGCAGTACATATTAATAAACTTATTGCAGTGTTGCCACATTCAGACTCAACTAATTATTATTAGTTTGTATTTACTAAATAAATAAATGGTAAATGGCTACGGTATATCTTACAAAAAAGTCTTCCGTCTCTGTGCATATGTCTGGTAATTGGTTTCTTCTTCTTATGTTCCTTGACAGGAGCTTCTGCTCAAATACAAGCTCTGGATGCCCAGCTACTGGTTGTGATCACAGACCTGTTACAAGAGAAGGCCAGCCAGCTGTTTGTTGAGGGCAATGCTTTTGACATGTCTGTCTTTACTGAGCACCTCGTGAGTGTAATGAGTGATTATGTGAACTGTGAAGTAGATTTCACTAATGTGTACATTTCACATGCCCATTATTCACACACATACCGGTACCCGTGCTGGCTGATGTTTATCTCATGACTGTCTCTTTATCCGACAGCTGAACTTCATGGGATCTAACCGACTGGAGGATGAGGAAAATGGAGAGGCAACTAATGTACCCCAAGATGGCTGGCTTAAAGTAGCCAAGAGAGCCCAGTGTTGTTTCAAGACAGCTCCAACCTTCCATTACATGTGAGTGGCTGATCACTTCACCTGCTATTGTTAGAAAAGTGGAAGCAAATATCCCATTTCAACCTTCTTTATAGCAAATTATATGTTGGGAAATAATGTACTCCAGACTCCCTTTCAATATTTTATTAGGCTAGGATAGGCTCAGTGTGCCCGTGCCTGTGCCCGTACATAGCTAATCTCGGACACTGCAATTTCTGTTGATTGCGATCAAGACTCTACCTCATTTTGTCCTGGCACAATCAAAAATCCTGGATTGCTTGTACCATGATGCCACTCCTCATAGCCCATGGCATGCCCATTTCCGCCTGGGCATGACCAAGAATTTCCATGTCATTTTCAAAACACACTTTTTGCTGCTATTCCAATCAATACACAATCCCTGGAGTCAATGTGATTAACATTACATAACATTTATTTGAGGATACTCACACAAAGGCACCAGATGTCGTTCCTCCCAGGAGAACACACTTTACCAGAAGTAATAACTTTTTAATTGTTTGATGTTTTATTTCTTTGTTTTTTTATGTTATTTTAGAGTGGTCCTCTTGAATCTGTAAGAAACATCATAATTCATACTGTTATGCATTGATGTTTTCTAATAAAACCTGAACTTAAAATGTGTAATATTATTTAGATTCCATTCTGATTGCCTTCCAAAGTGGAGTGGACCATTTTTTTATAAAAAATGCCAAGAATTACCCCAAATTTCAGCGACACATTGAGTCTTAAATACAAGAGCCAACAATTCCCCATGCTACAAATGTCAGTGCATGTTATGGAGACTCATTAGAGCGCACCACCAAGAGTGCTTCTTGGAGTTTCTTGAAGTTGAACGGTATGTCGCAGAGACACACGACTGTTGTATCTTCCTCACAGAAGCCAAAGACACATTTTTGTCCTAGTTATTTTGCCTTTTTCAATTGTTCTTATTCCCATGTTTATTACTTTACTTGATTGCATAAAGACAATCTGTTATACTTATGGTGGGTGTATATACTGTATGTTTCCATTGTTTTGGTTCTGTTAGGATGGGTTCATTCGCCGCAGAGCCCCCTCCTCCAAAGCAAAGGGTAGAGCGCCAGAAGAAGGCACCCACTACGGAGGCCCAAAGAACCATGCCAGCACAGGTAGATTCATTGTTTTTTTCTGTGTCAATTAACATATCGTTTGGTGCAACTCACATCTATGACTATAACTTTATTGCTTATTTGCTTTCTGAATAGCTAACACTATTATCTTTGATAACTGAAAACATTCAGGATATTATGTTCTCAAAATATGGTTAATACATTACAAAGCTGGAAATATTGACAATGTTTATCGTGTGAAAACTATTTAGTGGTACAACATAACTAGGGTTCCAGGTAAACATCAGACCTAGTCTAAACATCTAAACAAAGTATTTTGAATTAAAAAATCTATATTTCTGAAAATCAACTAATTTAAAGGTTATGTAAATTACACACACACTCGCTGAACAGTGGATCATTGACAATAACCCATTATTCAGCTCAGCATGTAATTGTAATTTATTGAGACTCACTTATGTCCAAAAGATACATTACAGTAGATGTTATTCAAGTCTACAAAGTTAATGCATCTTGTCCATTTTCTTCTCTTCAAGTTGAAGCAAATGGAAGAGTCTCACCAAGAGGCTACCGAGAAGGAGGTAGAGAGGATTCTGGGATTCTTGACGACTTACCATGCAGACGATCGTGAGTTCAAACTCCACAACAGGAATAATAACTTTCAAACTTTCAAAGGAATAATAACTTTCAAACAGACAAATGTCTCATTTTATTTTTTCTGTCAATTGCAGCAACTTCACCCATATCGTACTATGAGTTTGTTATTGATCCCACGTCGTTCTCACGTACAGTGGAACACATGTTTCACACATCATTCCTCCTCAGGGTGAGTCATCTGTTTAAATGTTAAGGTTCCCAGATTGAGATAAAGTAAACACCACCCCTGATACTTTTTATTTTCTTTTAGTTTTCATCTGCTTGGTGGTTTGCTTAATTTTTTCCAGTTACTGTAGCTGCATTGCTCCGAATGAGCAGAGATGGAAGCTTGAGGATGCTTGAGGACATTATTAACCACATAATGGTTGAGTGGTCTCCCTCAGGGCTCTATACTAGTGTAGTTTCTGTTATTGTTTGGAAAACAGATGTTGTGATGTGTTGTGAGCTTGTCGATCATCTATTTTCAGCAAAAGCTTTCCTCACACTGTGGATGCTGGGGTTATGTGGTTCATTCTACATGTGTTTTGCAGGATGGTTTGGCGAAGATGTACCTGGACACAAACAAGTTGCCTTGCATTGGTGAGAAAAACAAAAACACTTGTTGTTTAACTTGTTTTCCCCCTTCTTCAAAATGAACAAGTTGTCAGAATTTGTATAATTCCAAGTGCTAGCAATTAACTAAATTCAATCAGATACATGGACGAACTGATAAGAACCAGAGCGATACAGGGCAAAGGAAAACGCTAGCCCCCCCCCCCCACATATATATGCAGCACGCACACACACGCGCACACAGACACCCCTTCACCCTCCTCTCGTACTATAATTCTCTAACTCCACCTTTCTAAACTAAATGTGTTGTATATGGAACATAGCCTTGAATTGCACCTTTCTAAACAATTTTTGCTGTATATATGGAACATAATATTAACTTTGCTACTACAGGGAAAAATCGCACATGTACATGTACATATGTTCATGTGTAACATTTTTTGTACTCGTTTGCTCTTTCTTTTTTTTCTTTTTCTATGCCTTTGTTTGCTGTTTGATGTTATGTTATCTACTGTATGCTGCTGCATTGTCTGAAGGAAGCCAAACAAAAATACGTTTTTCTCTTATGTACCTGTACACAAGATGTTTTACTCTTATGTACCTGTACACAAGATGTAACAATAAAGTACAACCTTGAACCCTTTGGCATACATTACATACTGTACAAGCAATGGCCGCCAAGTGTATTTTTGGTTGATTATTACATTATTTCCTTGGTAAAAATATAGCAGCCAATAATGTAATAATATTGCTTGCTTTGGCAGTCTTTCCCAGTCTTTCCTCCATCTGTGGTATTCTCTCTTGCTTCCAAGTTCCAATAAAGATAAGTAGAGTGGTTGGCTCGATTCTCACTACTGGTGAGGTGGTAGTTTCACTCCTGTGCCTTGCTTGTCTCTGTGCAGTGACAAATTCAGGTTTCATGCCAATATTAAGCATTAACAGATTGCTGTCTGTTCATTCATATTGTGTGTGTGCGTGCGTGCGTTTCAGCTCCTAGGACAGTGGAGGAGGATCATGGTGACGATGGAGAATCAGCCTTCAGTGGGCGTAAACAATGCATCATGTCCATCAGCATGCAGAGCTGGAAGGTGAGGAACTGTGGGCCATTATGGACATTTTCAAGAATACAAGTACTGCTCTAGAACCACTGCAGTATAAAGAAAATATTCACTCTGGTTAAAGATCAATACAGTAATCTTTGGTCTAGAGCTAAACCCTGCGCAGGACCCAAACTAGTGAAAATAAATGGGTCCCAACCCAGTGTTTAGGAACCGGCGATCTAGAGAGTGATCCAATTGCTATCTCAAGTCGATTTTCAATTCAATTTAATCTAGGAACACAAGCCACTTCTTTACAAAGCTAGAAAACCAAAGAACAAAGACAGCTACTGAGATGCTGTCATCCAAATGATATCTGCTAGATAGAGAATTAATAATTTCCTCACTATGACTGTATGCATTAACATGGATATACCATTTTAGTAAAGGTTTGCTAAAGTACCTGCACCTTTATTGCAGGGGTCTGATCTCAATTCCTATTTTTATTAACAGTAATCTTTATTTTATCATCTTCCTTAGGACATAATTGAAGCTTTTGAGATCACAGCGCCCATGATCCCAGCAAATAAAAATGTTGAATGATGTTTTTTGTTGTTTTGTTATTGTTAGGGCTGGACAAAAATATATCAAAACTGTTCTGTAGGATAATCGATAATCGAGAAGTGGGGTTTTTGTGATATTGTTTTATTTCCAACCCCCTGTATTATTTTTTGTTGTACAATGGTGGTGTACAAAAATAGTGAAAATAGCTCATCTACAAGCTCATAATGCGTAGCATCGCAATTCGCGATGCATTCTAAGTTTGTAGATCTGCTATTTTTCCTTTTTTTCTTACTTCCTTACAAATTTGCTCTTTGCCCCTAATGGGGCACAAGGCATCGATAAGGTTCCTCCACCTATCACGTTTTATTTGGCGAACACCCATCTCCAGAAGCTCAGCCTCTACAGTTCTGTGGCAGATGATCTTAGGTCAGCCTTGTTTCTTTTTCCTTGGGGATTTTTGGGGCATCCGCTCTGGGGGCATTCGAAGTACGTTGTATTGTTCTTTAAATCGTTAGAGGCTAATGTTATTTGTGATATTTCTAAGTCATATTGTCCAGCACAACTTTAATTTGTTTTTCTTTTGTCAAATATTGAATAATAAAATAGAGAAACCAGTAAGTGTTTTTTCTGTGACTCAAGTGAATGCCTTCTGAACAGTAGAGCTGTATCAATGTTCATTGTTTTCTTATTTGTTACAGTTTTTCATTGTAAAAGACAGTATTGTGTTGTCATGGTTTCAGTAAACTCCCCTAAACTTTTCTAGTGACTGAATAAAGTCTGGCAGACAAGTGAGAATAATGTATGCTCAACAGGCCACAATTTATTTTGATCATGTGTGTGCTCACCCCATTTCAAGTCCAACGGTCTACACTACAGTCTTTGATCAAATACAAATCAATGTAAGTTGGCCTAAGAATGTGATAATATACCCAGCATAAAGACTTAACTAAACTCACCTTGCACCTCGAAGGACATTTTTACTTTTGGGGTGGTTGAAAAATCAGATGGGAAAAGTTCCATCCTTTTTTTAAAGCAAGAATCTGCTAAAACAATAACAAGATACATCACAAGAAAAGCTCTCAAATTCAACAGACAGGTAGGTTGTGGCCCAACTGTGACCTGAACTGGAGACAATCTGATGTACATATCCGCAATGTGACATATGATATAGTTGTCTGTACTGGCCTGATCACAAGTACCATTTTAATTTGTGATATTCCATCCACAGATGAGGCTCTGTTCTGAACACCACTGCCCTTATGTATGCCCTTCACTGAACAACCACTTGAGGTCATTGTTGCTCTAAGAAGGTAGCAGACTGCTCTCCCCTATTAGTCCTGAGGCCAGAGGCCTTACTATTGGATATCGTTGCGCTATATAAAGGGACAATTAAGACACATGTGACCAACTAACTGGCATGACCTAGCCCCTCTCGGAACCCGTAAAGCTTTTCTGAAATGTGGATGTCGCTTTGCTCTGGGTCTAAAAAATGTCAGAAACTTCAGTAGCATTGGGTTCTGCTTGTAGGGCTATGGCATGACCCTGTGTGGGGATCTGTTTGTTAAATCATCCACAATGTAGAAAAAAAAGCTTTCAATCCTTTTGACTAAAATGCACTTGCTTTTACTTTGGGATGAAATAAGTTATTTTGGTACTCCCTGTTATGTTGATTTCAGGTTCAGGTTCAGGTTTATTTGTCATTTGTATAAATACAGAGTATACATACAATGAAATTTGTTTTGCTCAGAGTTTTAAACAACAATTGAACAAACAAATAATAAAACAAATGAACAGAAAAAATATGTAGGCCTATATTTATCTATTAGAAAAACGTACCGGTAAGTTATTGTTGGCATTATGGTAGATGTAGTTTCCATGACTGCGGAAATGACGGTTTATGGCAACGTTTTAGCTTTTTTGTGCCACCGCTATTCTCGCGAGATGGTCTTTGATGTCGTCGGCACTTTGCAGCAGGACCGATCATTCGACGTTGACAGTCCTTGGGCTTCAGATGAATGTGTTTTTGTCGTTAGCACTAAGTACTGCCAGTGAGCTAACTTTCGCTAACGTTACATATAGTTAGATTTAGTAGTAGGGTGACATTTAAAAAGCTGTAAAAAATTTAAGACGACTATAGTGCCAACACGTTCTCTGGACGTACTTTTATTTATTTTTCTTCAGCCTTAACACTTCAGTGCGATGCCATTGAGGACAGTGTGCTGTCACACACGAAGGCAAAATTAACTTCAGCTAGCCCGGCTAAAGCTAACGTGACTTGGAACTTGTGCGAGTCGGCTAGCGTGTTGGCTAATCAGCTAGCACCACCCAGTGAAAGTGGCTAGCTAGCATTATAGCATTACTGGCCAGACCTGCACCCGGCGGGACGACTCCAACCCGTGAAACAACAACAACAACAACAAGCTTCGGAGAGCGATCGTACAATGAAAAAAGCCTCATGTGACACGCTAGGATTCATCCCCCAGAAAGACATAGTCTATAACAAACTTCTGCCGTACGCCGACAGATTGGACCAGGAATCCAATGACATCCTGTGTAAAATCAAAGGCAACCTGGCCCGGGCGGTCCAGCTCCGGGAGATATGGCCCGGAGTGCTGTTCTGGACCAGGAAACTTTCCACGTAAGTGACCGTGGTTATAGTGGCCGTTCTTCGGCTCTTCAAAACGAACCATTGCGAATGATTGCGTCCGATCATCACTTCCATAATATTAGCGACAGCTGTCAGTTTCTAGTCTTTAAATCATCAGATACGTTTGTAGTATGTATGTATGGTTGTCATCCAAGTCCAACTAATGTGTCCCCTTAATGTCTGCCACCCACCATCAAAGTTCACAACAATAAGCCAACGGTACTTACACTGTCCCTTTGGTTACATTTGTACACTTTCATTAGTTACACATGTATAAATGAACACTTTTCTTTGTGTCTTTTGTCCAATGTGAACACATTAGGTTCATAGGGTTGTAATAATCAGATTATGAAAAACGAGTAAATATAATCAGCCAAGAAATTTACACCCGGAAAAATGTTGAAGGTTCTAGTTATATTGTCAAGGAAGCATAATTACATGTTATCAATTTTCAACCCCCGCCCCTATAGCTACCCCACCCCCAGAGCTCAGCAGGACAGTCTGGGTCTCTTTTCTCAATACAGACACGGTGTCTCGGATAGCAGGTGTCTGAGACACCTGCTATCCCAATTCTCACCTCAGCTGCCGAGTCTGACTGCCCCTTCCCATGCCCAGCTCTGCTAGAGATGGGAGGTGGGCACTGCAGGAGATGTTGGTGGGTGGGTTGCTGATAATATTAAGTTATCCCCAGAAAAGAACATTTGAATGAAAGGGTTTCTCTGCCCTTTAACGCCCACAGTTCCAAGTAGACTCCATGATTACACGTTAATATGATCATGCAATTTGATAAAATGTGTTTTATTTGAACAGAATATATTTTGAGAAAAAGTTTTACTTTTTGTACACACGTGTGTGTGTGTGTGTGTGCGTGTGTGTATGTATATGTAATTTGTATTCAGTAACTAAATATTTCAAAGTAGTCTATCTGACCCAGACCTTTCAGGAAGTGACAGATTGTAATCATCAGCAACACTGTTGTTGTTCAAGTGTTGCATGCTGCAGCCAGGTTATCTCAGCCACTGCCTGTTTATACGACAGCAGGTGTTGGGACACGTCTCATATTTCTCATTTCTCAATCAAAACCATTGGCACAGGCTCTGTGCTGTCACTGTGCGCTTGTCATCTTCACCAAGTTGACATGGTCACAAACTGAGTGAGGGGGAGGGGCTGTTCCATGTGTGCGTGTCACAGTCTCTGTTGGAGGGAGACCTTTCCATTAGGAAAGAAGAGTGCACATAAAACCTGCATTTTTGCAGTTCACTTTAGTGACGTAATTTTTTAGTGGTGCCAAAACGCTCCAATGAGTGTATGTCTGTAGTATGACCCATTGACCCCTGCAGCTGATTGGGGTCATATTCGGGTCACATACTGTTGAGCAGCCTAAAGGGCCATTCACACTGAGTAGTATAACTAACTGCACCCCGCCTGCACCACTCAGTTCACACCAGATTTTTTTTCATACACAATTAGCATTTCAAATGAATCGCATGCGCATGCGCATGCAAAAAAAAAAAAATCGGCTGCTTTTAATCTGTCTCAGTCCTGTTGCTGGCAGATATCTCTGTCCAATTGTGAGTCACTGCCGTCTCCGAGAGATGGAAGGTCTGCTCTGGGGATGACCCAGATTCTGACTGCTGGTATTAGCCTATGGCTTTTCAGTAGAGAAACGACAATTCTAAGGCTGTTCAGACTGGCAGCCCAACCCAATTTTTGGACATCCAGATTTGAATCAGATTAAAGTCTGAACATGGGAAAGTCTTTTTGAAAATCTGATTTGATCACATTGATTCCTAGGTGGTTTGAAATCAAATAGGATTTCTAAATATTTTTCTCAGTCTGGACACTCGGACATTGGAGCCTGATGTATCCCTGGTTGTATGGTGATGACGGGATCACTGTTTGTCTGCTTGTAGATGTGCTACTTTAATACACAAATCCGATCTGATCACTTGCAATGATGTCGGTGTGGACAGTCAATTTTAAGATCATATTTGATAAACAAACCAGATTTCTCTGCTGTCTACTCTGAATAGTATATATGTCTTTTTTCAAATAGGCCAATGCCATGTGTAGTTGAATAATGTAATGTTACGTCTTTTCAGTCAAATTAAACATGGTCCTATTTGGTCATTATCCCTCCCATGTTTTGCATGTGTTATAACAAAAGGAGGACATTTCTCATTATTTCTGTATGTAGTACAAATAGAAGTCTTCAGCATTTCACTGTCCAAAATAACATGTATACTATAAACTTTCCTAAATGTGTACTTCTTCTTTAGGTACATGCGCTTGTATGGACGAAAGTTCAGCAAAGAAGACCATGTGCTGTTCATCAAGCTTCTATATGAGCTGGTGACAATGCCCAAACTGGAGATCAGCATGATGCAGGGCCTGGCTCGTCTTCTTATCAACCTCCTTAAGTATGATTTTGCCGATTTAAAGCTCTACTCACTATTGCTCAGCAAACCTACACACATAGCATAGCACACAGCCGATTTCCCTTTATAAGTATTACTTTAAAAGAGGAAACTTACAGTGTGATGATGTTAACCTTTTCAAGAATTAAACGACTTTTGAAAACCTAGGCCCTACATTTTCCGCTGCCATCCTCATACTTATTTGTGAGGGGTGCTAGCCCCATCCTATGCCCAGCGTTGAGAGTTTGTGCAGTTTGCACACACAAACATTGAATGCCATTGACAATGAATGGCCAGCTTTGAGTGTTGTAAACACAAACATTGCGTAAACACTGAAGACGAAGGTGAGGACGCAAATTGTGAATGGCCGGAATGTGATGATGTATGATGATAAGAGCGCCCCTCTTCACACGTGTGTGATTTTTGTTGTTGTGAATGTCATGTTTTATGTGTCTCAAATTCTCTCAATCGGATCTATCTATTAGGAAGAAAGAACTTCTCTCAAGGGAGGACTTGGAGTTGCCTTGGCGACCTCTATATGAGCTACAGGACAGGATCCTTTACTCCAAGACCGAGCATCTGGGACTTAACTGGTTTCCCAAGTAGGTCCCTGGATTCTTTCAACCTGCTTTTATGGTCTACTCTACTGAATCTTACAAACATGTTGTACCTGGAGGCAGCATTGAATGCAAAACTTGCCAACATGTGTAACCTAAAGAGTTTAATTCTTCTTAACCACTTGAGAAATTGGGGGAACATTCCCAGAAAATAGCTAATCTACAATCTCACAATGCAACACACTGTGAGGGTAGATTGGGAAAACAGGCAGACCAACTAACTAAGTATTAGTTTATAAAGTATAGAGGGTTCAAGTGGTTAATCATGTATCCACAATTTTACTTTAGTTAACTACAATTACAATTACAATTTTACTATAGTGTTTGGTAGGATATTAGAATAGCAATATTTGTTAGGGTCCCACATTTGTGCTTACATTTACATATTACAGTACCTGTACTGCAGTCTTTAGGGCAATATTTAAATGCCTTCACCCCCCACCCATATGTGCCAGTTTGAACAACCCCTATCCCATTCTTCCAGCAAGCAGTGCGAGGTGCTCTTTTATGGTGCTATGGGAACATTGTATGTTTCTCACAACAATGCCTTGTACAGTAGTTGCTAGTGCATCACCATTAATTTACAACTGAGGAAAGCAAGCTGCCTTGACTCATTGCCAGTTCAAGTAGTAATATAATCATCTGGTTGATGTATGACCAGTATTCAGCCTGACTACAAAATGATGATTAATACATGTGTATACTGTTTATTGGCAGTTTATTGTAGCCTGCTGAATGTGTTCTTTATGCCTTTGTCTCCTTTCACATTCAGTTCTCCACGGGCTCATTCTTCCTCTAAACTCGTAATGCTAAAATTGGTTCAGAGGTGGTAAGAAAAATATTTCTCTTTGTGTTTTATTTTGAATTCATCCTTTTGAGGTACTTGTTTATTAATATGTTGCATGTGTAAAAGGGAACACTGGACCCCTCCCCACGCAGCTTGTCTGATGTGACAGTACTAGAGATATCAGTACCATATCAATGTTAACATTTCACTCATATTGGAGACTGTCGCACTGCAGCTAACAGATTTTATACCCCCCCTCAATCCCTTCATCTCATTCTCAGCCATATCAGATTCACCTTATCTTCAGCACAGTATGTTGGTTGGTTGGTTTGATTTTGTTTAATCTATTTAAATTCACCAAGTGATTTTCCCAATAAGTCACAAGACTATAAATATTAGCATATCTATATTTATACAATATGTGACTGACTCTGACACAGTTGTTTAGAAACACATTCAGAAATGTCATGATCTTTGGTAAAATGTGTCCTGGGTTCCTCACCTGACCTGGAGTTCTGCATGTCATCCTTCCTGTCTCACTTTCCTGTCAATTTTCATTTTCCTGTCCCAGATAAACACGTTTGGTGTTTAAATCAGAAAATAATTAAATTCTCATTTCAGTGTTGCAACAATGTTGCATTTCATTTCAGAGGTGGAACATTTTCAAAGATGTAATGATATTTTAGCACAGAACTAGTGCAGATTAGCGTGTATTCTTCGCGTCACCTTGATGACACCTTATTGGCAAAAAACTTGTAGATGGGGGTGCCTCATAATAGAGTAGCATAAAGGCAATGGATAGATTGCACGTGACGAGGACATGCAGTAGAAAGCATGTTAATGCAAATGTCAGACACACAATTGCCTCAACATTGATTGCCTACAGGGCACCGCTCCTATTCGTCTATACCTGCAGCCTAGCAGTCAGAAGTTGCTCATTGCTGCTTTTTGAATTAATTTAATCAATGTAAGATAATGCATACAAGTTACAATTGTGCATTTGGCAATATACTGAATTTAGTGGAACAGGTCACATATTAGTCCACTTGCCAGAATGTGAACCCGGACATGTTGAGTACACCAAGGTTTTATGTTAGAAATGTTGAGTATTGGTCCCCACAGGGGCGGCCTTAAAGGACCACTTCACCACTTCTCAACCCATCTTCATATAATAGGTCCTGACTAATAATCATGAAAAAATGGCTCAATTATTTTCTACTCGGTCTGTGTCTCATAGGAGGGCTGTGGGCAGTTCAGAAACCGTCTTCCAGTGACATCATCGATGGGGAATACAAGCTAATAGAAACTGCAGGCTTTCTAGTTCTGAAAAGTTGCAATGTGAAAATGGAAGCCATCGTTCTCACGATAATGAAAATCTAAACATTTTTGTAAAAAAAACCTTTAAAAAAAAACATCTGCCTAACGATGATGTCACTGGAAGACTGTTTCTAAACTGCCCACAGCCCTCCTATGAGACACCGACTGAGTAGAAGAAAATCGTGCCATTTTATCATGATTATTAGTGAGGACCTATTATATGAAGATAGGTTGAAAAGTGGTGAAGTGGTCCTTTAAGGAATATTGTATTCATAGGATACCATTAGGCTGCGGTAGACGGCTATGTGTTGTTTTCCTTCTGCAGATGTAAGAAGAGGGAATAATGAACCTCCAAAATAATGTATTTTGGCTCATTTTGAGCAAAAAAGGAGTAATAAGCGACGCGTGCGCGTGGCCGCGTGCACGTCATATCCGTGTAGTCTAAAATGTGAGTAAAAATAAATAAATATTATTTTTAATTACCGGATTAAATGACGTTAAAGAAAGATCTCTACGTTCTGGCACAGGCGGGGGATGGAGAAATAAACGGAATTCCACGTTCCTGGCATTAATACGGTCAAAATGTATGGTTACACCCCTAGTTGCGAGTTTAATGGTAAGCCCTAAAATAATGACCCTAGGTAATACCATGGTCAGTATACCAATTTCTAGTAGTTTTGACTCTGTGGGCAGGTGCCAAGTGCTGCTGGAAAAGTGAATCAGTATATCCATAAAGCTTGTCAACATACGGAAGCACACAGTGCTGTAAAATATCCTAATAGGTGGTTGGTTCACTGACAGTGAAAACTTCACCCTGGAGTCAACACAGCCATCTACCAGGATATTTTAGAGCACTTTGTGCTTCAGTATGTTGACAAGCTTTCTGGAGAGACTGGTTTTCCTTCCAGCTCGATTTGGTACAGGTTCTACTGTTCTACTTGCCCTCAGGTCATGGCCACTTGCCCCCTAAAAATATTGTAACATTTGAATTACCGTTCATTTTAACGAATTAAGAAAAATAATAACAATCAAGTCATGTAATATATAATTTTATTTTAACAATAAGAACATGAGAGGTTGCTCTCTTCATAGTTGTATGCTCTTCAAAACATACAGTAGGTATCTCCAGATGAGGACCCTACACTGATCCCTGATTTATTTTCTCACCTTCATAGCCAATTTGGATAATATAATTAGAATTTCTAATGTCAAATAATAGAAATGTAAATATAACATGAAATCTTCATTACATATTGCACAGGCACATAGCTTAGCCTACTCACTTCACTTCTAATCAGTGGTGGAAACATTACTCACATGTTTTAATTATGTAAAAGTGTGGTTCTCTCTCTCTCTCTCTCACACACGCACACACAGGTTCGCTGTGCTCATGCACGCACGCACAGGTCCGCCGCCTCCTCTTTCACAACACAGTCAGTCTCAGAGCGAGACTTTATTTCTCTCGTCTGTAGCTGACTCGAGGCTCGGATAGTTTCTGAATGCTTACACTTGAAATTATGTACTTTCTGATACACTGAAATCAAAAGGCGCTCTGGAATGTTAGCGACGCCCCGTACCGTTGTGTCAATGAGTAGTTAACTACACACGGTGTACAGTACACACATTCTACAATTAGATTAACATCAAGAGCTAGCTTGCGCAGCTCAGGGTCGCGGCCAGCCACTTCACGCTGTGTGTGTGTGGTGTGGGAGGAGGGTCGGGAGAGGGACTTGGTAGAGAGATTAGTCCGGCAGCTGAGGTGGACAGGTGGGAAATTTGGTATATAGTCTTTTTTTTTAATTATTATAATTTTTTATGGAGGGACAGACAGTAGGCTGACAGGAAAAGGGGAGAGAGATGCGGGGGGGGGGGGAAGACATGCAGTAAAGGCCGTCGGGATCAGGAGTCGAACCCGCGGCACACTGCCAGACTGGATTACCAGGACCTGGACCACTGAGCCATGGCCCAGGCCTATATAGTCTTTTTTATAATATTGTCTATATACATACATTCATGAATCCACTTGCTGACTGTCAATTATTTTTATAGGGGTTTCTTGTGACCCTACCACACAATCAGTGCCGGGATTTCTTTCAAAATAGAAGCTCGGGGTGCCGGGAAGATATGGCCGCTTTTACTCTGTAAGCCCCCCCACTTCCGTTCCGGAAAAAGAAACGGGAGACATATTTTTGCTTGCTTACCTCGTCACTGATGATCGCTCGCTTCATATTTTGAACGAGAGGCATGTTGAAGTCAGAAATGAAGAGCTTAGTATATCCATCTGATAAAAACCATGGAGAGCTCCCTAGATTAGGAGATACGAGGGATTCCTTCTGCAGCGGTAAACAGGGAAGTGAACGGGACCGCGGATAAGCGAAGAGTAAGGAGTATGGTGGCCTTGGAGGCCTTTTTTTTAATGGATTCAGAATCATGAAAAGCCTCTAGTTTGACATGTCACATGCTACTAAAAGCACAAGGAAAGTTTGACAGTTTTGCCTGTCATAAGATGTTAATGGTATAGGGTCACAAGAAACCCCTATAAAGAAATGTCCCACTTTAAACAAAAGAAGCCTGTCGGCTGCCGGATTAGATGGGGAGAGATGCGGAGCGCATTTACCATGTTCAAGACGGATATATCTCGTGTTGTGTTTATAGCCAACTAAGACTGTTATATCCCCACTCAAAATGCACACCTGCCCGACCGAGCAACCCGGTAGCATCCTTCACCTGCCCGACCATTTTTACTTGCCCAGGGCAGGCGTTAGTGTCAAGCCCTGGGATCGTTTTTCATGAGCTATATGCCATAATCGTCAATATTAAAAGAACAAAAGGTTTTAAATATTTCCCTTTTTTCAATGAATCTAGAATATATGAAAGTTTCACTTTTTGAATTATATTGTGAAAGAAAACTTTTCCACAATATTCAGATTTTTTTTATAAGCTCCTGTCGTCCCTAGAGCGGATATCACCAGGTGGCGGGCCTGGTGATATTATCCACTTCTAGACTGGATCAGAAAAACTCCAAAACAAATTGATTCCAGTCTACTACCCAGATATCATCTGACCTACTTTCTGAGTAGTTTTGATAGTAAACACTTTTCTTCCTAGTTTACCTTGAAATCAGCCAGGACTGCACTTCTGTATAAGAGTCATGGTGGTGGTGCATGCTTCTGTCACGTTCCCTCCCCTTGTGGAAAGTAGCAGTGTGTACGTGAGGTTTCACCCTTGAATAAAGGTCACAGAATGTGGGGTTCCCTCTCCCTGGGGTTTTGATCGGTGCACTTTGTAATGGGACACTTCATTTAGAATTTTAGATGCTGATCTGGCTGTTTTGGGATTTGCTGTGCATGAGTTTTCTCCCTGGCTTGTGTGTTGTGAGCCTAGAATTTCTAGAGGATATGGGGCAAATGTTTGTTGCCAGACATTATCTGTGGGATAGTCATCATTTACTGTATGATCCTTCCTGCCGTTGGAGTTGATGGAAAATGTGGAAATGGATATAATACATGGACATAAAAGGCAAACTGAATGGGATTTTGTCGGGGCAGTTCAAACAGGCATGGCTTGGCTTGAGCATGTGAGCAGATAGGTAGTAGGATTGTGGGTGGGGAGCTCAATGGCAGTGTTATTATTGGTCCAGCACTTTCAACACTGTTATGTGACCAGAGTCCTATCTTTGCAGTTCATCTGTTAAGATAAACACGCCATGAGTTGCTCATGCAAAAGAACACTTTATTAGTAATGAATGCAAACACACACACACACACACACACACACACTCGCGCGCAGGAGCATAACATGAATGAACAGACAGACAGAATAGACTGTTAACGCTTTATATTGGCATGAGCCCACCCAGAAATAATTAACACCATTTCAGTGGCTGCTACAGAGAAGTGAATATAATCTGATTGCCAATTTGCCATTGTATCACATTAGATCCTTCTCACACAGCAGACATCCTGACGTGTCATAGATGGTTAAACACAGCTGAAAGTAATAACATTAATTGCAGGTGTGTTGCATCCAAGGGGCCAGCTATGCACTCCAATGTTGAAGCGCTGGGCCCTAGTGGTAAGAGGAAGGACTGCAGGCGGACCCGTGGATTCTTGACGAGGAAACCCCGTGCAACCGAGCGCCCAATGTAAAGACCAGGTGCACTCTGGGTGCACTTCCGCATTTGGACACCAAAATTTGGTGTCCAAATGCGGAAGTGAAATGCTGAATCAGCGAAATAGACGGTACTTCCGGCAGCCTTCCGGGTGCTTCAAAACGCCACTGAGCAACTTCCACTGACATGAATAGCGGAGGGGGCGGAGCTTCGCGCTAGTTTAGTCTCTATCCTTTTAATACTCTATGGTTGCATCTAAATGCAGACAGGTCACATGGAATCCGATTTTTTCGAATGTGACTTGAGTCACATTCAGAGGTGGTTTCAAATCTGATTTTAAATCCGATCTGAGGAGATCTGTCTCAGTCTGAATGCAACGACCAGATGAAGTGACCCGAGTCACATATCAAACTATCCAAAACGTCACTTGCAGCGGGACCCGAGCGCTATTGACGTGACGTACAGAGCGTGAGGATTTTCATTTAAGTAAACAAACGAGAGAGTAAACTAAACTTCTCGAAATGTACAGAAACAAGGCCGTTTATGACATTTCTCGCGGAAATGATAGATAATGGCTACACACGGTCCTATCTGCAATGTCAGATTGTTGTTGTTGGTTACCATGGTATCCAAAGCAGATATGCCGACGCAGGGTGGCTTTGGGTTGAGTTGTCTGAACGCACAGATCGGATCTGGTCACTTGCAAACGGTAGTGTGAATGGTCGGGCCAAAAGATCGGATTTGAGAAAAACAATCAGATTTTCAATCAGATTTGACTTTGTGACTGCAGTCTAAATCGGGCCTTAGTGTTACAGTGTGCCAGCATGGTCAACTTCATACTGGCACACAAAAGCATATATGACTTCTGCTGCGTTTACCCTTCTACGGCAGTGTTTCCCAAACACCGATTTTCATGACTAGCAAGAACAGTAGAGGAGAGCTACAGGTCAGTGCATAAGGTCAATGGCATCATGTCTGCTGTGAAAAGGGTCAATTTCCTCACTAGGCACCCCTTACAATGTTCTTTCAATGGCTGTTCCACTGTACACTAGTCAAGATGTGTGCATGCGGTCAGACTTGAGTCTAATTGCACTGGTGTGGTCATTGTTTGATTAGCTGTCACCCTAACATCAATGTATCTTTATTTATTCAGACACCTTACTTAATCTCTCTCCCATTTCCTTTTATTTCAGCTCTGTGGAAAGTGTGTTGAAAACACTTGTGAAAAACTGCAGGCCGTAAGTATGACTTTTGTGAACTACAGGTAGTTGTCTGTCTGTCTTATGCTGCATTCTCACTGGCAGCTACAAAAGAACATACATTATGTCTGTCTCATGCTGCATTCTCACTGGCAGCTACAAAAGAACATACATTATGTCTGTCTTATGCTGCATTCTCACTGGCGGCTACAAAAGAACATACATTATTTCACACTCCGGCCCGTTAGTGAGAAGTCTGGGGTTAAAAACTAGCGGACGGGAATAACTTGTTTCCCCCCATTCCAAGCAGGAATTTTGTGGAGAGCGAAGATGAGTAGAAATGGTAAAACATACCTACAGTTGAAGATGAGTAGAAATGGTAAAACATACCTACAGTTGAAGATGAGTAGAAATGGTAAAACACACCTACAGTTGAAGCCAGCTCAATTTGGATTCTAGTCTTGTAGATTTTGTAGCAGCTACAAACATTTGGTGTCGCTTTGTATCTTCATGTCGCTGACTGCCAGTGTGAACATAGCACTAGGGTTACAACAATTTGTTTTAAATAATCAATTAAATTGATCATAAAATAATTAATAACCGATTATTGATTTGAATACATAATAGATTTTTCGGGGGGGAAATTGATTAGCGGAATGTCAAATTTTGCTATTACGTATAAAATGGGTATAAACAAAATGGTAAATGGACTGCAATGATATAGTGCTTTCCCAAAAGTGATTTAAGGGCTTAAAGCTGCACTTTGCTCTGCTAACCCGGATTTGAACCTGGTTTCTTGGAGTGCTGTAATGTTTACCAATAAACTAATGGAGCCTGCCTTCCAATTGTATTCTGTATCCTGTCTGAGGTTTCTATCCTGATTGGATAAAATTGGTATGCTGACCTGAAAATGCATTTTCGGATTAATTAAGAGCTGGAGAGACGGGGAGAATCCTGTTATTTATTATTTTTTATTAATTATTATTATTATTCGTTCTGCCAGGAAAGCAAGTCCATTCCCAGCCAAACATTGTATGTACTGTGAACAATAGGACAGGTGTAGTTTTTGGACATCCCTCACTGGCCTCAGCATACCAATATGCAAATATAGCTGTCTCCTCACTAGAAGGCTTTTTGTAGTGATAAGTAACAAGGTCGCGCTTATGCATATCTTACAACCAGTGGCACTCTAGGGTTCAGGACAGGTCGTCAACTTGGTACTAAGGCCGATAATCCTATTATGTCTTCTAATTCTGTCTTGTCTGAGAATTTCCTCTTACTTTGAGAGGAGTGATTTGTGGTGAACTGCAACGCCACTGTGGATGTGAGGCAGAGGTGGATTGGTTTAAAGCCGCAGCATATTCTGGAATGGCACCATAACATCCTCTGTGTTCATTTACGGTACCAGGGATTGTCCTGTGTGGCTAGTGAGTCCATTAATGTGAACTGAAATGCTGCAGTTGGTTTCACGACGGCTGTGAAAACCCCCCTGCAAGACCAAAAGCCCGGTGGCATCACATGATTTTACCCTGGATGGCAAAAAAAATCCCATGTTTAACATGTAATCTCCTCTTTCTGGAATATTACATAGAGATAAAGATGACAGTAGAGCCCCACTCAGACATACAAATGACAGTTGAGCTCAAGTCTATGAAAACACACACACACACACACACACACACACACACACACACACACACACACACACACACACACTTCGATTTCTTTATTTTAATCCACAAATTACAATAAATTTTACAAGGAAACAAATATAACAGGGTTGACAGTTCATGTTCACTTAAGGATACACATGGCACCCCCTTCTCCACACAAACAAACTGCCTATAACAGACGAAACAGAACAGTATTTGGCAAGTTGTTTGGCTTTGCTTTTTGTCATGCCAGCTATTCTTAGGCCACTCATGGTCAGTTTATGCACATGGCCCAGGCTTCCGAATATCAGTATGGCAAATCTACAGCGATACCCCAAGTTTGTTCCAAGTAATAATTGGTACTTAGAATATTTATCTTGGAATGCCTGGTCCATGTACAAATCAAAGACACAGCCCACCTCCAGAATCAGGACCTCCTTGTGTCATTGGTCATGTTTTCAAAATCTCCGTGTGTGGTTGTAATCTGTGGGAAGTATGTGTCTCTGATGTCTTGGTACAATGGACAGATGTTTAGGAAGTGTAGCTCGGTTTCCACTTCATTTTGTGTGCAGTGGGTGCATAGTCTGTTTTCTCTCGGGATACAGGTCTGCCTATGACGGCCTTTCTCGATCGCGAGACTGTGCTCACTGAGTCACACACACAAGCACGCATGCACAAGCTGATGGGAATGTAAAATGAAGGGTCATTGGGCTTCCCTTTATTTGCTTACTTGGTCATGCTGATTGTTGATATCATTGCTATTCTTTGCTGTGGTGTTGGTGGTTTGTGAAGTTGTGATTTATTTGAGTGGGACTCGTAAGAGGCTTGAGGGTTCGTGTCATGCATGCTCTCTAAGCTCCTCTGCTGGTTGAGTTGCTTCTGGTGTCCTTACATATCTACCAATAAGCTGACCTGTTATAGCTCATCTAGTATAAGACCTTTAGCCCTCACTAGTGCCACATGTCACAGCCTAGCCAAAAAATGACCAACGCTGTTTCTGATTAATTCACTAGTCTAGACATTGTTAAACCGAACGCTGATTGTCATTGTGTTTCGTAATTCTACAGGTATTTTCCAGAGTCTGCTACTCAGGAGATGCTTGAAGAGTGGCGGCCGTTGCTCTGCCCCTTTGATGTCACCATGCAAAAAGCTATCAGCTACTTTGAGCTCTTTCTCCCAACCACCCTGCCCCCGGAGTTACATCACAAGGGGTTCAAGTAAGAACCCCCCCAAATTAAAGTTAGTTCAGGAGGCCGGGCATGGTGCTCTTCTAACAGTTGGGTTTTTCCTCTGTTAGGTTGTGGTTTGATGAGTTTGTCAACTTGTGGGCATCTGTGCAGAACCTCCCAAGTTGGGAAGTGGTAAGTGATGCGGAAGTTAATTAACCCAATGTACAATCAGTAACACATTTTAAATAATCTTTGTTATAATAATTAATATATTTCTCGTGCACCTTCTGCAGCATTTGGTCAACCTCTTTGCCCGGTTATCCAATGACAACATAGGCTATGTTGACTGGGATCCTTATATTCCCAAGGTTGGTTTCCCCCACTTGGTTTCCCCCACTTGATCTGACCTGACTCAGTTTAACCGGCATCATGCAATCCTTGTTTGTTTTGATGTCTGTGCACCCCCCTGCATGCTATACTCTTGCTCAATAGCATGCATACATTCTCACAGAAACAAGCTATTGCATTTCCTGTTGATCTCCTACTTGGTCACACACGGAAAGTGACCTATATCACATCTCTGTGCTTCATTGGCTCATGTTCTGTGACCATGCTAATATCAATTCCTTCACAAACATACCCTGCTGACTCATTGGTCATCTTGA
This sequence comes from Protomyctophum bolini, assembly GCF_963924005.1. Lineage (NCBI taxonomy): Eukaryota > Metazoa > Chordata > Actinopteri > Myctophiformes > Myctophidae > Protomyctophum > Protomyctophum bolini. Next base: position 22,284,048 of record NC_137875.1, read on the forward strand.
AATACCTTGTGGGTTTTGTGTTACGTTCTACATTCTACAGTCAGTGAATAGTTTATTAATAAAAAAACAAAATACTGTGTCGACGATAAACAGGAAAGGATGTATTTGGGAAAATAATATATTCGCTTTCTAACATCGTTTTGCATTTCAGATTTTCACCCGTATCCTGAGAAGTTTTAATCTCCCGGTGGGGACCAGTCAGATGATGGTCTCAAGATATGTCACCAATGCTTATGATATCGGCCATGTCGTCCTCTGGATTTCATCACTACTGGTGTGTTTATTTTGATAGAAAATGTACTGCCATACTCTGTGTGTGTGTGTGTGTGTGTGTGTGTGTGTGTGTGTGTGTGTGTGTGTGTGTATATATACTTATTCAGAATTCATGTAGAAGACAGTCTTAGTCATATAATACCTGTTGTGTCACTTTACAGGGTGGACCTAACAAGCAAGCCCAAGTACAGCTCAGTGGCCTTTTCAACAGTATTACATCCTTCTTCCACCCATCGAACCATGGCCGCTGGCTGGTGAGTCACATGGATGAGCTTGAACTAGAAAAGCGCGTAATGTGATCAGGACAAACGTCAAGTCATTTAGATGAGACTTTTACATTGAGGGACATAACCTTTCTGTCATGTATTGTAAAAAACATCCCAACGGTGTACTTCTATCCAACATTCTGGACATTTTTTATGTATGAAGTAATCAGAAGTACAGCTTCTATATTTAACATGGTCCCTGATCTTGCCCTTCTCTTGCACATCTCTGTTACCATAATGGGTTTTTTTCCTGGGTGGTGTCCTAAATCCCTGGCAGTGGTCTTGGTTTACGTCATTAATGACAACTAATTGGTTGTTTATGAAATCCCAAGCCGACGTGACTGTGACTGTGCACAACTGCTGCAAAAGGTCAGTCGAATCGGAGCCACATGCCTTTCTGCTTTCGGCAGGAGCGAGAGCAGCACCTCAGTTGGCAGGCTGTGTCTTCATACACAAAACATTTATTTTTGGAAAGGGGGGGATTGGCTCCAGACTGTTGCTTGGGAACTCATGGATGTTTTTCATCTTAGCAGTAACTTCAGTCTTATGCAATCTGTTTGCTGTGCTAAGTACATGTCTTAGCAGGTTACCACACACATCATTAGGAACATCATTATGACTATTAATATTATTATTGCTACTAAGTTTTTACTTTTATTTATGACTTGTTTTATTATATCTTGTTTTGTATTCATGAAGTATCTCAGGAACGCTGTGAGGGAATTTCTTCACATTTTGTTACAAACCGTTTTGGTGGTCACAGTCACTGTTGCCTGAGGTCCGCCCCATTCTTGTGAACCCAACATCTCATTAACACCTGGAGGGAATGTCGAACAGATGGCACCAACATTAAAGGATACTTAACGGCTTGAATGCCTACAATTTACGGCTGTCTTTCAGGCTAGACTGACTATGTTTAAAGTTACCTTTGAACAGCCAGTGCACTGATCGCTGCGTTGCTTGTCATGAAAATCCACTTTAAAACGGTGTAATCGCTTGTTGTAGTGTTGAAAAATATTGTGGTGCCGACCACAACAACCGAACCGGACGGGGCAGCCGTTCGCTCCTAGGCAGCTCTCCCATTGTAAACAATGGGGACTCAATTTCCCATAACCCTTTGCATGTCGGAGCGACGGACCTTTTTGCGATGATGTCATCAAAACGCGTCTCATATCCCATTCTGTCCGGTGGATTGCCTGTATGACTTAAAACTGATTTAAAAACGTTGATTAAACAATGAAAACATAACTCAGGCAACTCGCGAATCGCAGGGAAAGTGTTCTAAAATGAATTAACTTGAGCAACTCATGAATAGAAGTCAAAGTGTTATTAAATTCCTCTCCAACTGCATGTATCATGTGTCTGGATAGACATGGATGTTAGTTGGTGGAGGCATACAACCATGGTGCAGTATTTCTACATTCATATGGTTACCACAGTCTGCCAACCATGTCACACCAACAGTTCCCGGCACATATTTGGCTGCTGACAAATAAACCTTAAGTTGCAGGTTTACTTCAGATAGTAACTAACACCATAATTTTCCCAGGCTTGTCTTGCATATTGTTGAGGAAAGTGGAAATTTGAATTCTTTAATCGGTTTGTGAGTTTGTCCCAATGAACAAATGTTTTATGTCTTGAATCTTGAATGTATGTGTAGAATGACAGCTGTGCGCCTGTTACCTCTGCATAGGATCATAACTAGGGATGTGATTTTAAAAACTAGACTCAAAAAGTAGAAATTGGAAGATGGTATATATTTTGTCGTGTAATGGCTTGTTCAAAAACGTTATAAACCGTTTCTGCTTTCAAAATGATCAAATGTTGGGTGGCACAGTGGCACAGTCGGTAGTGCTGTCGTATCACAACTAGAAGGTCCTAGGTTCGATTCCCACTGGGGACGCTGTGGGCTGGGGGCGTGTTCTCTCCTCCGCATCATCAGTGCCCATACCCGAGGAGGGGTTGGCAAAAGGGCCTTTCTGTGTGGAGTTAGCATGTTCTCCCCGTGTCCCCTAGGGTAAGTACCCTCATAAAAAACATAGCAGTAATCCTGATCTCTAAAACTACGTCCCCCTGGCCAGCCGGCGCGCCTGATGGAGGGGAATGGAACTGGTCGGAATAATGTGTTCCTTCCACGCGCTACGTCCGGCCGGGGAAACTCTCCCCTGTCAGGTGAAAAGAAGCAGCTTGGACTACTCATGCATAGAAGGAAGCATGAGGTCAATCCGCTGCCCCCCCCCCCCCCCAGCTTAGCAGAGAAAGTGTAGCGCCCAGGATTACATTAGATAATTGACACTGGGTGAAAAAAACAATAACAACAGACATTGTGGGCAACCTACCATGTAACGGCCGCCTTACTCCGTAAGAAAAGCCAACAAAGTGGCTCTTACCACGCATGGACAGGGTTGATGACAGAGTCCTATGTGACAATAAACGCTCACTATTTGAAAGGCTGGGCTGTGAACAGTGCCATCCTACAGACACAAGCAATGCCAGAGAGACATACTGCAGAAAATATGTCAATGTCCTGCAGGCTGCAGTTGAGAGTTGGGTCATAGCCGGGAGCATAGCCAATATTGCTCTCCTCTCAGTCTCAACTGCTGCGTAGCAAAAAGACAAATCGATCAACACTTGACAATTTAGGCATTTACCTTAATCCAGAGCGACTACAGTAAGCAAGAACAACACATGGTAATACATAAAAAATAGTCATCAGAATCATGCTGAAAATAGCCGATCTACAAGCTCACAACGCGTCACGCTGTGATGCGTTGTGAGCTTGCAGATCGGCTATTTTCAGCAGTCATTACGACGGCATCAAGGCCCTCCAAAATACATTTTAGTCGACTAAATCACCTGTAGATTTAGTCGACTAAAATCTTATGACATTTAGTCGACTGAAACTAGACTAAATACTAAAACATTCCAGGTGACTAAAATGTGACTTAAACTATTGAAGAGACTACGACTAAAACTAAAATAAATAACAATTCTGCCAAAAACAACACTGTGTCCCTTTGCAATCCTAGATGAAGCTGATGAAGCTGCTACAGCGCCTCCCGGCCAGCGTGGTGCGTCGGCTGCACAGGGAGCGCTACCGGAAGCCCACCTGGCTAACGCCCGTACCGGACAGCCACAAGCTGACAGAGCAGGACATCACGGACTTTGTGGAGAGCATGATGCAGCCCGTGCTGCTGGGGATGTTCAGCAAGACGGGCAGTCTGGACGCGGCCCAGGCCCTGCAGAACCTGGCTCTGATGAGACCCGAGCTGGTCATTCCCCCTGTCCTTGAGAAGTATGTGAATAGAATAAAATAACACAACACACAATTCGCAATTCAAGAAATGTGTTGTTCTATTATGAATTTGACAGCACCCTAGTCTACTTGCCAGCCCATAGAGCCCCATTGTGAACCTGGACATTTTGAGGACAAACACTCCTTCGGCTAACAACAGCCACAGCCGTCATCACAAATGTGATGAGGTCAGCACAAGTGGCTATGGCTGAATTTAGCCCAAGGAGTGTTTTTCATGCAAAACTAATGCTTGCAATTTATTCGGAATCATGAAAACCCCCTAGTTTGACATGTCGCATGCTACTTAAAGCACAATGACATTTTTTTAATGTTGCCTTATATAGGATGTTAATGGTACCCTAGCTTATTATGCTAATTATGAAAATTTCCCAACATATACAAGTTAGCATCCGGCAATTATATAAACACAGATAATTACAACAGTGTGTTTATCCTTCGGTAGGACATACCCTGCTATGGAGACTTTGACGGAGCCCCACCAGCTGACGGCCACTCTCAGCTGCATGATCGGTGTAGCGCGGAGCCTGGTGTCTGGAGGTCGGCACTTCCCCGAGGGCCCCACTCACATGCTGCCCCTGCTGATGAGGGCCCTGCCTGGCGTGGACCCCAACGACTTCAGCAAGTGCATGGTGGGCATACTTAACCCATTTAGACCCGAGACCAGATTCTACACAATGTTTCTATATCGGTGTTTCTCAAACTATTTCATGTCAATTGTCAAGGATCCCAAACATCTGTAATTGGCCGCCGATCCCCATCTGAATATATGTTGTTCCAGGGACTGGAAGTCCTTTCAAGCCTTTTCAAGCATTTTGACCTTTCAAGCCCCCGGCATGAAATTGATTGGACACCACTGATTTATACCATTCCATGCCAAATTGTACGCAAATGCTGCTGAAATTGGTTAATAACCCTTGCCAGAACTTTTCTGTGGAAAAGCCCTATTTGACTCAAATCCAAAATCCCATTCTCATCCCTGCAGATAACATTCCAGTTTATTGCTACGTTTGTGACTCTTGTGCCTTTGGTAGACTGTTCGTCTGCCCTCCATGAAAGAACTGACCTGACGGAAGTGAGTCTACACACTTGCAATCATAATGTAAATTCCACCTTACTGCCCACTTGTAGTATTTCCTCATTATCTATATTGTCTCTGGCTTTTAGGTGGAGAGAGAGTTGTGTTCATTTTCAGCAGAGTTTGAAGATTTTGTCCTTCAGTTCATGGACAGGTATGTAGACGATTAAAGTACAAACAAACATGTTAAGGCCTATAAACTAATGTGAGTAGTTAGTTGACCAATAAACTACATACACTTTGTCCAAAATCCCCAAAATCCATTCTGATTTTGCATACATTTGGAAGTAAATGAAATCATTCATTATAAAAGGTGACTCCTAGAATTATGAACAAATCCAGAAAATGTAGTAGTGATGACTTTATATGAACCATATTAGAGTGGTACACTACCATCTAATGGGGGGATTCAATTTCACACTATGGTCCTGGGTGTACTCGGGACCACTTGGCAGATGTTTTTGATTGATTGAGGTAGTGTGAACGATGTGTACCGTTCCCGGGAGCGGATCTGGACCGCATGGGGGGGCGGGTCTCTGGACCGTTGAAGTGTATTCGGATACGGATTGTTTTTTGTTGACGCCGCCTGTCTCCTGTTGAATCTGTGTACGCGCAGTACGCGCTGGACTTATTCTGCGGACTACATGTGGCTCTTGGGCTTGGCATGGTCAAGTAAAACTAATAATATATAAATATATAAACTATATCTCAAACGACACTGGAGCACAAAACTGACTGACACAGTGAATAGCAGGGTGACGGTGAAGTAACGGCAAAGAGGCAATGCAGTGTGCCTGGATTTATTGGAGACAATGGGCTGTATTTCGCGTGTCTTAAGTACCAGGTCTTATTACTTAACTTAAGACCTGGAGGCGTGGTCAATGCTCTTTGGCCACTCAGAATAGCCAAATGGCATTGATCACGCCTCCAGGTCTTAAGTTAAGTAATAAGACCTGGTACTTAAGACACGCAAAATACAGCCCCGATGTGGCAGAGTTGATGGTCAGTGTCCATGCGCACCAGCCATCAAGCACACTGCCACCTGTGGCTGTGTGTGATTTAGTCGACTAAAATGTATTTTGGATGGCCTTGATGCCGTCATAATGACTGCTGAAAATAGCCGATCTGCAAGCTCACAACGCATCGCAGCGTGACGCGTTGTGAGCTTGTAGATCGGCTATTTTCAGCATGCAACCAAGTGTAAAATGTCTTATACTGGATCTCTTGTCCACTAGTCACTTCCTAACATTTTAGTCTAGTTTTTCTTTGTTGACAAAATTGTCAGTATATTCAGTCTTAGTCATCATAGCTTAGTTTTCGTCTGTGAAAAAAGGTAGTCGAAAATGTTTTCGTCTTAGTCAATGAAATCAACACTGAAGGGACAGAAAGACAGGTACATGACAACTGTACTGTGCAACAGCTGTGACTTCATGTTGTCTGTACAAATGGAGGGAGGTAAAAGGCAGTGTTCAGTATTTGACACATGCAAAGGCTCAACTTATGTAGACGTTGCACTCTATATTATAGTGTAGTATACTCAGGAAGTGTGTTATGCATTGCAAGTGTACTCGAGTGTGCTAGAATCAAAGCCGAATGTGAATCATGGCCAGTGGGGACCAGGCAACCGTATTCGAGAACGGTTCAAATGCGGACTCAGTCCGTCTCAGTGTGAATCCCCTAAGGTTCTTTGGGTTTGGTATGAAAAACCCTAATTATAGGAATCCCAGTTTCTGACACCAGGCCTCATTTCTCTCTAGGCAATTGATGAACAATAATAAAATATATTAATAAAATATGTATTTCAGAAAACTGGAGGATTTAGAAGATTTAAAAAAAACTTAGGTTAGGCCCAAATGGGGTAATATCATGTATCGCTTAGCAAAATGACCAACAGCCTATGCTTGGTTAACTAAAGTTTCATTTTGTTTGTTTATGTATAGGTGTTTTGCGCTGATAGACAGTAGCACACTGGAGCAGACACGAGAGGAGACTGAGACGGAAAAGATGACTCACCTAGAGAGTCTAGTAGAGCTAGGACTGTCCTCCACATTCAGCACCATCCTCACACAGTGTTCCTTAGACATCTTCAAGGTGAGACTCAATAGCAGATCTACAAGATCACAACATGTCGCAGGACGACACGTTGTGAGCTTGTAGATCGGCTAAGTTAAATGAAAGTTAACATTGGAGTGTCCACTCAGCTCTCTCTATAACATAAGTTATACATGTAACTGTGTTTCTGATTAATCCAGATTGACCGCCATGGGTGGTGCTTTAAGTGGAATGGCTTAAAGCAACCCATCGGGCAGTCAGAAGGGTTTAAATGGAACCTCAAAACGGTATGTTTAAATATCAGAATCATAATGCTTTACATTCTTTTCGCAGGTGGCTCTGGAAAAGGTTTTCAACTTTGCCACCACCAACATCTTTGAGACGCGCGTGTCTGGAAGAATGGTAGCGGACATGTGCAGAGCTGCCTCCAAGGTTGGTCTACTCGTCCGGGTGCACAGCCGACTTAAATCACAGGCCTGTGATCCTTACCCTGACATGTTTTCTTTTCCACTCTGTTCAGTGTCACCCCGAAGAGTCTCTCAAGCTATTTGTGCCACACTGTTGCAATGCCATAAACCAGATTGCAGTCAGTAAGTGCTTGGAGGAATCGAACATCTCAAATCTGGCCCCCGGTTGATTTATGCAATATGTCATGCTTATTCCATTGGGTCTTTTGTCTGCTTCTGATTTGCACTCTGTCCCTGTAGACGAGGAAGTGTTGAATGAGGAGGAGCTGGACAAGGAGTTGCTATGGAACCTCCAGCTACTGTCAGAGGTGAGTCTTGTCTTCATAAATAAATGTACTGTACACTGTACAGTACATTGGCGTTGGCTCAGGGGTAGAGTGGCTGGATGGTAACCGCAAGGTTGCCAGTTCGAACCCGGGCTCACCCAGAGTTAGTGTCGAAGTGTCCTTGAGCAAGACTCTGAACCCCTAATTGCTCCCGATGTGCAGGTTGGTGCCTTGCATGGTTTCCGCCGCCATCGGTGTATGAATGTGTGTGTGAATGGGTGAATGTAATGCACAATCTATGTGCATTGGATAAAGGCCCTATATAAATTTACCATTTACTGTGAAATCCAAATGACCACTGATGCACTAGGGCAGAGGTTCTCAACGTTTTTGGCTGAGGACCCCCAGAAATGCTTTGGCCATGTCTCGCCATTTCCCCGGCGAATGTCTAATTTCTGTTTTGGGTCACGGGCTAACAAGTTTGGGAACCACTGCACTGGTCCTGAGGGCTCATGGACGAACATCAAACTGATCATCCTTGTTCTCCGTTGCCTCCCCACTATTTATTCAGGTGACCCGGGTGGACGGGGACAAGATCCTGCGCTATCGCTCTCAGCTGGTCCAGATCTTGCAGCTGACCCTCCACCTCAAGTGTAAGCAGGGCTACACGCTCGCTTGCAACTTGTTGCACCATATCCTGCGCTCCACCGTCCTCATCTACCCCACAGAGTACTGCAGCGTGCCGGGAGGCTTCCAGCAACCCACTGGAGACTACCTACCCATCAAGGTACCAACTCACACCATGGCACCATTACAGGGGTTTAAGAGTTTTACTGCCAGTGATTTGTGCTCCACTGAGAGCACATTTCTAGTTTGTGGCCGGTTAAAGGGGGTATTTGGATTCAGAAATCAGGGGTGCTGAGGCCTAAAAAGTGCTCTAAGTGCTCTCCAATGAAAGAATTACCCAAGCTGCATATAATTTAAACTATGGCGTTACGTGCATACATACTGTTAATACAACGTTTTTAAACTTTGTGCAAAACGCCAGTTAATGTGGTTAAACCAGACCTGTTAGCCCGGCCCTATTTGATTGGTTGTTTTGACCCCTGTGTGTGTGTAGTCGGTCTGATCCTATTATGTCTCCCGGCCACCAGAGCTGTGGAGAGGAGCTCACTTGCCCGGATTAGCACTGCTCTCTGGCACACAGGTGACACAGGTGTGTCACTGGTTGTTAAAGCACTATGCTGGCTTACACCATGGGGTTATGTATTAAGGTGGTCTTTTATTAGCACCGTGTGCTTACTACTTTAGGATGCAGTGACACATGCTTGACCAGGTTGCAACTCTGACCTTTCTTTCAGTACATGTTTCGTGTTTCTCAGTCTTGAGAGATGGCTTACAGAGCTATCAAAAAAGATGGATACAAAGTTTACCAGGCAGTTAAAACATTTGAGAACTAATTCTTGGTGGCCATTAAATGGTAAATTATCAGGCTTTTGGCAGTCTGGGAATACATTCGGTAGAAATTATTTGTTTTTGCCTCTGGGGGCATGACTTCCTTATAAATCGGATTTGGCTCCACTCTTTTTTTTTTGGTCCACTTTCCCCCAGTGTGCCTCTGTTTATTCCTACTAACAACAACATTACATGTTTAAGGCAGTAGTTCTCTGGCAGAATCTGTTTTGAGAGATTAGGCTTTCGGTAATCCAGCACAGTAAAATCCTCAGTGTTAATTTCAATGTAACCAAATGGAGCTAAAAAGGCTACAGTCTAAGAGTTAACACGCACACATGTTGATCATCTAAAGGCTGACCAATAATCCTGTGTAGGACTGGGGCAGACCTGGGGACCTCTGGAACCTGGACATCCACTGGCATGTGCCTTGTGTGGAGGAGACCTCGTTTGCTTTCTATGTTCTGGACCTGATCCTTCAGCCCGAGCTCCAGCGCCTCCAGAGATACGCACAGGGGGAGCCGGGCATGAGCAGGTAAGGAAGACCGAGGCGCACGGATCTGGTCCTGCTTCTCAGCTTTTCTGCGTGATGCAGACTAGCTACAGTATGTTGTATGGCCCCACCCCTGGGGTAATGCTCGGTTTGGTCTGACGGTGAGCCTCTGTGTTTTCAGAGACGAAGTCCTGCAGAGCCTGGCTATTGTTCAGCACTGCCTCCTGGGAGCTGGAAGTGTGATGCCTCCCCTGAAAGGAGATCCCGTTCCTGAACTGTAAAACAATTGCATTCACCTGTTTATATCTTTTAAGCTAGTGGTTCCCAAAGTCGGGCCCAGGGACCCCCAGTGGTGATGCTAAGTGGTCCCCAGAGAACCAGTTTAAGGACTTTAACCCATTCTGACCGGGCACCCATTTTGGTGTCAGCATCATGTTATGCTTTAGCTATTGAAAAATAGCAGATCTACAAGCTCATAGCGCGCCACCGAGTGGCGCGCTACGAGCTTGTAGGTCTGCTATTTTTGAAAAATCGAAGAGCGACTGACATTTTTAGAATCTGATCTCAGGTCAGAATGGGTTCATCAGACCAGTGTGTGTCCAGTGGAAACCTCGTATGAATCTGATCTCAGGTCAGAATGGGTTAATAGCTGGGCTATTCGAAAATGGCGGCCAGATCAATTTGTGGGTCCTTCTTGACATAAAATGTTTGGGAACCACTGGTCTAAGCCTAGATAATGTCCACACCACAATAATTCAAGAAGAAAAAAAGCCACTCCTCCCCGATTTCAGATAACCGTATGCCCACAATTATTTTTCGACTTTTAGCTTTTGTTATTTTAAATTAATGTTTCAGTCAGGACAACTCATGAATGGATGGAATATGTATTTATTGAATATAAAATGAGCAATATGTTTATTATGGTTTGGAGATTAATTGGATTTGCTTTTTAGTTACTATGATTAAGCGCATCAGTCCCGTCCCAACCATAGGGACTCCGAATCCCCTGTACTTAAACAGCAGATCCAAAACGATAGGTGGTAGCTGGGGTGGAGGAGGGTGAGCAGCAAAAGTTTAGCAAACGGCAGCTCAGCAGACTCGGAGTGCAGCAGCAAGCAAGGATGAGTAGTGCAAACCTCCAGTTGAAATGGCTGGTATGAAGCTGGAATGAGTGTGTGATTGGATGAGTCAATCATGTGAAGGCTGTCAAAGGACATTCCGTATTCGAACATTCATATTAAATAAAATAATTAAACTATGAAAAAATATATATTTTTCTCTGTAATGTTAAGCTTTCTCTTTTTTCCCCTCCCTCCAGCGTTCATAGCACGGTGAATCTGGATGAGACAAGCCTGTATACAGGAATGGCATACGGTAAGATATTTTAAATCTCTACGTGATAAAACCTATGTGTACAGAAGTGATGTTAAAAGGAGGTTTTGCGACTTGATCGGCTGTGACCAACTGTGGAGTTTCATCTGCTATGTCTGTGTTGTGCAACTTGTGCCTGCAGATGAGAGCAGAGAGAACTACCGAGATGCCATCTGTAGTGTGATGAGAAAGCTGCTGCGTAAGTGTGAAACCCCTTTTGGTGTTTTAAGCATTATGTTACACTTTAGCTATTGAAAAATAGCAGATCTACAAGCTCCTAGCGCGGCACCGAGTGCCGCGCTATGAGCTTGTAGATCTGCTATTTTTTTAAATTCGTGAAAATGTGTCGCAAATCTTTGAATATATATTCTTTCCGAGCAAACGTTTTTAACTCAAATCATTGCTTCTGGGGGGTCCCTGGAACAACATTTTCAGATGGGGTAGGCGGCCAATTACATATATTTTTGGGGATCCTTGACATGAAAATGTTTGAGAACGACTGACATAGGTTTTTCAGAAAACTGTCACGATTTAGACTACTTTTACAGAATCGTACTCTGGTCTAAATGGGTTAGTGACACTACACTCTTCTCTTCACTGTGACTGAACTAAGCTAGGTTGGTCGGTTTCCAAAAAAATGTAACCACGGTTCAAGACCCCACAAAAAAACGCGGTACTCTGTTTAACCGTCTAATTAATTTTAACGTGGCCAGTGGCCACGTTACCCGGTCGAGATGACGGCTGTGAAATTGATTAACTGCTATTACAGCCTATTGCCACAAGATGGCCCATACATTATTCCCAGCTGCACTTAATTCTATCTTAACTGATTGATGTCAAGTCTGGATATTAAAGCTTGTGTCAGTTGTTTATGTGAACAAGTCAGTCAGTTGTAATATGAGTTTGCTGCCCCCCTGCCGTCACTTTTCCATTCGGGCTCAAAACCCAGCGTTTGCCGGGTTTTGAGCTGATGGCCACCCAACTTTTGTAGAAATCCAAAGTGTTCCCTAATTGGGGGACGTTTTAGTACTTTGTAGACTAGTCTCCAGTTGATATTTGACACTGTCATTCTCTCTACTGCCTCCGTAAATACAATAATCACGTGCACCCAACCCACATGTCATGCGACACGGTTTGGCTGGCGACACCACCAAGATTTCATTAAACCATATTATACTGTAAAACCGCACAACCTTGGCCATAACCATAACTGAGGTCCAGTCACATTGGCTTTAGCAAACAAGCAAACAGACACTTGAGAAAGATGAGCCTCGGCCTGCTGTGCCATCATTGATCCCTGTGTTCCTCTCCCTTTTCAGATTACATTCTGGAGCACTCTGAGGATGACACCAAGTCTCTCTTCTCCATAATCAAGGTACGGCCAAAAATGCAGATAGCGTTTCTGCTAAAACTGGGCTCAGATTACAGGTTTTTTTCATATTAGATAATGTCAGACTCATTGTCTATTTTCCCAATTTCAAGACATTCTAGATCGAGTCCATTAATCACTTACATCCAATAGGGATGTCAGGGGTTAACCGGCTAACCGGTTAGCCGACCGTTAAGAAACATCCGGATATTATTATCAGCTTTAACGGTTAATTTGCATAATAATAAATGCGTGTTCTGATCTTAAATCCCTTTATTTTAGATCGTTTTTAGTAATAGTACAACATAAACATTACAGAGACTGTAGTTGTCACTGTACAATACTTTAAAACAGTTGTCATGTTGCACACATGCCTAAAATTGCTCTTATTTGCGCCGCCCAGCTTGTCACACTCCAGGCTGCATGAACAGCGCTCTGGCTCTGTTTTCTGCCCCCTCAATGTCCCCGTTCTCTGTTGTACTTCAATGGCTAGTTGGCGACAAGCCTACAACGGTAGCGTTGCGGTAGTCAAAATGTAAGCGAGTGACAGGCTGACAGCGAGACGAGATTAACACATGTCGACCGTATCAATGCAGAGACCTACATTATTAAATCCATTATTGGCCATTTGGCCTGGAGGGAGAACGTTTACAGCCGCTGTCGCTTCCTCCTCAACCTCCTCCTCCTATCCGTCTCCTCGAGTCCCCACACTGGCACGGCTTACGCGGCTATCAAGTTAGCCATGTGCTATCAATGTTTGAGGGTTTTCTCGTCAGCGAAAAGTCAACAAACAGAACACGGTGACATGCATGCTGATCTTCCTTAACACATTTAGTACCGGAACTGCATCAAAATAAAGGCGCTGCTTGCGCCAGAGTAATCGCCAGAGTAGTGATCGCTTCTATTTTGAAAGCCATGAACCGGAAATACTTTCTTAAAAAAGTTGACTGACAAAGTGCCATCACAATCTCCGATCATCTTAATATATTTATATACGCTCCAAAAAGAGTTCATATTTTGCGGGAGAGACGGATGAGGAGCAGAAACGCAGCGCCAGCATATCGATCCATTCATCACCACGGAGAGCGCCCTGGATGAGGAGATACGAGTCATTCTTTCCGCCGCGCTAACATGGGAGTCAATGACAAGCTAATAGTTTCACAGAGCGTTAGCATACGGCAAGCGAAAAGCGAAATGCCAAAAAAAAAAAAAGTAATTATTCTGAATATTATTATCTCGCCCCGCGTCGTTTGGACGTCGCTAGGACGTCCACAGACGTCTAAGGCACCTCTCGGTTCCAATCCTTATGACGTTTCAGGACGTATTATGTACAAAATGTGTTAATAATAAAAAAAAGGCTTAGCCCATGCGTCCAGTGGCTTTATAGGTATAGGTTGCTCAGATCTGGACTGGATTTATTTATGTTTTGGACTAGAACCGGCGGACCTCTGTACTGTAGACGCGCAGATGCATGCATCATGCAGATGCATGCATCATGCAGATGCGATGCGTTGTTTATTGATGATTAAGCCTACAACAATTTATTTATATTAAATGTTGCTTTTTAGTTTGTCTTTTAAAAAGGAGCATAAATAAATGTATACCATTCGTCTACCAACTTTAATTATGTAGCCTATACATGCATATTACATTTGGGGTAGCCTATTAAAAAAGGGGAAAAAAATCAACCACTATCCGTTAATGACCCGGTTAATCCTATCGGCTAACCGGCTGGGAAACTATCCGTTAATGACATCCCTAGGACATTCACAAGGGTACATTAGTCACATAGGAACTTGGGGTCTGTCTACCATTATGTTTAATACCCGAGAAGACCCGTACTACGGTGTGACCGTGTGTGCGCCTGCAGCATGCTGCACTGGTGAGGAGAGAAACACAATGAAGTGCTGTTTAAACTTGTGCAATGTTTTTGGCTGGCTTAGGATCAGATTACTGCAGCGCAAAAAAACTAAGTTGAGCTACGCAATGCATGCGTAGCGTACCAAACTGCAAGGCAAGCCCAGCTGCCAGGCTGATTTGAATTGAAATCACTGCGTACAATGATGGAATCCTCGTTGGGGTCTTTAATCTCGGAAATAATCAGATCTCGGAACATAAGAAAAGAATGAAAGTTGGAACGGCTCGGAAAGTCGGAATCTGACAAAATTGTCAAGGGTCCACTCGGGCTTGGGTCTGTTTATTGGACCCATGAAGAGCTCTTAGGCCAAATAACGTGAAGCCGTAGCGTAGCTTAAGTCATGGCATCTTGCAGTTTGCAGGGAATAATATCTTTGTTGTCTTGTCTGTGACGTTATTTTCACAGATCATCAGTGACCTTATGCACTTCAAAGGCTCTCACAAACACGAGTTTGACTCCCGCTGGAAGAGCTTCAGTCTTGTGAAGAAATCCATGGAGAACAGAGTGAGTTTATTTTATTCTTTTTAAAATATATAGCATTTGTGCTATATAGCATCACTGAAAATAACATTTTCAGTGCATACTCTACGTCAGAAGTACTATAGCACATCTTGAGATGTTAACTTGACGAGACGTTTGTTTTATTTTGTTTTTTTGGGGGGGGGTTTCAGCTTCATGGCAGAAAGCAGCACATCAGAGCCCTGCTAATAGACAGAGTAATGCTCCAGCATGAGGTAAATACATAGTTAGTGTTTTGTACGTAGAAACATTTTATGACGCCATGACTGCACTTGTATGGAACATTAATTTGCTTGTGGTTCACCAGCTGCGCAAGTTGACCGTGGAGGGATGTCAGTACAGGAGTACTCACCAGCAGCTAATGAGAGATCTGTTGAGACTTACCACAAGCACGTACAGTCAGGTGAGATGAATGATTCATACTACAGTACAGTATGGAAACGCAATTGTGCCAATGGTTGTGTACCCATTTCTCCTTTCTCCGTTTGCTGGAAATCAATACGTCACTTTATGACCCTTCCCCCCTCCAAACAGGTGCGCAGCAGAGCTCAAAGTGTTTTTTTCTCTGCGTTGGGAACCTACAACTTCTGCTGCAGGGATCTGATTCCACATGTTCTGGAGTTCCTCAAACCCGACGCAAGCGGTGTCACACAGCAGCAATTCAAAGTATGATGGCCCTGTGTGGCATGTCTGTGTTTTATAGACAAACGAATACCAACGCTATTATAGAAAGCAAGCTAGCTAACGCTCAAGCTTAATTTATATTGAGGATGCCAAAAATAACAGATCTAAACACTGCAACATGTCAAACTATGCGGTATGAATTCGGCTTCAGGTTGGCTTGAGTACATTTGCCTTAACATTGTTTCCCCGTATGCCCTCTCTACATCTTCAGGGTGCCTTGTACTGTCTTCTGGGAAATCACAGTGGTGTGTGCCTGGCTAACCTGCACGACTGGGACTGCATTGCCCTGACATGGCCGGCCATTGTGCGCTCGGGTCTCAGCTCGGCTATGTCCCTGGAGAAGCCCTCCATAGTACGCCTCTTCGATGACCTTGCAGATAAAATCCACCGCCAATACGAGACCATTGGCATCGACTTCTCAGTAAGGGACCCTTAAAGTAAAGTAAAGGAAACTAAATACAGAGTGAGACAGAAACAGTAGAAGCAAACTCAAGACACCTCAAGGGCAGTATGATGGAATAATTGACATTGGCTCTATTTTATTAGAAAGAGGTGGATTATCCTTAGCCAATTAAAAAAAAAGAAAGAAGTACGGTATTGTTTGGAGGGACAATCGGGGGGGAAAAAAAACAATATAGAAAATTCACCAGACATGTTATACTTAATAGTGTTATTAATAAATTTTGCAAGTGTAGTTAGTGGCAGTGCCAAAATCACTCTGGCCTGTCATCCCGTCTCTCTTCGGGAGAGATGGGTGATTGTGGCATTGCCATAACTACGGTAGTATTAACTACATATACATGTGGTGGCAATGTCAAATTCAGTAGGGGGTGCCATCCCCCGAAGAGACGGGATGAGAGGCCAGAGTGATTTTGGCATTGCCACCACACAAGCATATTGTAACACTTTCTATACAAGTTAAGTTTGGGCTGAAGTTATATTATCTGGTCTTGTGAAAAACCTAAATTGTATTTATTGTTGTTCAAAAGTTTGTACAGCAAGGTTTACCTAAGTGTTTGTGTATATTAGATTCCTGATGAGTGCCATAGGGTGGCACACCAGCTGATGGTCACCTCCAGACCTATGCCTAAAGAGCCTGTCCCGTCTGAGGAAGAAGTGGCTGATGGCCTGAAGAGGCAGGAGCTCAAGAACTCCGAATCAGTAGAGTGAGTTCACGCCATTGTCATGACAAAGTGTCCTCATCTTAATAAAAGGCCATATTTATCAAGTTCCTATTAACTGCTCATCAGTTCAAGACTATTCTAGGCCTGGCTGGAGACTTTTCCAACTAGTGCAGAGGGGACACCTGTTCCGGGTGTTCCCCCACCTCAGCGTGCGTGCGCCACCTGCCTTGTGGGGAAACCAATGTCAACTCAAATTCCATTCCTGTCGTTCTGATGTGAGAAAAATAAATAATACTGTCAGTCAGTGTGGAAAAAACACATCTTATGTATATTCCATACACTCCAAAATTTAGTGTATAGAATATAAACTCTGAAATTATGCATTTGACATAAGCGTCAAACATTTCATGGCGAACTACACAGAAGTATCTCATCACATCAGAAGAATAAATCAGCAAAGTGTTCCTTAAATATTATCAGCCTAATATTGTTCCCTTCCTCCCAGAAAGTACAAACGGCTGGTCGGTGATCTCCTGGACTGCATCAGCAACAGAAACATGTACGTTCAATTACTCTTTGCTTAGTTTGTCACTTCCATGGGCTCATGCTTTGTTTAATCAACGTTGTCTATATCCTGGTGTTTGTTCCAGGCCTTGGAAGTTTGAACACATTTCTATTGGTTTCCTGTCACTTTTGTTGAGGGACGACCACCAACTCCCTGCACCAGCTGTCCTGTTCTTTGTTAAAAGCCTCAATCATGACTCCCTGTTGATCCGCAAGGTCCGTCTTCTCACAGCCATTCACAATAAAAAACGAACCAACATGAAGAGTGCATTTGAAGCCGCATCAGTTGCATGGATTCACCCGAAAGCTTCTTGTGGACATTTTGTTTTCTCCATTAGGTGGCGATATCGGCCGTGGCAGGAATCATGAAGCAGCTGAAGAGACCTCACAAGAAAGTACCTGTCAGTCCTTTGGAGCTCAGTAAGTATAAAGCTCTTTCTATACTTTGATTAAGTCAAAAAGAAAAGGCGAAAAAGCGTTTCCCGTAACGTTTAGCTTTGCCTTGTATGCAAAGATGATAATCATTGATTTCTGCTTTTGCGTTCTCACCCACTTCTCCCCAATTCTCTCTGAAAGGTGGGATGAAGGAGTCAAACGGTATTATAGCGGGTGACCGGCCAGACAACCGTTGGCTTCAGTATCACAGTGGAAATCTACCACGATCGCAGAAGGACTGGGACGACTGCACATTTGTAGAAAAAACTCACTGGGGATACTACAGCTGGCCCAGGTGCTCGCTCAACAATCTGGTCCATGCCTTCGTCAGCTCAACTTATATTCTCTTGATGGCATATTAACTTTATTTTCCAATGCTATTTCTAGAAATCTGATGATGTATTCCCCACCAGAGGAGCAGCCCAAAGAGAACCTGGCCAGAGAGGACATGACAGAGGTTTGCCAACAACTACACATAATCATACAATGTCACTGAAAAATAACATAGCATCGGGTCAGTGATGGAAAGTAACTAAGTACTTTTACTTAAGTACTGTACTTAAGTACAATTTTGAGGTATTTGTACTTTTACTTCTACTCCACTACATCTCAGAGGCAAAATTTGTACTTTTACGCCACTACAATTATTTTAAAACTTTAGTTTCTAGTTACTTTGGCGATTTTAAACATACATTAACCACTTCAACCTTATACATTTCGGTCAATAGATTTTGTACACATTTTGAACTTGTGAAATGGGACATTCTGCAATATGATCTTAGCGTACGTATGATTCTTGATGACTATGTTTTATCATGTATTTGATGGCATTACCACGTTTTGTTCTTGCTTACTGTAAATCTCTCTGGATTAAGAGCATCTGCTAACTGCCTAAATTGTGAATATATCCATCCCTGACAGAGAGAGCAGATCATCTACGACCACTTCTCAGACCCAGTGTTCATCAACCAGCTCATTGAGTTCCTCTCTCTGGAGGATCGCAAGGGCAAGGACAAGTTCAGCCCCCGCAGATTCTGTCTGTTCAAGGTGAGAACGCAACACCAGAAGAAACGGTTGGTCAGAACAGCCTGGGTACGTTTGAAAGGAGTAAACGAGACTTAAAATGGGGTAATTGTTGCAGGGACTGTTTCGGAACTTTCACGATGCCTTCCTGCCTCTGCTGCGGCCACATATGGAGCGTCTGGTGGCCGACACCCACGAGAGCAAGCAGCGCTGCGTTGCTGAGATCATCTCTGGCCTCATCAGGGGCTGCAAACATTGGAGTTACACCAAGGTATTGTCCAACCCGTCCTCTTCCACACTGAGGTGACCAGATTGCCCTGCTAGCGCCGTCTGGAAAAAGTCCCTCAAATTGCTCTCAATGAAGAATTTATTTGTCAATGTCAATCATATTATAAAAGCACATTTGTTTGATTTTTATATTTACATATCTCACCAGTGCATTTTCTTGCGTCTTCAAGCAAAATAAATGACTACTGAATATTCTTTTCATGTTCTCACCTTTACACAAATTCGAGCACTTTTAATTTGACCCGCCGCTGTGCTTCCATCACAGGTCGAGAGTCTTTGGGCAGTGTTGTGTCCGTTGATCCGTACCGCCTTGTCCAACATCACCATAGAAACCTATGCAGATTGGGGTACTTGCATTGCCACAGCCTGCGTAAGCCTTCATCTTGTTTGTACAAATATTACCTGAAACTTTTGGATCTGTCATATCATGAAGAATGTTACTAAAGTATTGCATTCCTATTGATCTGTACAGGAGAGTAGAGACCCACGCAAGCTGCACTGGCTCTTCGAGATGCTAATGGAGTCACCGATCACCGGGGAAGGGGGTTCCTTTGTGGATGCTTGGTGAGCAGAACCTTTTCAACATTTTTCTTTTTTTTAATGATAATGATAATGAACTTTATTTATATCGCACCTTTCAGAGCAAGGTTCCAAAGTGCTGTACAGTACAAGGTTAAAAAACACAAACAACATATGGCAAATCATAATCAAGGGCAGATTAAAAAATAAAAAATAAAAAAAAGAAGACAACATAGCAGCAGTTAAAAATGAGCAATCTCCTATATAAAGGGTAAAAAACATTCTGTGTAAAGGTGAGTTTTCAAAAGTGACTTAAATACAGGCACAGAAGGTGCTAATCTTACATGCACCGGTAGAGCATTCCAAAGTCTCGGTGCCCGGGCGGCAAAGGCCCGACCACCTCTGGTGACTAGGTTCGTCCTAGGGATCTCTAGTAGGGCCTTATCTGAAGATCTGAGGGTGCGTTTTGATTTAGGTGGGGATAGCATTTCCAGGATGTAGCTAGGGGCCAGTCCGTTCAGGGCTTTATAGGTGAAAAGTAAGATTTTAAAGTCGCATCTGGCGCTCACCGGCAGCCAGTGGAGAGTCGCAAGTACGGGTGTAATATGGTCTCGTTTCTTTGTATTGGTGAGCAGACGGGCAGCAGAATTTTGAATTAACTGTAGGCGGGATGTGGTTTTCTTGCTAAGGCCGGAGTAGAGGGAATTGCAGTAGTCGAGGCGTGATGAAATGAGGGCATGTATGACTATCTCGATGTCCGGGGGTGACAGGAAGGGCTTGATTTTAGCAATATTTCTTAATTGGAAGTAACATGATTGCACAACTGTTGTTATCTGTTTATTGAAGGTCAGGTCAGAGTCAAAAATCACACCGAGATTACGGGCTGCAGGTGTGATATTTGAGGAAAGGGAACCAAGTTGTGTGTAATAAGAGAGTTGACGTATGGGGGCCGAATAAAATTATCTCTGTTTTTGACTGGTTTAATTGAAGGAAATTCTGTGTCATCCATACTTTGATGTCAGAGAGACAGGCCAACAGAGGTGACAAGTTGCCTGAGCCGGGTTTTAATGGAAAATAAAGCTGGGTGTCGTCTGCGTAGCAGTGAAAGTTTATGTCTATCTATGCATTGCAATTGCATTTAAAAGGCTATGGTTTGACATGATTGATAAAATAAAGGCTAAAATTGTTTAAAAGTGACCGGAGTCAGAGCTGCTATCAGACGCTGCTGTCAGACGCCACGCATGCGCATCATGTTGTCATCATCATGATGTCGGGCCTGCCGTGACTCTGCAGGAGTGACTCTAGCAGTATAAAACTCCAGAAGTCTGTGTGCTTCTGTGTGAGTCTGTGAGATAATATTGCAAACCACTGGACCAATCGGCATGTTTTTTGTTTTGCTTTGCTGACTGTGCTCCCTTGTCATTTCTTCCTCAGTCGTCTCTATGTGCTGCAGGGCGGCCTTGCGCAGCAGGAGTGGCGTGTTCCAGAGCTCCTCCATCGCCTTCTACAGTATCTGGAGCCCAAGCTCACACAGGTGTACAAGAACGTGCGAGAACGCATTGGCAGGTAATGTGACCCCCGATTGTATTATATTTTTTATTATGCACACATATTTATGTACATGTATATTATGTACATATATTGTATTGAAATTCCTGGAAATATTTTGAAATGAGAAAACAAAATATATATCCAGTCCTGGAAAAGGTTTCTAATTTATCAAGGGTCCTGGAATTTGTGTACCAGTATGTGACAAAAATTACAGACAAAACATTTGGCACAAAATTTGGAATAGATCTGAATTATAGCATTCTATATTCTATGCTTTATTGTTGCTACACTGCCTGTCTTTGGACATTGCACATAGGACTAAGAGACTCATTATTGCGCTGAATGATTGTTATATAGGCCTGGAAATTGGGTTAAATATTCTGGAGAAGTTTTGGAAATTGGTAACAAATGTGTGGGAACCCTGTGTATTGCTCCCCTGCTCCCCATATTCTTTCTGATGTCTCTGTCTCTGTCCTAAACTCTTGCAGCGTGCTCACATACATCTTCATGATCGACGTCAACCTGCCGTGCATTCAGCCCACCACCTCTCCGCGCATCGCGGAGTTCACCGTGCGAATCGTGTCGCAGCTCAAGCCTCTGATGGAGGGCGACGAGGAGATCCAAAACCACGTGATGGAAGAGAACGAGGGGGCGGGGGAGCAGGATGAGAGGACCCAGGCCATCAAACTGCTCAAAACAGGTGGGATTATTGCTAAACTAAGTAGTTGCAGAGCTGAGCAGAATAATAAGGAATTCACGGCTTGAAACGAAACCGTCACAACCATGGTTGAATTACAGTCAAAGCGAAGAATGCACCACATTAATTAATGGTCTTCCGGCCACGTTGTGTCTTTTGGTTTGGCTCTTGTTCTGAGCACATATTATTTCTGTCTAAGTATACTGAAGCCGTAAACACTGGGCTTCTTTGTTAGCTCATTGATTATTTTATTTGTTTTAAGTGCTCAAGTGGCAGATTGCCAGCGCTGGGCGTTCTTTCTCCACGGCCCTCACAGAACAGCTCCAGTTGCTGCCGTTGTTCTTCAAGGTCAGTTCTATCTTCTGTCTATGTGTTACTGTTAACTAAGTTGTGAAACCATAATTGTGTGAATGAATCACTGACAAATGTATCGGTCATCCTCAACTGGCTTCTCTTTGTCCATTTGTCTGTCTGTCCCCTCTTTCTCGCGTTGCATTTAATCTGCCTGCGGGACAGATCGCTCCGGTGGAGAATGACGACAGTTATGATGAGCTGAAGAGGGACGCTAAGACCTGCCTGTCTCTGATGTCACAAGGCCTCCTCTACCCAGAGCAGATTCCAATGGTCCTCAGCACTCTGCAGGAGGTGAGTCATCAGTCATTCTGCCTTTCATGTCTAGCACTTGAAAGACCAGTTAGGAGAAGGTGAACTTCTTATATGCTATATATAAATAATGCCATTGAATCTACATCAAAGTGAAAGTTGAACTGCATGTGGATAATATATGTATTATTTACTTACTACTAAAAAAATCACACCCATGTGAAGTGAGGGGCGCTATATATACACCTATATATATCTTTTATGACGTAATTATCAGACAAAACAAACATGGACAAAACAAACAAATAAACTCTGTCCATGTCAATGGCGTTTTTAATGTTTGTTTTAAGGAAAAACAAACATTAAACCTGTACATAGGAAGGGCTAGCGCCCCTATGGGAGCCAACCCAGAGCAAAGCCAGGAGGGGAAAGAAGCGTACCACCAATGTAGACGTGCTGCGGTGCGACAACTTGGCTAACAACACTGCAGAGCTCAAGAACCTGATGTTGGATAGGAATTTGTGGAGGGCAGCGATCCAGGAATCCCGAGTTGGTGTTGGCTAGACCTCACTCTCACAGTAACTAACTAGCGCCCCTCAATAAGTAGCCTTTGAAACCAACAGCTCCCAAGGCATGTGTGTTCAGGAACCTATCCCTTCTTTCCATAGCTAGCGTGAGGCAGCTTGATGTATATGAACCTACATGACAACAATAATAATAATAATAATAATAAAACTTTATGAAGTGCTTCACGAAAACAGTATTTACAAAGTGCTTTTCAGTGCCAAGATAAATAATATCCATAGGGATAACCAACAACAATCAATTAAAATGTATCGATGCAAACAAAACCAGAAATAAAACCAAAGCACATACATAGACGGACATACACATTATACATATATTGAAAGTAACACCATTGAGATTGTGCAAGGTAAAGGTACTAGAATAATTCAATCTAAGGAAAGGCTTTGGTATACAAATACATTTTCAAGTGATTTAAAAGATGACACTGATTAAGCTAGCCTTAAAGCCACACTAGGCAGGTCTTTCATGAGCCTGGGTGCCCAGGCCGCAAAAACCTGACCGCCCATGGTGGCAAGGCGAGTCATGACATGTCACGTCACGAGCAGGAACTGGTCATCATTTTTATAGTCTTTGTTGTTATGACTCGGCTTTTGATTGATCTCCGAGCTCCCAGTCTCAGGGTGAACTCTAACCACAAGGCCAATCGGTTTTGTTTATCCTGTTGCCGACCGTTTTAGACTATTTTGAGATTTCTTGTTTGTCTGCTTCGGTATTATGCCTATGTAAAACATCCCATAAAAATCTAATAAACAGAATGTTAAAGGGGGGAAAAATGCCAATGAGCTGGTGTTACAAAAGGTCTTAAGTTCTGCAGAAAGCTGAATAGCTGTGTTGCTGATGCTGGATGGGGTTTGTGTGTTGCAGATTGCTGGCAGCAGCTCCTGGCACGCTCGCTACACGGTGCTGACGTACCTCCAGATCATGGTGTTTTACAACCTGTTCACCTTCATGAGTGACCAGGCAGCCGTTGATGGCGCGCGGGCACTGGTCATACAACTGCTGGAGGATGAGCAGCTGGAGGTACACACACACACACACACACACACACACACACACACTGGACGGGTAGATATTATAATATTCCAAAGCTTAAAACATATTTCTTAAGGTTCCTTAAACCATAGTGGACATGCCGTTTCGAGCCTCTCGGCTCTTCATCAGGAACCTTAATTCATATTTGTAAAGCTTTGGAGCATTACTCAGTGTGCGGACCGTACTTTTTGTTCTGTTACTACCTTGGCACGGCACCTGGCTTTAAGTGAGTGTATGTGTGTGCTATATTGTACTTTTCTAGATATTATGATATGGCATGAATTTATATTAAAATATCAAATGCAAAGCATTTGCGCTAAGCTTTGTGGCCAATCTGGAACAGTTGTTTGTCAGTAGATGACGTCGACAGCTGGTGAACAAACTAACGGCAACTTCTGTCAGTTTTTGTAGTCACCTAAGCATTGGCTAGTTTAGTTAGTGCACACACTAGCTGCACTTCTCGCTGTCGTTCAGCTCCACTGTAATGATTCAGCACTCCGCTCCTTGTGGCTCTCCGCTGTCTCCCCCTCTGGCCCTCTCGCTGTTGCTAAGGAAACCACAGGCTGCAGTGATCTGTTGCTATGGGGATAACGCTCGGATTCAAGGAGCATGAGAGGAAGGGAGTGGGGAGAAAGAAGTGGAGGGTGGATGTTGGCCTTTTTTCCCCCCCTTCCGCCTCTCTTCAGCTAAATGGAGGCTGGACAGCTGTCTCTCGTGTACTGTTAAAAAGCCCTGACAATACAGTATGACAAGGTATCTACCTCTGGCTCTGTGTAGTCTATTGTTGCTATTGTTCAGAGGTAGAGCAGATATATCGTTTTAACCCATTTAGACCTGAGGATGATTCTACAAATCATGACAGTTTTCTTGAAAAACCTGTTTCTATGTAACCTGTATTGGCCGCCGACCCCCATCTGAAAATATGTTGTTTTAGGGACCCCCCCGCCCATGAAGCAAATATTTGAGTTCAAAACCTACAAGCTCGTAGGGTGGCAGTCGGTGCCGCGCTATGAGCTTGTAGATCTGCTATTTTTCAATAGCTAAAGTACAACATAATGCTTTAAACACCAAAAGCGGTTCCTGCCCCAAAATGGGTTAAATTACTTTAAGAATGCTATCTGATGAGGAAACAGGATTTCTATTAATGATGTTGTGCAATAATGTGGCCATATGTGACCACAGGTGCCAGGGCTTGCATAATCTACAGATAACTCTAAAACCACATGAGCATTTCTTTTCAGTTGGTTGATCATGGGCCTGTGAGCCTAGACGTGTTTCTCTGAACCTGAGAATAAGAAAGAACTTTGCAAATCACTCCCTACCTTGAAGTGAGCCCACCTTAAAAGTCTGATGACATGCCTGCCATATCAATGGGAACTTGATTTATCTGCTGGTCTACTGTCATTGATCACTGTTATTCAAAATCATAACACATAAATGCACTTCAGCATCTCTGTAGTTCAATCAAATTGGACACTTTCGCTATCAAACCGTTCAACACACACACACGAGCGCACATGTGTGTTAGGTAATAGGTTTACATTTTAGGGGCCGTGTACGCAAAAGAAAGATTTGGAGTGTGGAGTCAGCAGTGATTTGGGTATTGGAATTTGGCTACTTTCTGAAGAAGTGGGAGGTACCCACTTTATATGATTTTGGTGGAAAAAACTTCTAATCGTCCTCTTCTCTTGCTAGGTACGAGAAATGGCTGCCACCACTCTGAGTGGCTTCCTACAGTGTAATTTCCTGCCTGTCATGGCCGACCCCATGCAGGCCCACTTTAAAGCTCTCTGCAAGACCCGTTTGCCCAAGAAGAGGAAGAGGGAACTGGGCTCTGTGGTGGACACTATCCCCTCTGCTGGTATGGATGGATGGAATATTTTACACTCTTGTAATATTACTGTAGATGTTTTCCCACAGGACACTGGCTGCCCTTTCCTATTTTAAATGTTGTCCCCTCATTGTTTTTGCATAGATTTGGTTCGCCGCCATGCAGGAGTGCTGGGGTTAAGTGCTTGTATTCTCTCAAGCCCATATGATGTACCCACGTGGATGCCTCAGCTGCTCATGGACCTGAGCGCCCACCTCAACGACACACAACCCATTGAGGTGCGTCACTCCACACCGGTGTTAAATCACGACTGCAAATTTGGATTTAGTTTTAGTCAGTCTTTTGAATAAAACAAAAAAAAATGTTTTTATTTTGGCGGTCCTTGAGAGTTATTATTAGTGTTACAACAGTCATCTTATTATCTCTGCCCAACAACTGTTGCTGGAATCTGTGGAAACATACATTGGTTCCAATTGGTCAGCTTGACCAATGACCAGACAGTTTCCTGGTTGGTTTCCGACCAGGGGGAGCTACCCTGTGTCTCAAAAAACACACAGTCCTCTCGGTTTATTTCCAGCCTAGCTGCACAGTCATGGTCTCATAATAACATAATTTTGTCTGACTACCGGATCACACAATTGACACAGGTCCATGTATAATAGTTCCAACAATAGGCACTTGTTGACTTTGAATGTATTTTTATGTTTTAGTTTAATTTGTTCTCTGACATTCTCCACCCATCTATTTCTTTCAGATGACCGTGAAGAAAACGCTGTCTAATTTCCGTCGGACTCACCATGACAACTGGCAGGAGCACAAGCAGCAGTTTACGGACGACCAGCTGCTGGTTCTGACAGACCTGCTGGTCTCACCCTGCTACTATGCATAGACCTGGTACAGCAGTCCCATTCCACCACCCTGTTATTCCTAAAGTCCACTCCGTTTGCATTTTGACTATACAGAAACACAGCTTCTCTCTATACCGACTTGAATATTCATAAATCCAGCATATTTATATGGGGGATAAAACCCCCATATAAATGGTAGATGGGCTTCTAGACCCTTTGAAGATTTGTTTCATTTTAAGTGGGAACAGTATTTGTTTGTACATACTTTTAACTACATCAGGAGGGGGATTCATACTTTGTAACTCCCTTCCAACGTGTGATTGTTTGTTAAATCACAGTCGTCATGATGAAATATTAATTAGGCTTCACACAGAAGTCTACATGCCACTTGCACATGCACCCAGACCAGTCATCTCCAAGTAACGGTAGTTGTATTCATCACCAGTGGTGGAAAGTAACTAAGTACATTTACTTGTGCTGTACTTAAGTACAATTTTGTATTTGTACTTTACTTCCAATAATTTCCAATACTTTTACTTCTACTCTACATCTCAGATCCAAATATTGTACTTATTCTCTGCTACGTTCATTTGAAAACTTTAGTTACTTTGCAGATTTGGATTATTTTTACAAAACCTACATTAACCACTTCAGGTTACATTAACCACTTACTGTATATAAATTTCGGCTATTTTCAAAACATTATACATTTTTAAACTTTAAGATAGATAGATAGATACTTTATTTGTACTTTCGGAAATTTGTTTTGTGCACAGCAGTCATCAGGATATACATAAAACATATGGAAACAAACAGATCACACAGTACATAGACAATAAAGTACAATGCGAACAGAAGGCCACCAGTCATAGTTCCAAGAGGCATCACATGCCTAAATGGGACATTCTGCAAAATGAGTACTTTTACTTTTACTTTTTGATGCCAATACTTTTGTATTTTCACTCCCAAGTACATTTAGAATTCAGGAGTAGTTCTACATTGCAGTAGTGATCCTTTTACTTAACCCATTCTGGGCAGGAACCCCTTTTCGTGTTTTAAGCATTATGTTATACTTTAGCTATTGAAAAATAGCAGATCTAAAAGCTACGAGCTTGTAGATCTGCTATTTGTGAAAATGTGTGGCAAGTCTTTGAACATATATTCTTTCAAACATACGTTTTTAACTAAAATCTTTGCTTCTGGGGAGGTCCCGGGAACTACATATTTTCAGATTGGGGTCGGTGGCCAATTACATATGTTTGGGGGTCCTTGACATGAAAAAGGTTGAGCACCACTGACAGAAACATGAGGTTGGGTCAGGATTTAGAATCTTCTTCAGGTCAAAATGGGTTAAGTAAAACAATGGAGTACTTTTTCCGCCACTGTTCATCACTGAATGTTTAATGTTATCCATGTTGTCCTTTTCAGGGGCCTGTCGCTGCTGCTAGAGGGATATATTCTCATATCCTTGAGCCACTTTAATTTTTTTGTTAGATTTTAGCTTGTATTGGTCTGGGATGACCTCAGACTGTGCACACACACACACACACACACACCAGCCTGCATGAGAGAAGAGGCTCCAGATTACGCCACAGGCAAGAGTGCTACAACCCCCCCAAGGATGATAAGCATGTCGAAGTAATGAATGAGTTGTGTATTTAATGTATTTAGCCCTCATTTACTTTTTTACTATACTTAATATTTAAGGTTAAGACATAGCAGGTATGTTTCGCCTGCAGTTTGTAACATTACTGTACAGTTTTTTGTTTTGTTTTTTGGTTGGTTTGCTTAGCGGGTTTCAGTGGTGCACGAGAGTGCGTGCATGCATGCACGCTTGTGCGCGTGTGTTGGGATGATTTATTAAGACGAATGCCTGCAGGTGCACACATGCGCCTCTCAGGAGTATATCCTGAGTGTGAGCTCTGAGCCAACATGCTGTCCAAGTGTAGGACAAGATGACGATGTCTTTACCATCGTGTTTAGAGGCACAGAAGATGACTATTGCACAATAGTCTTTCCAGCTTAGACTAACCTGGAACACACATGGATGTGTGATTGTTTGATCTATATATGATTATGATATGCATCGTATATGTGTATATAACATGTATGACAAACACACTCATGCATATTTATTTATTTAATTTTTGAAGTGGTCTAAGTTGTCATAGTGAGGTGCAGATTGAGTTGTAGGTTCTCAAGCTTTTGGCAGTGGAGCTGATATTCTTTAGACAGGAAATCAGTGCTATGCCGTATGACACGTTTGCTGTGAAGGTGGGAGCACAAGGTTGATCACAATGGCATGAATGTTTCAATGCAAGGAAACACCTACACTGCCTGTCAATTATTGTGACTTTGTCTCTTGGCTCCTCAATATCATTTACATTTTTTCTATGAGAATTTTATTTTTGGTTGCTTTTTCACAATTACTTGAAATTAGTGTAATTCAATTAGTACCTCACTTATGTATAGTAGGAGTAGTGCCAAAACTTAAGTGATTTTTATTATTTTCTTTTTTTTTTAGATGTACTGTTTGCTTATTTAATGAGAACAATAAATTCTTTTTAACAAAAGCTATGTTTGTTATGTTCAGTTTTAATGAGCTTGATTGTATAATACTGACTACTACTATAAGTTACTGTACATTGGTGAGTGGAAAGTTTGAGAGATGCATCTTTGACATATAGTGGTTTGGAAACGGAAAACTGTAGAAAATGCTAATCTCCAAGGAATATATCCAAATCTCATCGAATATTGATCCCAGTCTACCAGAAGTACTAGAAGGGATGGAATCACTCAATGCCTTTTTTCAACAGCAGAGGGCAGTGTGTCATGGCAGGAGAGAAGTGTGTACTGTAGTAAGTAGTCCTACAAGAGAAGATGTTTTGCATAACTATTTGAAAAACACATTGCATCATTTTTAAACTTTGTAGGCTAAGCAAGAACTTCCCAGTCAAACATACCAATATGTTGTCTAATTTATTGATCATGTAATCTGATCAATAAATTAGACAACATATTGGTATGTTTGACTGGGAAGTTCTTGCTTTGTAATCAAGATTGATCTTGTCTTATTCAAAGTGTTTTTTTGTAAGAATGTTATTTTGGGCAACTGAACATGACCTTTGGGGAAATAGTATACCGGTATGAACTGTAGCCTACCTGACCAAAATGACCACACTACAGGTATAAATTAGGCTTTTACTCTCACCCAAGTTGTGAAACCAATTGAATCACAGATAAACCTGTTGACCATCCTCAGTTGGCTTGGCTCTTTGTATCTGTTCTGTCCCATCTTCCTCACGTTGCATTTCGTTCCGGTGGAGAATGACGACAGTTATGATGAGCTGAAGAGCGATGCTAGACCTGCCTGTCTCTGATGTCACAAGGACTCCTCAGAGAGCAGATTCCAATGGTCCTCACTTCTCAGCACTCCGCAGGAGGTGAGTCATCTTAACCACGCAACAGTTACAGCCGTCATTCTGCCTTTTGTCTCGATCACTCCTGCACAACCCTTCTATTTTCACGTACGCCACACTGCAACCTGTGTTAAGGAACCTACATTTTAAAGACTAGTTAGGAGAAGGCCAATATGCTATAAATGCCAATGAGTCTACTTAAACTAAATATAAACTAATATTTTCATATTTCATTTGACTGTCTGAGAAAGTCTAGAACTAGAATCATATTGTGCGGGGCACAGCGTTTTGCAGACTGCTGGCATGCTCGCTACACACAGTGTTGACATCATGGTGTTTTACAATTACAACCTGCTCACCTACATGAGTGACCAGTAAGCAGGCAGTGGTGTGCGGCCACTGGTCCTACAACTACTGGAGAATTGAGCTGCTGGAGGTAGATACACACACACACACACACACACACACACACACAATATGTAGATATTTTAATAAGGCATGACCATTCAAATTGTAAAAGTTCTAATCTTGTGGCCAATTTGGAACAGGTGTCCGTCAGCAGTAGGTGACGATGGCAGCTAGTGAAAAAACGAACGGTAATATTGGCTGATTTTACAGTATAATCACTAAGCATTGGCTAGTTTAGTTAGTGCATGCTTGTATACACTAGCTGGATTTCTCACTGTCTTTCAGCTCCACTGTAATGATTCAGCACTCCGCTCCTTCTGGCTCTCCACTGTCTCCCCCTCTGGCCCTCTCGCTGTTGCTATGGAAACCACAGGCTGCAGTGATCTGTTGCTATGGAGATAACGCTCTGATTCAAGGCGCATGAGAGGAAGGGAGTGGGGAGAAAGAAGTGGAGGGTGGATGTTGAGATGTATGTTTTTTTGTTTGCTTGTTTTTTTCTCCGCCTCTGTCCAGCCAAACAGAGTCTGAACAGCTGTCTCATGTCCTGTTAAAGGCCTTGGCAATACAGTATGTATGACATGGTATATCTACCTATGATGTGTAGTCTATGGTTGCTAATCAGACTTAATCGGGTCTGCTCAGCCTCAGAGGTAGACCAGATATATGGCTATGGTCTGGAGGATTACATGAAAGGCTTACATGAAGAAATGTGGCCATGTGTGACCGCACAAGCCAGTGCTGGTGTAATCTACAAATAACCACTTTTACTAATTATTCACTCTTTAAAATAACCTTTTCAATTGGTTAATCGTGAGTGAGTGAGCATGGATATGTGCCTCTAAGCCTGAAAATAAATCCATACTTGCTGCCATGGCAAATCTACACTTTATAAATCTTTCCCATTCCAGATGGACCATTCACCATGGATGAGTACCAGAAGGCCAAGGCTGCGGGGAGGATGGATTGACACCAGAGGTTCTGAAATATGTGCCCATAGACGAGGTGGTGCTAGATTTCATCAACAAAGCACACATGTCTGGAGAGCAGCCGGAGCTATGGCGCACAATGAACATCGTTCCAGTACCAAAGTCAGGTGACCTCACCAAGACGGACAACTACCGTGGCATCAGCCTGAGCTCACAAGTTGCCAAGACCGCTAACAGGATGATCCTCAATCTTCTTAGACAAATCTTAGACCCTCTACTAAGAAACTCACAGAACGGCTTCCGCCCGGAACGAACAACAGTCGGGCAGATACTGGCACTGAGGAGGATATTGGAAGGGGTAAGGGAGCGCAACCTGTCGGCGGTGATCACTTTCATTGACTTCCAAAAGGCTTTCGACACCATCCACCGCGGAAAACTCATGCGTATTCTACGTGCCTACGGAGTACCAGAAAAGTTGGTCCAGATGATCGAGTCAAGCTACAGCCGGACTCGAGCCAAGGTCCAAACCTGCGACGGTGACACCAAAGAATTTGAAATTCTTGCAGGTGTCCTACAGGGTGACACTCTTGCCCCTTTCCTGTTCGTTGTAGTGATGGACTATGCACTGAGACTTGCAATCAATGGCAGAGAGGAGGCGCTGGGGTTCACTCTGGTCCCGAGGAAGTCAAGGCGAGTACACCCCATCATGGTCACTGACCTTGACTACGCAGACGACATCGCCCTAATATCGGACACAGTCGAGAAAGGAACGGAGCTACTACTGGCAGTAGAAAAGTAGTGCATGAAGATCGGCCTCAAGCTCAATGCCAAGAAAACAAAAGTAATGACAGTTAACACCAAGGACAAAACCATTGCCACTGCAGACGGGACGGTGCTCGAGCAAGTCGAGGACTTCAAGTACCTCGGGGCCTGGACTGCCTCAACTGAACAGGATCTGAAGGTTCGGAGAACACTTGCCTGGAAAGCTCTGCACGGGATGAGGAGAGTGTGGAAATCAGGCATGGGAGAAGACCTTAAGAGGCGGCTGTTCATAGCTACTGTGGAGTCAGTACTGCTGTATGGGGCAGAGACAT
This sequence comes from Protomyctophum bolini, assembly GCF_963924005.1. NCBI lineage: Eukaryota > Metazoa > Chordata > Actinopteri > Myctophiformes > Myctophidae > Protomyctophum > Protomyctophum bolini. Next base: position 22,316,519 of record NC_137875.1, read on the forward strand.
GGACCCTCACAGTACAACAGGAAAAAGCCCTGGATGGAGTCTACACAAGAATGCTACGAATGGCACTAGGTGTCACATGGACGGACCGCATCAGAAATGTGGACCTCTATGGGGACCTACCACGCGTCACGAACAAAGTCAGAGAGAGAAGGATGAGGCTGGCAGGGCACTGCGTCAGGCACCCAGAACTTGAGGCAAGTAAATTGACCATATGGGAGCCAACCCAGGGCAAAGCCAGGAGGGGAAAGAGGCGTACCACCTATGTAGACGTGCTGCGGCGCGACAGCTTGGCGGACAACACTGCAGAGCTCAAGAACCTGATGTTGGATAGGAATTTGTGGAGGGCAGCGATCCAGGAATCCCGAGTTGGTGTTGGCTAGACCTCACTCTCGCAGCAAGAAGAAGAAGAAGAAGATAAATCTTTTTGGTGAATGATGGTCCAACACATGCGCAGAGGCACTTTAGCTAGTAGTTCATGAGGATGGCTGGCTGCTGTATCTGGTCATTTCCCCACACACGCACATGCACGTCGTGCACACGTACATTATGCTTGCTCATAGACCGTTTCCGTATCCGTCCTAGGCAACCAATCTACAACCTGCAAAAAGTTAAATTATCCCATTCTAGCTCTGCCACTAGTCTGTCAATAACAGTAAATAAATGCAGCAGTTGAAATCTTTGCTGCCCCGCTGATAGTCATTCATTAATGAATGAATTAATGCAATGGATGACCAGAACCAATTAACAACAAACATAGTATTCAAGTAGCCTCGTTCCCACTTCCCAGCCTTATAGGCTACTCATCTCATATGATGAAATTAGGCTTCACACAGCATGATACATTCCACTTGCACATCACCCAGGCCAGGCGGTTATGTCCAAAATCTTTCTCACTTATGGTCATGAACTGTGGGTCATGACCTCATGACCAAAAGATTAAGGTTGCGGATACAAGTGGACAAACTCGAGTTTCCTCAGACGGGTGGTGGGCACATATCTCCCTTAGAGATAGGGTAAGAAATTCAGTCACACAAGACTCGGAGTAAAGTCGCTGCTACTTTACTTGGAAAGAGGAGCGAGCTTAGGGCATCTGGTAAGGATGCCTCTCGAGCGTCTCCCTAGTGAGGTCCTCAATGCATGTCCCACAAGAAGCAGAACAAGGACAGATGGAGGGATCATATCTCTAAAATAGTCAGGGAACGCCTCGGGGATCCCCCAGAATAAAGTTACTAATGTTGCTATGGAGAGGGAAGTCTGGAGCTCTCTTGTGGAGCTGTTGTTGGGTCGCGGGACCCAACTATGGATAAGCAGTTGCAGATGTATGCATGGATTCATCACCGAGTAATGTTATCTATGTTCCATCTGTACTTTGGGGCCTGTTGCTGCTGCTGTTTTGAGCTTGTAGATCTGCTATTTTCACTACTTTAAAAGGAATGGTTTTGGAATTACAAGGTTTACAAACAGAGACAATATTGAAACTGCCTGGTGGGTGAGGTGAACATTGGAAAGTGGATGTGGGCGTCAAATGTAACAAGCCCATGTATGGAGACAAACTTGGGAGGGATTGCGGTGCCTGGTGTGAAGTCAGTCGGAAAGTGGTTGTCCAGAGCCACCGATCCGAACAAATTTCCCATATTATGGGCATGCCATATTTCAATTTGGGCATATGATGACATCAAAGATCTCCATATATGGGCATAAAAAGACAAGGACAGACAGATAGAGATATCCATATAGTGGCATAAAATGGACAGACAGACACAGATATACCGGTATTCATATACTGTATGGGCATAAAAGGGACAGACAGATGGGTACGTACAACCAGCGCTGGGTACATCAGGTACTCTGACAATGGGTACAATGTATTAACTGGACGTGGCCAGGTTGAGTGGGCTGGTGCCCAAAGGGCACTGTTGTAAGTTGATTACAAACTGCCTGTCCTGTGATGACTTCTCTTACTCCTCGACCTCAATATAATTTGAATTTGTTTAAAAAACCTGAATGTAGGCTAAATATTTAAACCGTTTTAGACTACCTTTGTTCTTCCTTACTGATAACAAAACAGTAGTAATAGACAACATAGCCTATAGTTGTGTTTAACTTTTGACACGTGTGTGAGCAACACATGTCCAACACTGCAATGTAAATAGGCTACTGTGATGTGTGATTGAAATTCTCGTGAGATAGCCATGGCAATGTTTCCTTGAGAGATGATGAGGGTTTTTAGTATATTTGGAAGCAATATTTGTAATCTAAAGAGGGAATGGCCAAAATAAAAAAATCCATAAGAACACTAAAAATGACAAAATGATAATTTAATTGATGTACACACAGTTAACTAATAAATTAAAATAATTATTAGGCTAATATAGGTAATCACGGGTTTGTTTAGTAGGAACAAGTACACGTTTAGCCTCGTAGATGATCATGTGTTGTGCCTTTTGGCAACTGGCAAACGACACCGTCGTACTTGTAGCTAATGCTTGGATACGTCGGCAGTGACTTCATACTCATTTTGTGTGCATCCAGTAGTAGTCATTGCTTCAGTGCAAAGAAGGATGGATCATGTGTCGACAAGAAAACGAAAATCGCCCGGCTGTTCATGCTGCTACGTGCACAAGAGTATTATATGGAAATGGGAGGTATGTGAAGTATATATTCGGGCATTTTCCAATGTGCAATTTTTTCCATTGTGACGAACTGACGATAGCAAAAATACGCATTTTTGTCAGACCGCACTCCGCACGCTCACGGTGCCCATGCATGCACTTTCTGTTTTATGAAAATGAGTTCCGTTAAATAAATCGACGATGCACTGGAACACGAACGGTCTGTATTTCACAACGTATACGCGCACGCACGCTATTATTTAAATTATGGTATTTGTGAGGGCGAGACTTTTAATGAATAATAGGTTCTTACACCATGAGCTGAAACGAATATATAATGTAATTCTAGTGACACCCACACGAATTTTTATGCAAGAAAACGTATGAGTTTGGGGGAGGGAGCATTAACCCATTAAAGGCCAAGTTATGGTGGTATAATGCAAATTTTTATTTATAATTTTAGAGCTAATTTATTCTCAATACCCAGTAGACAGACACCATATGTCATATGTTTGTGTGTATGTCCGAGCAGTCTGTTGAAAGAGTACTAGGCTATTTAATAGTAATATTGAATGAGTAATATTTGACTTTGTATTCTTCCCTAGCACCTGACCATGGGAGCCAGAATGGTGGAGGGGGAAGCTACTCTCGTAATTTCGCAACCCTTCCATACCGTGGAATCTTATTAAACCAAGCAATCTTGTGATCTTCACAATTTCCTCCTGGCACAATGAATGCCACTGGCACACTGGCATCGGGCCTTTTGGAATTGCAGAGGCAGCTGAACTCCAGTGGCACCATGATCCCACGGGTTTCTTCTGGCTGGGCTGTGATCCACACTGCTACGCTGACGACGTGCTCTCTCCTCCTCATCTTCATCTTCTGCCTGGGATCTTATGGCAACCTGGTGGTGTTCCTGTCCTTTTTTGACCCGGCGTTTCGCAAGTTCCGGACCAATTTTGACTTCATGATCCTCAACCTGTCCTTCTGCGATTTGTTCATTTGCTGCGTGACCGCCCCCATGTTTGCACTGGTGCTCTTCCTCGACACCGGCGACGACGGCGTGTCCAGGAGCTTCTGCTTCGCCTTCCACCTGACCAGCTCGGGGTTCATCATCATGTCCCTGGAGACCGTTGCCGTCATTGCGTTGCACAGACTACGCATGGTTTTGGGGCAACAGCCCAACCGCACTGCCTCCTTCCCCTGCACCTTAGCCCTCACTGCCCTTCTGTGGACGTCCAGCTTCACCATGGCCGTCCTGCTCACCATACGCGTGTACTCGCGGAAAGATGGACCCTGCCTGCCACATTTTGGCCTGGCGGGCGGACGAGCAAGAGTCGTGCTGTACGTCTACCTGGCAGACTTTGCCTTTTGCGTGGCCGTCGTGTCTGTGTCCTACCTGATGATCGCGCAGACGCTGAGGAAGAACGTGCAGGTGAGGAAGTGTCCCATTATCACTGTCGACGCCACGCGGCCCCCTCCGCCCCCCCCCCTCGTCGCGGCAGGCTTCGAGGGCATGCAGTGTGCGGTTCCCGTGCCCTCCCTCTACCGCAACCAGACGTACAATAAGCTGCAGCATGTGCAGACACACGCGTACGCCAACAGGAACAACCAGCCCCTGGTGCCGGGGGCTGCCCAGGGAGCTACATGCTGCCAGCTGGTCTCTACGGTCAACCTGGCCACGGCCAAGGACTCTAAGGCGGTCGTGACCTGTGTGGTGATAGTGTTCTCTGTGCTGCTCTGCTGTCTGCCCATGGGAGTCTCGCTGGCGCAGGACGTCCTGTCGCCGGAAAGCGGCTTTGCACATTATCAGTTTGAGTTGTGTGGCTTTGTGCTCATTTTCCTCAAGTCCGGCATCAATCCGTTTGTGTACTCGCGCAACAGCGCGGGCCTCCGCCGCCGCGTGCTTTGCTGCGTCCAGTGGGCGGCACTGGGCTTCCTCTGTTGCAAGCGAAAGACTCGGCTGCACGCCATGGGGAAGGGCAACCTAGAGGTCAATCGCAATAAGTCCTCCCACCACGAAACCAACTCGGCCTACGTGCTGTCACCCAAGCCCCAAAGGAGGCTGGTGGACCAGGCCTGTGGGCCCAGTCACTCCCGGGACTGTGTTGGCAGCCCGAGGGCCACAGGCGGACGCAAACCTCGGCCCCCCAGCACCTCCACCCCCCTTAACACTCGTATCGAGCCCTACTACAGTATATATAACAGCAGTCCCTCTGCAGCTCCCAGCTCTCCAAATAGCCTGCAGCCTGTCAGCTCTCAGACCTTTGGCTTTGCTAAGTCTTATGTAGCCATGCACTACCACACTCACCAGGAAGCGCTGCAAGACTTTGAAAGTACCTCTGTGCATCAGATTCCCATTCCCTCAGTCTAGACAGCTCATGGGAATCACATTCACCAATAGTAATTTTTTTTGTATTTGAAATCAGCTTTGCTTTTCACTGCTGTAAAACACAATAATTTGATTGCGGGGGAAACCTTTATGAAGCAGCACTACTTCAGCACTACTACAGTATTGTGGAAATGAGGAAGGGGTGCAATAGTTAATTGAACTAATCAATTTAATAAATTCTGTCATTTTCTACGAGAAATAGCATATCTACAATGGGATTGCGCCGTGAGCTTTAGTCCAGCTGGTTGTCTCATTGGCTGATGTATGTGCACCGCAAATATGTCCGGGTGGAAACGAACGACTCAGAACACAATAGTTCTGCCTTAGAGAATTTTGGTTCCTACCTAAACTGCTGCACTGAACCTGAAACAGAGGCTGTTATAGCAGACCCCCTCAGATAATATTAATGCAGCTGGTAATTAATTGATTTAATCAATTCTTGTTTTTCTATTTTTACATGACACCGTTGTAGGGCAAAATATAAAATAAGTGATTTTTGTTGGTTTAAACAAAAGTTTTTCCTTTGTTTTTTAGTGAAAAGGTTAAATCTTTATTTTATTCAGATGGCAATCATTGCTATAGACTGGTTGTCCAATAACAGGGGTCTCCCTGTCTCTCCACTCCAGCTCTTAAATAAACTAATTTAACTTTTTTTGTATCCTGCATCCTGTATGAGTTCTGATCCTGATAGGATGAAAGTGGTATCCTCACATGAAATGCAATTTTTGTTTGCTAATTAAATAACTGGAGAGACGGGGAGACCCCTGTTACTGAACAAACACTATAGCAATGATAACAATTACTTATTTTAACAAAAGAAAATCACTTGCTGCACCATTTAGACAAATCAATTTATTTATTGCTCAATTATAAACTACTAATAATTTAGATTTTTTTGACATTGATATTATTATTTGATTAATCAAAAAAGTGATGGATGGAATAATCGCTAAGAAGTGAATTGATAGATGAGTCTTGTTCAGAAGCAAGACAAATGTGATTGTTCCAAATGTCTGTTCCCAAAAGTGTTTCTTAGTGTTGTTGGAGTACTGTCTGGAATCTATTTTTGATGACATGGCATTTTCAGACTGTATATTTCAAGTCTTTCTCTTCCGATGAAAGCTGTATTTGTGAACCTCATTCATTTTCTAACTCAATAAATGTTTGGCAAGTGCAGTGCATCTGAGCTTTAATCAGCATTAACGTTGCACTGCCGAGGGCTCAGTGGTATGGACCCATGAGGAGGGTCCAATGCATTTGTACACCCAAGAGTTAAATTAACAATTGAGCACTACTATCTGTTCTTCCTTAATTGGTTAAATGTGTGTACCCTGACACCTGAACTGACCTGATATTATATTTAGGTTTTTGTGTTTTTAATTAAAATAGCCTAGTTCATAAACAAACAAAGCTTTCCAACTGCAAATGAACAACATAGCATGTGTTTAGTATTTTGAAGAAGCTTAAATTTGAGCAGGAATTTTGCCTTTTTACAGTTCCAAAAATGTTAGTAACTCCCAAAACAATGTTATCTCTGATAAATTCTGAAACACAAGTTTATAATACGTTGATTTACTGTTAAGAGCCAGCCTGTTACATGACCGGATCAGGTTAATAATTCAAACTCCCTTAAAGCTGCAATCCTGAACTTATTTTTTTTATTAAAACTTTTCAACAATCTGCAGTATATTAATACAATATAACTAGTACATCTGCGAGGTCTACCTAGTCTTCTATTGAGAAATTTAGACTCTGGTGTCGGGTCACTTACTTAGTTCTGCCTGAAGCTCAAAGCACAATATCTCCCTGCAGCTAAAAGAAAAAAAAGCCTCTTGTATAAACGATATAAATTTGGTCACTCATGTGGGAAACCAGAGTTTGAATCCAGGATAGAAGTTAAACATTACAAAATGCAGCTTTAAAATAGCATGTGAAAAGTAAATAAATCCAATACTGCCATTAATATTGTAGATCACTAAACCATAGCAAATGTTTCAATTTGTTTAATTTGAGGAATGTTGAGATTCCGTTTTTCCAAACAGTGATATCATTAAGTAAAACTAACTAGCAGCTCAGTGTTTTCTAATATTATTCATTAATTTGTTTTTTTATTGAGATGAAAACTGAATTACAACCAATGAAATACCTGTACATTTGTAATAGACTTTCTATATACATTCAAGGCTTGAGATTGCAGATATTGTAGTAACTGCCATTTCTATTTAAATGGCCTAGGGTTTAATTCCTCTAGTAATAAAAGCAAGAGAATGATATTCAATACTTAGTATTTACACCCTCTGGTGGCCCTTTACTGTAAAGCTCAGTTTTATACTCTTAATCCAGTTTTGCTGCTTCAACACAATGTACTCATCAAATATAGTGTAATGTCTCAGAATACCTCCTCACCTCCACTACTTATGTTCCGTAACCTATCATGTATGGCAGGGATGCTCAAATAGATTTACCTGTGGGCCACATTACAAAAATGGCAAGGGGCCAGGGGCCAGTAGATAAAATTACGACATTAATGATACTTGATAACTTCTCTCTTTCAATTGCTTTATTTTCGCAAAATGTATCAAAGTACAATGTGCATGCACACAATATGTAAATAAATAAATGTGTTACATTTTCTTGCATAAACACAAAGAGCTGTTTCCATAACTGCACAAATTATTGCACATAACATGAGTAGCTGTTATAATAACATAACATGAGTAGCTCTTTGCCTGCCTGCCTGTCTGCCTGTCTGCCTGTCTGTCTGTCTGTCTGTCTGTCTGTCCATGAGTAGTTATTTGTCTGTCTGTCAATGAGTAGCTGTCTTACTGTCTGCCTGTTTATGAGTAGCTGTCTGCCTGCCTGTCTATGAGTAGCTGTCTGTCTGCCTGCCTGCCTGTCCAATTGTCCATGAGTAGCTGTCTGTCTGCCTGCCTGCCTAATTGTCCATGAGTAGCTGTCTGTCTGCCTGTCTATGAGTAGCTGTCTGCCTGCCTGCCTGCCTAATTGTCCATGAGTAGCTGTCTGTCTGCCTGCCTATGAGTAGCTGTCTGCCTTCCTGCCTGTCCAATTGTCCATGAGTAGCTGTCTGTCTGTCTATGAGTAGCTGTCTGCCTTCCTGCCTGTCCAATTGTCCATGAGTAGCTGTCTGCCTGCCTGTCCAATTCTCCATGAGTAGCTGTCTGTCTGTCTATGAGTAGCTGTCTGACTGCCTGCCTGTCCAATTCTCCATGAGTATAGCTGTCTGTCTGTCTGCCTGTCTATGAGTAGCTGTCTGCCTGCCTGCCAGCCAGCAAGTTGGTTAACAGAAAATAAATTGTTATGGCTGAGTAAAATAAAATACAATAAACACAATTTGCCTGAAAATAGATTACCCAGCTATGACCTTTTTCATGAAAAAAGAATGAGTAGTGATATGGCTGACTGAGTAAAATAAAACAATCTACCTGAAAAAAAATAGCTATAAGTGAAGAGCAATTTCCGCAATTTCCGCAATTACCATTTCCACAATTTCCATTTCCGCAATTTCCGCAATTTCCATTTCCACCATTTCCGCAATTTCCATTTCCAACTATTAATGGCAGCTGGGTTTCATCATTCAAATAAAATAGAATTCTGTCCGTTTAGCTATAAAATTATGTCAGGGAATAGGGATACACAGTATATGTCTTTCATTTGCATTGCATCTCCCCCCCCCCAAGCTTTTATTTTCGTTCGAGTAATAGTACAACTCTAATAGTATTACTTATAATAATGTAATTAAAGATAACTTCATTCAGATTTATTTATTTTTATTTCATTTTCCAGACTTTTTTTTCTTTTTTTTTGATTTTCATTGGTGGGCCAGTCATAATGGTCCCACGGGCCTGAGGTTGAGTATCACTGATGTATGGAATACTGCATAAAAGAAAATATTTATAAACCTGAAATAATGTGAGATGCACACCAATAGTTCAAAACTTAGTAGTTAAAAGAGAATTTTATTATTTTACACCAGTTTATTAATTGTCCGTGATACAGCAGTGATCATAATCAAACCCAGCATGCATTCTTATTCATAAAACCACAGAGGGACCCCTGCAGAGAATTTACATCAATTAGGACATTTTAATCAAACACTCACCATCTGCCATCTCACAGAACAGCTAATACATAAATTACATCCACTCCCATTCACACTATCACAGAACACATTTTCAAACTGGCTTTACAAGTGCAAAGCGCCAAAGGTTTTGTTCAGACTGTAGGCAAATCCAATTCTGATATTAAAGGACTGACTGTCCACAATGTTATTGGCAAATGAGCAGATCAGATTTGTGTATTCAGACGGTAATGACGTAACAACAAAGACATGAGTAATGCTAAATGGATATTTCGTCACACAACGGTGTCACTCACTGAAAATAGCAGTTATACAAGCTTGTGAGTTTGAAAATCGTCTATTTGTGGCGCATGACACTGCTGTACAACAATGTAAGAAATCTGATTTGAATCGCACTTCAACTCAACTAGGAATGTCTGAGTGCTTTTTTTCATACTTAATAAAAACAGATCGGATTCCAATCTAGAAAAAAAATTGGAGTTGGTCTGCCAGTCTGAACATAGCCAAAATAGCCAAAAGTCGAATCAACTCAAATGGGCCACATACATGCATACATACAACTTATAGCAACAAAAAAACACCATGAACAGAACATTGACGGATCCCCTGATTCTGTTGTTGTTTGCCGTTGAGTAACAGATTGAAGTATTAAGTCCATCGCCTCATGTATGTGTGTATGTTTAAAGGAGAATTTTTCTTACCTTTGTTTGTAGTTGTTACGTCCCCAAAAAAGAGGTCCAGGTGTTATATTATGCAAAAGTGCATTATTGGCTATTTCCCCTAATATAAGCCCTCAATGGGGGTTGGGTTTGTTGTGCTAATTCGCTTATTTCCATCGAAATAAGTAGTAAAGTGTGCTGCTTGGTATACTATTTACATTATGAAGAGAGGATATATACAAAGAAAATTGATTGAGCGATGGAAATAAGCGAATTAGCATAACGCCCAATTCAATTCAATTCATTGAGGGCTTATATTAGGGGAAATAGCCAATAATGCGCTTTTGCACAAAATAGCACCTGGACCTCTTTGGTGGGGACGTAACAACTACAAATATAGGTAAGAAAGCCTTCTAGTATGGAATTCTCCTTTAAGTCTGGTTTCTCAGAGTGTGAATGAGTCCGTCCACGGGATTGTAATTTTTTACGATGGTGTCTCATGCTAGCTCATCTACAAGCTCACAGCGTGTTGCATCATGACCCATTGTGAGCTTGTACAGTAGATCGGCTCTGACACACGACACCATCGTACGATGAAGAAAAAAAATTAATCAGGCTTAAGGCTGTAATGCAGCATAGGCCCTGTGCACAGATCTGTGCGTGGGCTGGGGCTGTTCTCCTGGGTTACTTTTAAGGCTGGCCTCGGGACAAACTTTCGTCCACCCTCTGGCTCCAGTTGGACCAGCCATTAGCGCAGTCATCACAGGCTTCTTCTATTCCACCACCATGCAGTCTTTTATTAACCAGTGTCCTCTCTCACCATGTGTGAACATCTACATCTGTTCCATTTTCGGCTTGCTCTCTGCCCCCCTCTCTCTGTCCTATCATTGGCCTTTGTGTGTTTAGCTGGAGACTGATAGAAGCCCTTGCTCATCGGCTGTGTCCAAGATTCGGCAGATGACCGGGGACTCAACCTGATAACAAGAAAGCAAAGGTAGACTATAGCAGTGATTCTCAACCGTTTTCATTTCAAGGACCCCCAGTTTGATATGCGTTTATTTCAAGGACCCCCAGTTTGATATGCATTAGGCCACAGACCCCCCATTTCATATGTTTTATCTCTGGCATCCCTTGAATCTACACTGTAAAATCCTCAGTGCTATCTCACCTGGTGTAAAAATGCATTAAGGGTCCATTTTGGTTCCTAAACTATCAATCATTTAGCAGGGAACGCCAAAAAGGACCATTGGGAGCCCAGAACCAATGTTGAGAGCCAGTGGCCTGCATAGTGCATGACGGCTTTGATCCGTGTCCCCCAATTGCACCATAAAGTACATCATATACTGAGTCACTGATCTAAAATATGAAGTTTCATGGCCTTCTGTTGTGACTTGGCGATGTATTGAGTCATTGCGGACAGTGTCATACAGTACATACTTTCAGTTAGTCTCATTACTACAGCAAAGCTTGTGTGGCTCAACTAGGTTTGTGCTTGTACATATCAGCATGGGCGATATGGGTATAAGCTCTAATTTAAAAAAAGATATATAAAAACTGTATAAAACAATAATAATTACTGTAATCCCTTTTCAAAACGAACGTTATAAATTGCTTCACTTCAAGTACGGTACTATAAAACTACCAATGTATAAATTAAATTCCAAAAAAGTTGCATAGAAAATAATCGGGGATAGAAAATGAAAAGATGTTTCTTGAATCGTGCATATTTATCTTACCCCAAGGATGTATTGACACATCTGAGGCTCCAGCATGTAGACAGTGACGGCATGGGGAGACTCAGACTCCTTGCACCTGACAGAGGACAGAAAAAATGGCATTAAGAAAACCTCCTGCAGATTTTATAAAAGACCATCCCATTCCCAACGTGTCATATGAACAACACTCACTTGAGCTTGACGATGACCTGCCTGGGCTTCCCTGTCAGATCACACACATCCCCATGGCCATAGTAGTGGGAAACCAATCTAAGAGCAAACGCAGATATGTTTTTTTAAAGTCTGTTTTACCCGGGTCAATAGCAAACATAGCAGAAATACAAGCTTGCAGTGAGACACATTGAGCTTGTGTGACACCATCTTAAGACAAAGTCTCAAATATAGCTTAAGCGATTAATGGAACTGCGAGGACTTACTTCACTTTCTGCACCCCGTCGTCCTTGAGTTGGTAGGAGCGAGCAACATTCTTCTTGGCCCACTCAAGATGTTCTTCGCCGTTCCAGTTCCCCACCACTACAATGTTCTTCCCTTGCTCTTTATCCTAATTGAATCATTTACATGAAACGTCAACACATACAGTCACTCATCCCGTTGGCATTGAAGAAGTGCTCTTTTATTTTATTTTTTAACTACAATTCTAATCTACATTTTTACTTCCTTACCTCATGGTACTGATGCACATGCTTCCCATAACAGAACTCGTACTTCCACCAGCCCACCCCCTGAAACACAAGTTATGGTAAGATTGACATTTTTTTCATTTGAAAATACATCTTGGTTGGTCGACAATGTAATACATTTTCATGCAAATTAGTCGCACAGGGGGGGGAAAGCCAGTGGTGTGTAAGGACCTTTACAAGTATGAGGGCCATGCCCACAGAAAGCATTTTTTGAGTTACCAGCACTTTTTTACCATGCATTTCACTGGTAAAGACGCGCAACTGCGCTCAAAAAGTGACTCTGTTTTTGTCTGGACTCTTCAAGCAACAGTGTAACTTTCGGAGAGGAGTGCCGGTCGTTTGATCATCCCGATTGTGTCTGACAACCTGGTAACTCACAAGCCGACATTGAATCACAACCTAAGAAGTCCATGTTTACATTGTTCCAGCAGCTAAGCTATTTGTGCTAATAATGCAGATGACAGGATGTTGGGAACTACCCATAGATCCGAAGTCCCGTTAGTCCGAACATGCACTGCTCCCGTGCTTGTGGTTAGGTTTGCTCCCGTGCTTGTGGTTAGGTTTAGGTTAGGGTTAGAGATAGGGATAGTAATTTCGGAACAATTAACCTTCTGACTAATGACACGGGCACCAGGATGTTTACAGCAATGATTGATAGGTTTGAACATTGCAGGCACTCCACTCATAAAACACTTTCTGTGTACACTGGCCCTAGAAAAGGTTTAGACATAGACTGGCTAGCAGCCAGCTCATGAAACAATTCTAAGGCACTAGGAACCAGTAGGCCTCACCCCATGAAGACAATATGAACCACTCAGGAACTCCTTGATCAGCTGGTCATCTGTCAGACGGGAGATATGTGTGGTTCCAACAGTGACTTGAGATTGCCCCCCAACAGTCATGGGCTTGTGGGTGGATGTGAAGGCCTCCTCTCTCACAGGTGAAACCGGCTCCTGTAACATTGTCAGACGTTAATCTTCACACGCGAGGTGCCTACACACGTTTCACTCTCTCGTCTTTTCTGTACATTGTGTTGCTCACCTCTTTGGTCTCTGGAGTGGCGCTGAAGGGTGGTTTGAGTTGTTCCTCCCGCTCTTTGTCCAGCTGGTCGAGCCGCAGCGGCCGCAGTGGGGAGCCTGCCAGAGCCTGGCAGAATATAGCATTCACTGGAGAGGACTTGAACCTAGGTAGGAGATAAGAGAGTAGGGCTGGGCAATTAACCGAAGAGATATCAATTCAAAACATTTCAAGACATTTAGTACCTCTAACCCTGGGGTGGGCAACTTTGATGATGGAGAGGGCCACACTATTTCCATACTCACCCAGTTGGCCACAAGCAGATCCACAAGCTTAATACAATCATTCCCGGGATTCCTTCAAAATAGGAGTTCTGGGGTGCCGGGAAAACATGGCCGCTTTTACTTTGAACCCCCCCACTCTGAATGGGTGCATTTTCAGAGCATGTTTATTTGAATTATCAATCAATCAATCGTGTTCCGGCTTGGACCAATGGAACTAACATAGTTAAGCGATTTCACCCCCAAGGTTTTAAATAAAATATACTTTCGTTTGTTTCTACATTATTTAGTTATTTATATGATGATACTTTTTTTTTCCTTTTTTGTTTTTGCCAAATATTTGGTGGCCGACCCATGGCCCACAGGTTGAGAACCACTGCATTGCACGATGGGGTACCTGTATTTTGGGTGTGAACAGAGCAGTGGCGTCAACACCACCACCTCATATTCACAGGTGGTGACCTCAGCGATAGACAGGATCTCGTGCTTGGCCTCTGGATGGCACACGTACAGCACTGACGTGGCGCGTGGCTGGTTCTGCTTCAGCACACAAGGGGTCCCATTTCCCATGCCTACTGAGTAGTAGGGAGTCAGCTGGCCCTCAATATTCTTAGAAGGCACCTAGGCGCAGTCAAACATTAGAATAATCATGATTAGTAATATAATTGAACCACATGAGCCCTAGCGTCCCTCTTGTGGGAATCATAATAGGGATTAGATAGCAGATCTACAAGTACACAACACGCCACTTAGCGTGAACGTTGTGCGATGTATTGTGTGGTTGTACTAGATTTGGTGTAGAGGGGAAAACAGGAGGAGACCAATTATAGACCCTTGGGGCATCCTGGTCAACTAAGTATACAGGGTTAAAGTGCTTCATAATAATAACAATAAGAAGAAGATTGGGGAGGATGAAAGGCTCCAGAGATAAGGCATTTCTTTATTACACCAACCTCTTTCACAGTGTCTGCCTTCACGTCATCTGCTTCATCAACTTTCTCTGTAAAAACAAATAAGAAAATAATTCCTAGCATTATCACACTGAGATGCAGAAATGACAGACACAGATTAACTGATGAAGTATATAAATGAACAACAGTAAACCATATGCAATTCATATTCATGGGGTTCACAAATAAACACTCACCTGTCCCTGTGGTGTGACTTGTCTTTGCAGCCATGTTTCCCAGAAAGTATTCCTGAACACTTATTTTCTATAGACATAATAGGTTGTTTTTAATGTATGCTGTACTGTAAGTGTCAGGAAAACATCAAATCATACTAAACAGTTAAGAGCTAAATGAACATTTTACTGTGTAATGTTCTACATTTCATATTGTTGGTGGAGCAATGCTCACCTGGCCCGTTTCCTTCTCTTCGTGGTATTGTCTTACGTGTTTCCCGTGGCACACTTCATATGTCCAGTAAGACTCGATCTGCAATGATCACAAGGGGATTACGGTAATAGACACTTTAGTTTAGCCCGTTCTGGGCAGGAACCCCTTTTGGTGTTGTAAGCAAGCTCAAGCTCGTGCCGCGTTACGAGCTTGTAGATCTACTATTTTTGAAAAATCTTTAAAATGTGGCACAAATCTTTGAATGTACATTCTCTCAGAGTGAACATTTTTTTAACTAAAATCTTTGCTTCTGGAAGGGGGGGGATTTAGAGTAGATTTGTAGAATCTTTTCTCAGGTCTAAATGATTTAAAATGAACATTCAACTAACCAGTCAGTCTGATTATGTTTTATAATCAATTACTTTGACGAACTGGTGCACCCGTAAAATCACAGCAAGCACTACAGCTGAGAACACCTGACTGGAAACGTCTACCCCACTTTGGGCAAGTTGAAGGCTCTTACCCTGTAGGAGCAGCTGCTCTGTTTGAAGAGAGGCTCGAGCAGGAGCGCTGGAGTGGCACCGGCATAGTCCTTATCATCACCCTGGAACACAGACAGCACTCATTAAATGTGCTATATAAAAAAATTTGACCTGATCTAATGATGGCCTAAACGTATAGGAAAAAAAAAAAAACTCCCACACACTGTCCGCAAATGTTGCTGTCAGACACTGTAAGCTTTTTTTAATTATTAAGACAGGTATATACCATTGCATACTGTTGTTGTTATGTTTTGACTGCGTTTTTTCTTGCATTTGAGGACAGTGAGTGTGGGAGTTTATTTTATGTTTTTGAATTAACTTAACTGTGCTGCCTTACAACAGAGAGCTACAGGCTGGGCTTATTAAATTACTGATGACAGCAAAAACATTAATTTAAGAAGAAGAACCAAGACCGCCTCCACCAGCATCACATTGATCTATACATTCTTCTACACTTGATCTACACTTCTGACCAAAGTGAGCATTATGTATCACTATCTCCAATTTAGTTCTTGTCCATAGTGTTAGACTTAGAACTAGCTAGAGTTCTCCTTCTTACGCTTAGGATGCAGAGCCAACCCACAATCCCAATTAAAAACAAGGTTGAGGACCACAATGGAAACAAGACCTGCTACAGCTTTTCTTTAGTATAATTATAAAATCGTACCACTGTACTCTTTGCAAAATGTTAATACAATATTCAATCAATTAATGAGATCCTGTATGTAGTATGTACTTACCGGTAGAGGTGTGTGTGTGTGTGTGTGTGTGTGTGTGTGTGTGTGTGTGTGTGTGTGGCGCGCGCGCACAGTTTGTTGTACATAATGATTAGAGATGGAGAGGGCTTTAATTAATCACTCACCTCATCACCGGATGCCAGGGAAGGCAGGATACATTTATATTTCTCCTTCTCTGCTGTTGTCATAATGACGAAGTCATCTTCATTGTAAAGTGGACCAGATACTGGCTGAAACGCAAAAGGCCGGGGTTAAGCTATAATAGACAATTAACACATTTACTCGCCAAAGCGATGCGTGGACATTGATACAGTACGTCTAGCCCGAAATCGATAAATAGATCTACGAGAATTTACATTTTGGATACAGTCATACAGTCCATTGTACAAGTCTGACAGTCATGAAGATAATGTTCATATTTGCAGGTCATTACCAGCGTGAATTCAGCTCCTGGCCAGTTGATCTTGAATGGGATCTCATCAGTATATGACGGGTAGCCTCCTCGGTTCGCTGACACACTGCTGCAAACCTCCAGCAACACACCGCCGAGAAACACTACCAGCAGCAGCCCGTCCATGGTCGCCCCCTCCTCCTCCTCCTCCCACCCCAGCCGGAGTATCGACTCCTATCCTGTTCTCCACCACATGTACCCGTAGTGAAAAGCCTACAATCTCTATGAATTCCAAACTGATCGAGGCTTCACATACTATAGGAAAAGCGATGGATGATACCGATGTCAAGTTGTCAACACAGTAAGTAATAGGGAAACAGGAAGTGAGTCGTCTGCCTGCCACGTAGATTTCCTGTCGTATGCCGTCAAACAACGCCCCCTGCCCGTGGATGTATTAAATAGCAACATTTAAAAGAATACTCTACTAGACTTTTCTATTTAAACAAAAATATTTGAAAGTTAATATAGTATTACAAACACAATTTTGCCTGGAATTGTCTGAGGGGAAAGTGTTGAAAATGGCCTGTTAGTATGATCACCATGCATCCAATATGAGGCAAATATTTTCTAGATTTCCTTTTGTTTTAAGTAGCATGTGACATGTCAAACTAGGGGGCTTTCATGATGCTGAATCCATTCCAAACATTAGTTTTGCACAAAAAAACTCCTTGGGAGTGTGACATCACAAATGTGATGTCATTTTGGGCTAAGTGGCTATGGCCAAATCTAGCCCAAAATAAGTGATTTTAACTTTTTATGCAAAACTAAGAGGCCTTCCACACGAGAACGGCTCGGATTCAGCATCATAAAAATCCCTAGTTTGACATGCTACTTAAAGCAAAAGGAAATCTAGAAAATATTTGCCTTATATTGGATGCATGGTGGTCATACTAACAGGCCATTTTCAACACTTCCCCTCAGACAATTCCAGGCAACTTTTTTCTGTTATTCAGGATATATTGAAGATACAAAATCAGCTGAGTTTGGGTTTTTTGCAATTTGTTTGAGGTCAAATTACATTATTACTGGACTACTGGTGTTGTGCGTGTGGACTTAGTTAACATTAAGGAAGTATTTAGACAGGTACATGGGTATCTTGGTGGTGTATCAAATCTTGTGGACCAGATTGCAAGATGCTGTACACGTCAACCCTAAGCCATTCCAGCCTATCAAAGTGGACAGGGGTGAGGTGGGTTTGGGGAATCAGGCCAAGTAATATAGCCTGACAACCAGTTTGTTTTGGGAAGTCTGGAGTCTTGTTTTAAGGGCCTTTGAGGCAGGGCCAAATTAGCCATTGGGCCGTTGGGGTCGCGGCGCAGGGGCCCTTCCCTTCAGGGAAACTGGACTGCACGGTACTGTGTTTGAGGCCATGAAAAGGGCTCCTGGGGACCTTTATTGGCTGATGATTGTGTCAAATTTAGGTAAAAAAGATGATAAAAAGATTAAAAAGACCTGAAAGGTTTGTGCGCATGCACGCTATAGGGGCCCCGCAAACGATACTGGCCCAGGGGCCCTTGTGTGGCTTAATCCGCCCCTGCTTTGAGGTGCTGTGGTACCAGAGGTGCATGCATAGTCGAAGAAACCAAGCTTGGGCTCCTGTAAGGGTCTTCTTCAGAGTGTTTTTGTTGACCAGTGAGGAGATCTTGTTCTTTGGTTGACTTTTTTGATTATGTTGGTGGCCATTTTATCACTGGAAAGATTTGCCTCCAGGATGGAACCAATCCTCATAACAAAACCGCTCTCAAAGCCTACTTTATCAATCAATGATAAAATGGTAAAAAATTATAATAATTAATGGTTATTCATGATTCAGAATCAATTGCAAGCATTCGTTTTGCACGAAAAACAGCAGCAGCCAGCAGTGCCTGTGATGACTCCCGTGACAATCATAAGAACTCTTCCACTCTGTCCACCACGTGTGCAGGACCGTGCAGGGGACCCTTCAGCTTCAGTGCCCAGTGGGCCTATCATAGGTGGTACCTCAGAGATGCTAATCCAGCCCTGGCAATTTAGGATGGAAAATGGACACAAAGGGGGCATACTCCCAACCAGGGGGAGGCAGCAATGTGCCGAAAGCCATCTAGACTGCCGGAAATTACAAGAAGACGAAGAAGATGATGAAGAAGAAGAAGAAGAAGAAGAAGAGCTTATTTGTCTCGCGAGATTTGCCAACACAAACACACAGCAAACTGCGCATTTGCGCAACGCACAGCATAAAGATGTCGGCAGCCGCATCGTGGCTCCACCAGCATTCTAACAGTAACAATAACTATAATAATACTACTGCTACTACTAATAACAAGATGCGGTTAACCGAAGCTCTTCTGACTCTGATGAAACAACCTCACACACATTTACCCGACCTGCTGGACAACTACAGACAGCATGGAGGGGTCGGCACACTGCAGGTACACAAACACTACACTACACACACACGCACGCACGCACACACACACACACACACACACACACACACACACACACACACACACTCTCTCCTCTCTCACACACAGCATGTTGAGACAGAGGCACGTGTGTGTGTGTGTGTGTGTGTGTGTGTGTGCGTTAGTTTAGCATTATCCCAATGCAGGGCTAACATAATGTTGTGTCTATGATATGCTATAATACTAAAGCAGGGCTTGCATAATGAATAAAGGGTCCATTTGGTTCCATTTGTTACACTCTCAGAGTTACAGAGCTGGTTTCATGTGTATACACTCAGTTATAGTTATAGACCTGTAATAAGGCTTAATTTGTCCATTGTACACACACTCACTCTGTTTGTTACAGACCTGGTTCCATGTGTATACTCTCAGTTATAGTTAAGTTATAGACCTGCAATAAGGGTTAATTTGTCTATTTGTACACACACTCACTCTGTTACAGACCTGGTTCAATGTGTATACTCTCAGTTATAGTTATAGACTTATAGACCTGTAATAAGGGTCCATTTGGTTCCATATACTTCTGTAGAATGATGGTTTCTTTCGTCAATTTTTTAAATTTTGGTCTAAATGTTAAGTAACTTGAATAGAAATACAAATAACCATTAAAAACAGATGTGATAAAGTGTATCGTGATATATTTTTCCATATCGCCCTACGCAATGTTGGATCATGTTCTCCTGACACCTGACATGATGTTCTTCTCTTTTACTCAGAGCTCCAGTGCAGTGGGAGGTCTGGTGGGATTCAGCAACGCCAAGCTGTCCTCCAGCAAGACCAAGTGAGTGAACCACATGCTGTATGATGTTACTTATCTCACAAACCACCAAAGTGGACGAAGCGGGATTCTAAAATAAAAGATGCAAGACTAGTGTTCTCAATACAATAGGAGAAATTGCATCTGAGCCAGTCTTGCATCTTGTATTTTGGAGTGCCGCTTTTTCCGCTTTGGTGGTTTATGTGTTAAGTTGTATTTAATATTTATAACGGCACCACTGCCTTAACCAATTTACAATTTAGGCATTTAGCAGAAACTCTTAATCCAGAGCGATTTACAGTAAACAAGAACAATACAAAGCAATACATCAAATACATAGAAATAGTCTTCAAGAATCATAAGCAAGCTAAGAACCTAATATCTGTCTAACAGTAGATTATCTGTAATTTTGGGGTCATATTATAAATAAATAAATAAATTGGCATCTGAAAATATATTGTTCCGCCTCGTGTTTAAACGGGTTCATGTGTTGCTGTTGCAGGTTCGAGGGGGTGTGTCTTCTGGCCGTGCTCATCAGAGACAGCTCCAGTGAGGTGTTCCAACAGCACTGTCTGGCCTGGCTGAGGTCTCTGCAGCAGATCATACAGGTGTGTGTGTTTGTACAGTTGAGTACAGTTGAGAACCCCTGTATTTAACCCCATGCTTTGCATCTGTTGCATCTGCCCGTGTGAATGCAGCATAACGTAGTGGCAGGATACGAACGTCCGTACCCCCCCGCGCTGTGCGCACCAAACTACATGGGCAGGTGCTCCTTTGAGTACTAGCCCAAAATAATTGTGTGCACCCCTGTATACAGTATATTCCTGCAGTCTCAGGCCCCTGTGTATATATTTAATGTATTTCTACAGTCTCAGGCCCCTGTCCAGACCTTTATGTAATGTTTTCCTACAGTCTCAGGTGTGTGTGTGTTAGCAGTCTCAGCTCTGCAGGCCTTGCTGCAGTTCTAATGTTCTATATTCCTACAGTCTCAGGCCCCTGTCCAGACCATGCAGCTAGCGGTCTCAGCTCTGCAGGACTTGCTGCAGTTCGCTGCCCAGATAGCAGAGCTCTCCAGAGAGGTCGGCCTCAACTCTATCCTGGGGATCCTGACGTCGCTGCTGGGCCTCAAGGCCGAGGTAACCTGTCTCACCTCTATCACACCTGTCTCACTCTCTGCTGGGCCTCAGAGCAGGTAACATTAAAATAAATGAAGAAAGAAGTTCCAGACCCATAGGAACCGATTCCGGCGAGCCACCCCGCGTCCGAAAAGGTTGAGAAATGACAGTTACCGTGTGGGGGTCCCTCTACTGTACCCTCCTCTACTGTACTGTACTGTACTGTCACTTCACTAAACACCACCCCAAGAGCAATTGTCCAATGCCAATCCAAATAGTTTAGCAAGGTCTGTTGCTAAGGTGGACAAACTTCCGTCACCTCATAGCTGTCAATATTATTTTGCATGGCTGTGTTGTTGAACAAATACACAGCTAAACGTCAGGAAAGTTACACGACTGACCCACCCAGGTGATGTTAATAATACTACTAATGACCGTAGTCTTAATGAAAACTCCTGTTGTACGGTCGTTGAAAGTTGATATTTTTTTGTATACCTCTAACATTTTCTCGTGTTTCTAGTTTATTGAAATAATGCCATGCACATTTTGTCCAGTGCATACTGCATAGCCTACTGCAGGCCTTGTTGATTCGATTTAGAAGACATTTTGAAGCTCTTGCTACTGAAGTGATTGATACCTGTCCATTCAAACTCTAGACGGGCCGCCCCAAAGTTATTAGTGCAGCCGCGCCCGGCAGCCGGCGAAGTTCTCAACAGGCCCGAAAATTAAGATCTTACCCCCCATGCCAAAGCACCAGCACTCGCTCAGCGGTCTGCTGTCACCCAGGTGGATATGTTGACCTGAAAATTTTATCGTACTGTGCGCTTTCTCGACGACACTGCAAACGAGTGCAACCTCAATGTCTTCGGAGAATAACTAAAGGTTTGAGTGAATGAATGAACATGTGTTGTTGTTTATATTGCAGTGTGAGTTGGCAGCCATGGAGGGGATGACGGCGTGCATGACTTACTTCCCTAAAGCCTGCGGATCACTCAGGGTGAGTTCTGGACACACACAGCGGTAGGGGGAGTGAGAGAGCGGGAGGAGATGAGAGGGTTAGCGAGGAGAGAAGAAGAAAGTTTGTTGTACTGAGGTTGCACTTTCCAGTCTTTGTACACGTTGAATAACCTCGCCTCACCAGGCTTTCCACCTCGGAGGAAAGCCTGGTCTCTGTTTCATTTCGGGTATATGATCCGCTCGGGAGCGGATGATATCGTTACGTCATGTTGTAGTATTGTTTTATAGTCGACAGGCAGGAACAATCAAACGGAACTTCCTTTCCCCTCAAACCGGAAGAATAACAATAAAAGCTCTCGTAGCCTGCAGCTTTTATTGAGAAAAATCGGTTTGAGGGAAAAGGAAGTTCCATTTGATTGGTCCTGCCTGTCGACTACAAAACAATACTACAACATGACGTAACAATATCATCCCCTCCCGATAGGGGTGTCAACAAATTGATTAGAATCGCGATTCCCGTTATGAACGATTCAAAATCGATTCATAATTTCCAAAAATTGAGTGTTTGTGATATGAAATGTAAGCTTACCCTAATCACAGTAAACATCATGGCTTCAGTCATTTTCAAGTTACTGTAGTATTAGTCACTTCAGTTGGCTGGAGTAGATGGAGTAGTGTGATGAAATCCTATGTATTGAATTGAGAATAATTTTGAATAGAGAATCGTTTTGAATCTGAAAAAAAAAAATGGATTGAGAATCGAGTTGAGTTTAGTCGAATCGTGACCCCAAGAATCGGAATCGAATCGTGGGACATCCAAAGATTCACAGCCCATGGATGCTAGGATGGTTTGCTTGTTGGCGTCCTTTCTTAAAACAAGCATAAAATACACAGGATATACTGTGTTGTATTTAGTCTTCTTTGAATAAAACACCATTTAGTCTAAAGATCAAAAACCTTAGTCAACGTAGTCTTTCGTCTTAGTCAACAAAATGAACACTGGTTGTGTGTCTTGTTGTCAGGATAAACTGGGAGCGTTCTTCATCTCCAAGATGAACAGCAACGACCACACGATCCAGGAGGTTTGTAATCACTACAGCTGTTTATTATATTGATCCTTAAAACTGTTTAGTTGCAAGTAGTTGCATTGGTGTGGTTTGGGCCTAAATTCGTCTCGCATAAGAATTGTGGTCCAAAAATAAACCAAACTGTCCGCGATATTTCGTCATATTTGATACAGTCTGTTGCTGGCAAAAACATACTAATTCAGCAGCAGTAACATTAGCGTTGAGTCAAACCACAGGGATGATTTGTTTATTTTTGGAACACAGGTGAACTGTCTTCATGCCAGGTGTGAAAAAACTATTTAGTTGGCTTAAGTTGTGGCAAATCTTACCACTAGCTTTCTTCACAGATGTGTCTACTATCACAGAAAAAAATGTTCCAACCCAACTCCCTTGGGAAACTTTGTGACAGCTGCTGAAAGTTGGGGTACCATTCATTATCAACCAATATAAGGCAAAATTTTCCAAATTTCATCATACTTTAAGTATCATGTGACATGTCAAACTAGGGGGTTTTCAAGATTCAGAATCCATTGCAAGCATTAGTTTTGCACAAAAAATGCCCATAGCGTCATCACAAATGTGATGAGGTCAGCACATTTGGGCACATTTGGGCAAGTGGCTATGGCCGAATTTAGCCCAATGAGTATTTCCGTGCAAAACTCATGCTTGGAATGGATTCAGCATCATGAAACCCCCCCCTGAAAACCCCCTAGCCCCCCCCCTCGCTATTCATGTCAGTGGAAGTTACTCAGTAGCGTTTTGAAGCACCCGGAAGAACCGTCTCAGAAAGTCTACTTCCGCATTTTACCGGAGGTGGTCAAATGCGGAAGTGCAACCGAGCATGCAATGTTAAAGCCTATCTGAAAAACTGTCTTCCTGTCTGATGTAGAAAAACTGTCTTCCTGTCAGGCGGGGTGTAATAAACCTATCTTCCTGTAGGTGGCATGCGAGTGCTACGGCCGCCTGCCCTCTCTGGGCGGGGCTGTGGACAGAGGCGGTGGCCGCGCCGAGGGCTGGACCAATCAGATCCACTGTCTGCTGGCGTCTGCCAATGGCATCCTGGCTCAGCTCTACCAGGGTTCAGAATCAGGTAGTGTATCGGGGGTGGGGATAACAAGCTCACAACGACTCGCATTGTCATACATGGAAAACTGGCGGCCCGGGGGCTTAATGTGGCCCACAAGTTAATATCCGAATACTATAGTAATACTAATACTATTATTGATTTCTGCTGTTATAATTCCAAACATGACCACTTTAATTACCGTAGTTCAGTCTATATTAGTAGCTTAATGACTAGTATAACAATTGTATTGTCTTTTTAAGTCTAATGTATAAGTTCATAAAGTTAGCATTTGAAAGGCATTTGAAATTAAATATTTGTTTTACTTTTCAGGATTCCAATTCAAAAATAGCAAATTATTATTCAGGATTTCAATTATAGCTGATCTACAAGCTTGTAGATCTGTAAGATCTTGTACAATCCTGAAATAGCTTGACATTTTTGTATATTTTAGCACAGGCTACACAGCTATTGCATGGGTGGTCACTGGCACAAATGTTTTCTGATGAGTCGGGTCTTTGGGGACGAATGCATTTTTTATTTGGGGGTCGCCGGGGCTTAATTGCGTAATCTGTGATTTAGATCAAAGTAGGGATGGCCACCGACAACCGTTAGCCATTTATTAATTTGTTTACCGACAACACTAACGGCTAATGGTTCACCGATAAAAATAAAAATATTTTGAAGCGCCGAGAGCGGGCACCGCGGCCAAAACACCAAGCACACGCACACACACACACACACACACACACACACACACCCTCTTTCCACCTTTACTGTCAGTGCAACCACGCATGTGCCGTGACTTACTTCCCCCAAAACAAAAACACCAACGCAACTGCATGAAGTACTAGTGGAAGCAGGAGGGAAAAAGAAAAAAAGACGAAAACACACACAGCATTGCGCGCCCGCAGATCTGCCCTTCATGCAACGAACGTTGGTTCCTTAAATGGCAGATCTGTCGTTTTATGGATCATAGAACGAACGTACCGGTATGCTGTTAGCTTGTTGCTAACGGGACCCCCCCCCCTCTCTCTCTCTCTCTCTCTCTCTCTCTCTCTCTCTCTCTCTCTAATCCTTCCTGAACGGTCCGCGATACATATGTGCGGATAGAAGACTGTAGCCAACGCACTAGTGCACTGATTGACAGCAGGCCGCGTGTAAACGGTGTATTTGTCTATTTTTAATGCGCAAAACAGCGCTTTTTTTTCCTTAACGGCTAACGGTTAATTAGCCGGCAAGTCCTGGCGGTAACCGGTTAATACAATCTTTCCATTTGGCCATCCCTAGATCAAAGATAAAATGGTGGGAAGATTTCAGCTACCGTTGGGAGTCAATGAAGGGCGAACCATTACATTGACGGACCAGCCACTTCCGGTGTGTTGTTGTGCAACACACACTGATAGACAGTAGCATAGCTCTGTTCTGACGCGTAAGAACAAACTGTTTAAGAACACTTTTGTACAGGTCTGCATATGGGCAATAGTGAGCAGTGCTCTCTAAATGAATACATATAACGCATTAAAAGATGGAGATCTCCGTCCATGGCAGTAAATGTGTGGGGGTCCTTGGAGCTGAATGCAAATTCATCTGGGGGTCCTGGACATGGACAAGTTTTAGAAACACTAGCCTAACAATCGTTTTTCGTGATGCATCTCCAGCTTGTAGATCGACTGTTTTCAAACTGACTGTGTGTGTGTGTCTCTGTGTCTGTGTCTGCGCACACAGAAGGTACAGTCCAGTATGAAGGTCCAGGGTTAGAGGTTCCATTTCCACCTCTCGACGACTGTGATCCTCTGCTGTTTATCCACTTACAGCACCGCTACCGAGCCCTGTGTACTGCCCTAAAGTACACTCTGAGGTATACTAGTACACTACGTCTCCCCTTATCCATTTGACATGTTGTACTAAACACTTGAAGTCAGACATGAGGACAGAACATTGCCGTTATGATCAATCTGTAGATTCAGAGTAAATAAACACATTATTGTCTGCTGTGTTGCTTTTCGATGTGTACACTGTGTAATTTTATAGAGCTATCCAAAAAGCACGGTTTTATTTGATAGGGTGTGTGGACACGTCTTTAGCAAGTATTAAAGTAGTTCAAATAACACTAACCTAATACTATTATACTAATAAAGATCAAGGGAAAAGATACTTTTTTTTTACAGTACAATAATAAAGTTTACACATGTATGCAAATAAACAGGCCAACGGCATAAACAATATTAGTTTACCTCTTCTACAAAAATAAAAGTTGCTGTCGCGCGTGCCAAGCTGTCATTCTCTTGTAGCTATTATATATCGTACTTGACTTGTGTTATTTATTTATTTCCCACCACGGAGTAACCTCACGCAGCAGACTATCCAGCATGTATCTTCCACCTCGGAGACACCGGCTGTGTCGGTAGGCCAATCAGAGGCAGACGGGGCGTTACCATGTCTATGCTCGGACGTAGAAAGAATATACGCCCGCCACAAGTATATATTTTCAATGGCGAGCACTAGATTGAAAGCCCACTTTCAAACGGAAACTGAGTCAGGAAGTAAAAATGTCCCGCGATTGTCATTTAATCCACCCAAAACATACCTTTTGTAAGATAGGATCAAAACGATAAGAGAAAGACCATTAGAAAACATCTAATCAGTTAAAATGTTTTTCAAAATAGTAAAAAAAACAACAAAGGCAAATAGGTTTAGGGGTAATGTCCCTGCATTTTGTCTGGTTTGTCACGTGTGTGTGTGTGTGTGTGTGTGTGTGTGTGTGTGTGTGTCAGTTTTGACCCCAAGGCAGCGCTACGTTTGCCCGTCAGACAAGTTCTCAACCTGGTGTGTCGAGCTTTGGCTGTCACTGCGAAGAGCATAGTGAGTACACACACACACACACACACACACACACACACACACACACACACACACGTGCAGGCACAAGCTTGTCTGTAGCGCTATCGTCTCACAGCTAGAAGGTCCCGGGTTTGATTCCCGCTGGTGATGCTGGGGTGCGTGTTCTCTCCTCCGTGTCATCAGTGACTGCGTGTTGTCGAAAGGGCCTTTCTGTGTGAAGTTTGCATGGTCTCCCGAATCTCCCCGTGTCCTCTAGGGTAGGTACCCTCACAAAAAACATGCTATAATCCTGGTCTCCATACTGCCTCCCCTGGCCAGCCGGGGTGCCTGATGAATGGGAAATTAAAGGAACTGGTTCCACACGCTACATCCAACCAGGGACATTCTGTCAGGTGAAAAGAAGCGGCTTTGACTCCTCATGCATTGAAGGAAACATGAGGTCAGTCCGTTGCTCTCCCCAGGTTGGCAGAGGGAGTGTAGCGCCCAGGATTACATTAGACAATTGATACCGGATGAAAAAATTAATAAATTGGTTACAAAAATTGGGGGCATTATCATGCCATCAAGGCCTGCCAAAACACATGTTCGACTAAATCAAATCAAATTGAGTTGACTAAAAACGTATGATCTGTCAACTAAAACTGAAACATTTAAGTTGACTAAAATGTGACTAAATCTAGATGTTTTGTGTGTCAGAATTCGACGGGAGACGGAGCGTTCAGGCTGTTGGTTCTGCCTGGAGTTCACAAGAACACTATGGAGGTGTTGAGTGCACTTATCACAGCGTGAGTACACGCACGCAATGTATTTCAGGGTACACCACAAGGTGCCGTTTTTCCAGTAGTTGCGTTTCCATCAAGGTGTTTTTTTTAGAACATTTTGGATTTTTGAGCTTACATTTCTGAATGGAAACGCCTCAAAATTCGAAAGTCACATTTGCGCTTGAAGGGGCTGGATTTTGGGGCTTTATCGGTTTTATTTGATATGACGTGTGGATGTCTTAGGCATCAGTGTTAACAGTCTCTGGACAGCATAGAGGACTTGCAGCCCAATCGTCTGTGTATAATATTTTTCTATAGCCTAAAAGAACATAAAGTAAAATAAATTGTCAAATAATAGTTGACAGGCAAAATAGTGCCACCTACTGCTTATTTCATGAACTTATCTCCCAAGAATCGCTGTTTATTGTTGAATGGAAACGGGGCAAAATGAGCATTTTTTTTTTTTTCAAATTTCTGTGAAAATTCACTTCCTATTTTGTGTGTGTGTGTGTGTGTGTGTGTGTGTGTGTGTTTTTGTTTGTTTGTTTCAGGGTACACGGTGCCATGGTCCCGTACGCTACAGTCCTACAGAAGCTCTTCTCGCAAACTTTGTCAGCCTGGACGCCTCTACCTGAGACCACTGTGGGGCAGCAAAGAGCTTACTGGTAACGCACGCACACAAAAAGGATCAGAAAGCATCAAAAGACGTTCTACGTGACGAATGAGTTAACCTATTCGGACCTGACAACAGGTTCTACAAAACGTCTTCTAAATGCTGACAGTTTACTGAAAAACCCTATGTTTCTAACTAATTCATGTCAAGGACATCAAAATGTATTGGGCCGCCGACCCTGATCTGAAAATATGTTGTTCCAGGGACCCCCCCCCCCAGAAGCAAAGATATGAGTTAAAAACGTTTTGCTGTGAAAGAATACATATTCAAAGATTTGCACACATTTTCACGATTTTTCAAAAAAGCTTTTTCCAAAAGCTAAAGTTAAAAATCGAGATCACCGCAAGTTCATTCCATCGTGACTTTAAACTTTGATGTAGACATTGTAGACCATGGCAAAACTCACATCTGGTCAAGAGCTGTCAAGAGCATGAAGCAGATACGCAAGCCCCTCTGCAGACAGACAATGTCACATGAAAACCTTCGCTGTTGTCATAATTATTCCTACTGTGTGTACAGAACCGAAATAGGGAACCGACTAACGATACCCATCCCTAGTAAGAGTGCAGGTCTGTAATAAAGTATTTAATGTAATCCATTCCATTCCAGCTCGGTCAGGGTGCAGGTCTACCAGACCTTACTGCTCTGGGTTCGAGTGGGCGGGGCGTCGTCCGGCGTTCTCCAGGGAAGCCACACCCACTCGGAGCTGCTGCTAGGACACCTGCTGAGTGACATCACACCCTGTGCTGACGCCCTAAAGGTGAGGGGTCACATGACAAGGTCAAAAGGTCAAGGTCACATGAAAGGTAGACGCCTCCTTCGGCTCTGGGGTGTTTGTGTCTCCATAGACATGGAAAGGTAGAGGCCTCTTTCGGCTCTGGGGCGTCTGTATCTCCATAGACATGGAAAAGTAGATGCCTCCTTTGCAGCTGCGTAACTAGACGTCAGTAGGCACCCACGCAGGCTGGTCAGCGGGTGCCTGTATAGCGTCTTGGTTTATGAACAGCGGGGCACTGTACAGTAGTTGTGATTTGTGAACGTACCTTTCGTTTCGTGATTGTGAATAGAGCAGCAGCATCCGCAGCCCAGCGCAGTCGGGACACAGGAGAGCCCACTGCACACTCACCACTTCTGATTTCCTTAGCCTACACTCCACCAGAGCAGTTGGGGTTTTTTTTCTCATGCCAATAAAGCTCCTTTTGGATTGAATTGATGAGTCCCGGAAAAGACATGCTGTGATTGGCCAGTAGTCATTGAGTGGCAGTGATAGCAGGGTGCCTTCCGCACTTCCACTTGACTTCCGCCTTCGTTGGAGACACATCGCTCCAAAGAACTGCAGTGGCCAATGAGGCATCTATTTTTGTTTAATATCTATGTTCACCCGCAAAAAAATTATAAAATGGTAATAATCATAAAAGCACTGTCACACAAATGTTGATGAAGTATAGTAATACAAACGTCTGTGTGTGAGTGGGCGCGCGTGCGTGTGAGTGCACTGCTCAGACCACCCCCCTCAGAGGTTGTGTGTGTGTGTGTGTGTGTGTGTGTGTGTGTGTGCAGCTCCGACCAGCCCCCTCAGAGGTCCCCCGCTCTCGGCCCGGCCCTCGCTCCAGGAAGCCCCTCCTCCTCATTGACGGTGGCTCCTCCCTCCAGAAGAAAGGAGACCCGCTAGCCAATCAGGACACCTGCCTCGCCGCCCTCAAAGGTTCGCTCGTTTCAGTAGTGGTGGAAAAAGTACTCGCATTACTTAAAAATCAGACTGTCTGAAGTGAGTACTGTACTGTACTGTACTGTACTGTACTGTACTGTACTGTACAAGCTCTCCTCCCTGGCCTGTGTGTGTCTGTGTTGGGCTGTGCAACAGTGACACTTGGTGGTGAACAAAGGCTATAACGCTATTTTCGTGCTTGGACCCAGGGACACAGACACACACACACACACACACACACACACACACACACATAGCTGTCTATAGGAGTGGTTGCACCACTCAAAAAGTGCCGTAATGTTTTTCCACCCTAAAACATGATCATCAGGTATTATTATATGAGGAGGATTCTTTTCAAAAAAGTGTACAGTATTTGTTAAAATGTCGTTTTGATGTGGTATGCCTGGTTTGTCTGGTGGGTGGTGATCCACCTGCACTGAAGCCACACCCATAGCTGTTGTATGATAAAGGGCGAGGGGATGATATTGTGATGTCACTATATCACTGTTTTTTGTTTCATTGACACGTTTTTCTGTCAAGGTTTCAGCCTCTAGGAAAAACCCTAAATACAAAGGGAAGACACATTGCACATAACCACACCAAGGGGTCTGATGAAGTACTGTCACCTCATAAACGCATGAAAAACTGGAAAAGAATCATGGCACTCCATCTTTAAGTAAAAGTATCAATACTACAATGTATAATACAATGTAGAACTACTGTAGTGGACCAACACCAGCAGTGGACCATGCAGCCAGATAGAAAGCTGTCCCGACCCAAAGTATATAGTTTTAGTTTTCTTATAATAAAATAATATATTAATAATGTGGTGTGGCGTCACATGCGTGCATGCAGGCCCACCCACTCCTGGCCAGGCCCACCCAGAACTTCAGTACTGGATTTGCCACTGATGACATCGCACCCCAGCACAACATTGCGTTTGGGTCAAAACCTTGGAGAGCGCTGTAGATTTACAGTAAAGAGACACTTTAGTCGGGCCGTAAACAAGGAAGTGAACGGCAGTGGGGGAAAAAAGAATGAACTACAGCGATCTCGTTTGATATCAATAAAAAGGACCTCACGTCCAAGGCCCCCACGGTTTCATTAGAAAAGACATATATACATGTCATCAGCATAATTGGTGTTAAAACATTGTCTCTAACTGCTTCTCCTCAGCTCTGAGACACATCGTACTAACCAGCGGGACGGTGCTGAAAGATGACATACACAAG
This sequence comes from Protomyctophum bolini, assembly GCF_963924005.1. Classification (NCBI taxonomy): domain Eukaryota; kingdom Metazoa; phylum Chordata; class Actinopteri; order Myctophiformes; family Myctophidae; genus Protomyctophum; species Protomyctophum bolini. The sequence goes on from NC_137875.1 coordinate 22,347,683, forward strand.
GTACTGTGAGCTTTATTATTGTTGTTGAGTAAGTAGTCTTTGCAACATTCTGCACATGTACCAGAAATAAACGAAGTGAAGAATCTACTACTGATGGAGGAATAGTGAAATCAAAGAACACAACAACACACAGAGAGGCACTCGGTACGGTACATCATAACTGAGGGGTGTTCATTCACATGTTCCTTTATCTACACACAAGTAATGAGCACTTCCGGCTACGTCCGCTCAAGGACATCGGAATAAAAGTTTACAATTGAGATCATGAATCCCAACAATTATTTAAACATGGTATACACAAGGTACTGTGAGTGTTATTTGTTAATGTTCAATAGAAATTATGTAAGGTATAATGTATGGCTGAGTGGTCATTGTTTATAGATAAATCACAGACGGACTGATTAACCACCGTCGCGTAGCGGAGGTGGTTAATCAGCCTGAATTTAGCGACAAGTATCACCAGGGTTGTAGCTGACGATTTGCTCCCTTTCTGTTCTGCCCTGTCTCTTGCCGTGATACCAGGGCAGATGAATTTTCCAATAATCTTTCTCTCTGTGCGTGACCTGTCTGTCTGCTCACTGACCTGCCTGTCTGTCTCTCAGCGCCTCATAGATGCGGTGGTCCCGCTGTGCGTGCGTCTCCAGCAGCAGTTGACCAATCACAGCATGCTGTTGGACACTCCGGGCGTCGGTGGACAGTATGGCTCCGCTCTGCCTCGACGAGAACTATACAGGTTATTATTATTATTATTGTGAGCTCGCTCCAGCGAGCACACACTTGTTATCAACAGTTTATATTCTTCTAAATTCCGCCACTTTTTTTGGCATCCTAATAGTACTCTGTAGACAGCACAGCTCAAGACTCACTTTTTCACTATCTCTTTTAATTGAGTGTTCTTATTCATGTACTCACCGGTTTTATGCTATATTGTCTTATTGTCATATTGCACTGCTTGATTTGCTGCCGGTTTGATGCCCTTTGCTATTGTTAATTGCCTCAACGTTATTCTGTTAGTTTTACCGATATGTATATATTAATAAAGTTTATTATTATTATTACTTTCACATACTTTATGTATGAAATTTAGCTCAAACTTCAACATTTTCAGCTTTATGCAGTTAGTATTGCTTGTACTTTTCTTTTTACAATTTTTTATCCTTTTTGTTTTTACTTCAATACATACATTTTCTACTGTACATCATATACAGTTTTCAGCGAGCCCATGCAGTTTCTGAACTGCTTTTCTAGTTTCTGGAGTAACCCAATGTTTGGCACGCTACTTCATCTGGCTTTTTGCTAAGAGATATGTTGTATAGTTTAATCGATATTAATTTATTTGTGCATTAAATTCCCCCATTGACATGAATGGGCACAATGCAAAAACTCACATTCAAGTATTGTTTTCTCTGAGTAGAGACCGTAAGGACTATAATTACAAAACTTGTAACGTCTGCCTCATGGTGGCGCTATAACAGCCAACTTTACTTTTTGGCCTATAACTCTTGAACCGTAGGTCGTAAATCTAAATTGTATTTATAAAACTAAAGTGAAACTGTATGTCCAGGTTATAGTTAAACATCTGTGTGTGTATTCATAAAACTGTGTGTCCAGGTTGCTTTTGTCAGTATTCATAAAACTGTATCTCCATGCTGGAACCTGGTTGCTTCTGCCTGTATTCATAAAACTGTGTGTCCACCAGGTTGCTTCTGTCCCTGGTTCTGGTTCCGTCTCCTCGCTGGCCACCTCCTCTGACCTGTGCGGTGTCTGTCCTGAGCCAGGGACGTCGAGACCACACCATCAAGGTACTGAAAATGCCCTAAAATGCCCTTGGCAGATCTACAAGCTCACGTGAAGCGCTGTGACGCGTTGTGAGCGTAGATCGGCTAGTTTCAGCATTGTAAAATCAGTCATTACGACGGCATCAAGGCCCGCCAAAATACATTTTATTTGACTAAAACAACTGTAGATTTAGTCGACTAGTCTGCTAAAACTAGACTAACACTGAAACATTCCCTGTGACTGCCATGTGACTCAAACTAAATTAAAACAATTCAAGAGACTAGGACTAAAACTAAATTTGCTGTCAAAATAAACCCTGACGTGCAATGTGTGTTTTCCACCCCTATAGGTGTCGTCGTTCTGCACCGAGGCTCTGGTGGTCTGCAACGCCTTGCTTCACCCCCGCACCCCCTCGCTCTCCCTCCCCCTGCCCCCCCTGGCCCTGAAGCCCACCCCCTCCTCCACCCTGCTGGGGGGTCCAGGGACCCCCTCCTTCCCTCCCCGGGGGGGGCACGCAGCCCTGGGCCTGCTGGGCTCCCACCTGGAGAACCACCTGTCTCTGGTGGCAGGTCCGTCCCCCCAAGACCTGCTGCTCTCCTCCCACCACCACCACCCAGACCCCCCCGCCTCCTCCTCCACGGGGCCCCCCAAGGGCCAGAGGTAATGGTTCCTAAACTTTTTAGCCCAGAGACCCAAAAGAGAGATTATACATATGTTTGCCCCAGGACAAACTAGTGAAAATAGCCGATCTACAAGCCTCCCAGGGGCCCCGCGAGGGCCAGAGGTACTTTTATATGACCACTAGACTAGAGGGCCCCCCGCGAGGGCCAGAGGTAATGTTATATGACCCCGGCCTAGACTAGAGGGCCCCCGGGGGTCAGAGGTACATTTGTGTACATCAGGGGTTCTCAAACCTTTTGGGACCCCCGAGAATGCTTTGGCCATGTCTCGTGACAGAGGCCGTTGCTATAATTGGAATATTAATGCTTCTAAAGAGAGATCAGACTTGACAGCGCGAGGTAGAAATGGAACATTTCACCTCTCGGTTTTGGGGGGAAATGGAAGGTGAGGCTTTTCAGAGTAAAATCTGCCTCATTTGCTTGGCACTCTAGCTCCTTTATTCTGAAAAATTCTGCAGCTAAAAAAAGTGTTAAACACATTATTATAATGAATTTCCATGGTGTCTCACAGACCGGTGTATAATATTTTAGGTAAGTGTGGCAATATTTAAACATATAATATTTTCACAGACCAGTGTTTGTCCATTACGACAAGGAGGAGCCAGAGGACGTCGAGATCTCATTGGACAGTGACAGCAACGACAGCGTGGTCATCGTTCCTCCTGGCATGCTGACCATGGACGTCCATTCAGAAGAGCCCGCTGTCCCTGCAGCCAATAACATGACTTCTGCTGCAGGTTAGACTCCTCCCCCCTCTGTCCCTGCAGCCAATAACATGACTTCTGCTGCAGGTTAGACTCCTCCCCCCTCTGTCCCTGCAGCCAATAACATGACTTCTGCTGCAGGTTAGACTCCTTCTCCCCTCTGTCCCTGCAGCCAATAGCATGAGCTCTACTACAGGTTAGACGGTGTTAAATTATTGTTACATATCTGCATTACTTAATTTAATAGAAGTCACATACACAATTAGAGAATTGAGAATAATTATTTTTGATCTCCCCTAATGGTACCAACATCAATACAGCATGGAATTGTGGACAAAATCTCATCCAAAAACAACAAAAGTTTTGGGTCTGAGAGGCTCAAATGCTGAATAAATAATGGGCCTTGAAAACCACTGCACTAAATCAAGCTGCACCTGCTCCTCCTCCACAGCACCAGGGGGTGCCAACACCACCGAGTCGTCCTCCGTGACACCCGTGGCCACGCCCACCACCATGGAGGGGGTGGAGCTTCCGTCTGGCGCCGCCCTGCTGGCGGCCGCTTCCGCCACCATCACCACCTCCTCCCTGGTGTCGCTCATCCCTCCGCTCATAGCGCCGCCCGGCGCCGGCCTGGGGGGGGTGGAGTCTGCGGCCGGGCCGGCCCAGCTCCAGCAGATGCTGATGCAGTCGTCTGCGTCGCCCGGTGGCGGCGGCGGGGGGCCCACCGCCATGGCGGGGCCCCTGGGCCCGCTACAGATGCACCCGCCACAGCAGCTGAGCCAGACGCCAGGTTAGCCCTGTACACCAAACCCCCCCCCCCCCCCCCTCTCAGTGTTTATTTTTACAGCAAATTTTGATTTTAGTTTTAGTCATAGTCTTTTGAATATACTTTTCGTTACATTTTAGTCACCTGGCTGTAATAAAGTGTAAAATGACTTGTGTCTTAGACCTAGGGAAAAAAATACGTTTCACACTTTTAGACCATATCCGTGGTCATCATATGGGCATACCTAACAATGGATGCCAAAACAATGCGAAAATGTCACTTTGATGACATGTTGAGTCCTGCATGAATAAATATGAAGCTTGATTTTATTCACCTGTTTTATTCCCATTGCTGCACGTTCATCCAAACATAGCCTGAGCTAACGTGTTAGGTTTCTGGTCTAGAGGGGGCGGGTCGTGGCTGAGATTTGCACACGCCCCTGACATTATAGGTTGGAAATAAGCCACAAGCTTTGCTGCCTGTCTCTCTGACTTTGCAAACAAACGGCACGCTCGTGCATGTAACCGATCTATCTATACTGTCTATTGTTCAAAACACAATGAATCAATTAATTCCCAGGCGGACGCCAGCTGCACCCCCACCAGCCGCCGCCCCCTCACGCCCCGCCCCTTCCGGCCAATGAGGACTCGGGAGTCATAAATATCAACAGTTCTGACGAGGAGGAGGAGGAGGAGGAGGACATGGAGGAGGAAGAGGTACACACTTTTTTTTAAAATTTTGACCCAATTACTGAATGTCAGTCTCCAGGTTTTCTTCACAATATGTATGGCACTGATGTACTACTATGACACTATGTATGGCACGTTCAGAGTCGACTGGTACTGGTGGTTCTCAACTATTTTATTTGCGGCTCTCTCAACCTCAGATCAAATGCTTGGCTGCACTATGTCGTGCCCCTAAGTCTGGGGAAAAAAAGCGTGTGTGTTGCGTTTTTTGGACCCTGGTCATGGAATACAGTACAGAACAGACTCAAACTGGCTTCTGTGATCCCCCTAGTGAGTTTCAAAAGGATTGCCATGGGCACACTTCCCAGACATTGCTCCCGCTTTGACTTATAGCAAATGTTGGTTCTCTTGCTTTTTAGTGTATTAGCACATTTTGTTGCTTAGTTTTTATATATTGGCCTTTCCTGTTCTTCCTATGAGCTTCTTAGTTAGTGGGTACTGCGTTTATGAATGTTACATGTCTGTCCTTGTATTTATTGTTACTGGCAGAGCTGTGTTACTTATTTTGCCTCTTCTCTTGACCAGTTCACACATGTAAAAGAGACTTTAGTCTCAATGTGGTTTTTACTGGTTAAATAAAGGTTATATAAAAAATAAAGTCCTCCAGGGCTATCGCTTGACCACCAGCTGGATGCACAGAGCTTTTATTCTGAAGCACTTACACATTTCCGTTCCCCTAAAAGCAGGAAGAAAAATCGCCATTTCTTAATCCGTCTAATTAACTATATTTCTCTTCAGAAGCATTAATATTGTAACTGCTCAGTAGCGGATTTTTTTTAATCAGTTGGTGTGATCGTTAACGTTACATTAATTAATATGGTCAGATCATTAACGGTACATTTCACCCGTAGGACGAGCTGGGCGAGGAGGAGGAAGATGAGGATGAGGAAGGTCTGGAGGATGAAGAGGAGGAAGAGGAAGGAAGTGACTTCCCAGATGAGGAGGAAGAGTATTACGACGGAGAGGAGTACGACTATGAGGATGTAAGTATATACTATATGTCAGTGTTGTTTTTGGCAGCAAAATTTGATTTTAGTTTTAGTCTTTTCAAATAGTTTTCATTTAGTTTTAGTCACATTTTAGTCCCCATTTTAGAGCTTGTAGATAGACTATTTTCAGCAAGTGTAAAATCAGTCATTACGACGGCATCAAGACCCACCAAAATACATTTATGTCGACTAAATCACCTGCAGATTTACCGTAGTGTATGTATATATATATAAAAAAATCTTATATATTATTTGTCGACTAAAACTAGACTAAAACATTCCAGGTGACTAAAATGTAACTAAAACTAAATAAACTATTCAAAAGACAAATGACTAAAACTAAAATCAACACTGGTGCAGGAGGAAGAGGAGGAGGGGGAGATCCCGTCGTCGTTGGAGACCAGGAGGAGACGCATGGGGCCGCGGCTGGAGGAGGGCGAGGTGCTGGGCATCGAGGGAGGCGCGGCAGCCTTCGGGTCGGACGGCGGGGAGGCGGGGCATCCTGGCGGCATCGAGGAGATCCCGCCCCCTCCCCCCAGAGCCACGTTCGGAGACGACGACGACGGACTCAGAGTGACGGAGGTTCGTTTGTTTGCTAACCCATTTAGAGAACGATTCTACAAATGCCTTCTAAATTCTGACAGTTTTCTGAAAAACCCCATGTTTCTATGTCAGTGGTTCTCAAACGTTTTCATGTCAAGGACCCCAAAAATTATATGAAATTGGCCGCCGACCCCCATCTGAAAATATGTTGTGTGTCCCCCCCAGAAGCAAAGATTTGACTTAAAACCTTTGCTCTGAAAGAATATATATTCAAAGATTTGCACCACATTTTCAAGACTTTTTAAAAATAGCAGACCTACAAGCTCATAGCTGGTAGAATTTTTATGCCTTTTTGTTGTTGTTGTTGTAGAATCTTCCTCAGTCCTAAATGGCTTAAGGTGGAGAGCGTGGTTTAACCTGACTATAATAACTGAGTGTGATCTTTAAGGTTGAGAGCATCGGTGTGCTGGAGGAGTGTCGCCGAGGAGGCAGAGAGGAGGAGGAGGAGGAAGAGGAAGAGGAGGAGGACCCCAGCATGCCTCAGATCCTGTGTGTGACCGGAGCGGCTCTGCAGGAGATCCAGGATGCTCCTGGGGAGGAGCAGGCAGCCGTGGAGCCTCCTGCGGAGGAGCAGGAAGGTCTGCAGGAGCCAGGCGCCCCCCTGTCGTCCTCCTCCTGGGAGCAGGGAGGAGGGGCAGGAGGACACGAGGAGACGCCGAGCGCCTCCAAGGAGGAGCCGGCCGCTCACATCCAACAGGTACAAATATTTTCTGAAAGACCTATGTTTCTATATCAGTGGTGCTCAATATTTCATGTCTTTCGTTTAGAATATTAACGCTTCTAGAGAGACTTTATTTGTGATATTGTGATGTAAAGACGGAAAATTATGCCTCCCGGTTTTTGTACAGAACGGAAGGTGGGGGGGTTCCTATTTTGCTCCTATTTTGAAAGAAATCCCGGCGCTCATTGTGTTTAAAGGAGAGTTCCGCACTTTTTACTGAATTCTGTTATGGCAAAAAAATATATAAGGCGCTGGTCCTTTAGGAAATGGTAGGCGGACCTAACGCTGGATCTCGTGGATGCGGAAAGAATCTATTAATGCCCTGCTGTGTGCAACACACTTTGAATGAACAATCTTTATCTGTACCCCAAAACAGGAGCAAGGAGCCGTGGTGGCTGAACTGGAACAAGTTAGTCCTGCCCCCGAGGAAGGAGGAGCTACACAGGAGGAGGACACGCCCCCGGCCGAGCCCCCCGCTCCCCCCTCCCCCTCCACCCCAACCAGCCAAGAACACCAACACAAGGTTAGTACAAAGGTTAGGTTAACATTTTAGTTTGTACTGCATACTTTTTTTTTCTTCTCTTCAGATTTCTGGGTTTTATAATTACAATTACAATTGAAATACATCAGAATGAAATTGTATACACTATAGAATGCTATGTCTATTGTCTGCTATCTAAATTACATAAGTTTAGCCATTGCATGGTGCTACTTCTGTGTCTGCTGTAACCGTTAGTTACGTTTAGAATGTGTTTTTTAGAATCGGCATCAGGTCTAGCATGTCGTGGATTGTTTTAGTTTTTAACTTGTTCCATGCATTAATAATATGCAATGTCCCGTCGAAGTAAACTAAAGAAGAGAACATCAGTTCATTGTTGGACACAATAATAACGTAAAGTTACCGTTACCAGGAGGTGAAAGAGTCGTCAGAGTCGTCAGGAGGGAAACAGCAAGAGGCGCAGAAAGCCTCCGAGGAGGAGAAGGAGACAGCAGAGGAGGAGGAGGAGGCAGGAGGAGGTGAAGACAACAAAGGAACGAAGAGGAAGAGAGATGAGACCACGGAGAAGGAGGAGGGAGGTCAAGGCACCGAGAAGAAGAGGGTACGTACCCCGAAATATATCATAGAACACTATAAACCTGGGTGATTTTCACCCCGACAATTATGTATTTGGGGCATTTTCATAATGTTGTTGATGTCTGAGGTGGGAGGGTCTTTCAGTACATTGATGATGCTCAGTGACATCATAGAAGGTAGGCTTGTTTCCCTTCCACATCCCTGTTTTTTTACTCTACAGGCAGGTGTTTGGGTGAATTTGTTGTGTTTAGTGATAGTAATAGAGAAAAATCCCATACACCTGCAATGGGCTTTGAATTTGGGAATTCTCACATGTCCCAGGAATGGGTGGACCAAAGGAGAAGTTCAGCTTTTATGTTATTTCACTATTGCATTATTGTTGTATTTTTGTTGTTCAAGCACTGTGTAACTTTGTTTTATAAAAGTGCTATATAACCCATTCTGACCTGAGATCAGATTCATACGAGGTTTCCACTGGACACACACTGGTCTGATGAATCCATTCTGACCTGAGATCAGATTCTAAAAATGTCAGTCTTTCTTCGATTTTTCAAAAATAGCAGACCTACAAGCTCGTAGCGTGCCACTCGGTGGCGCGCTACGAGCTTGTAGATCTGCTATTTTTCAATAGCTAAAGCATAACATGATGCTAACACCAAAATGGGTTCCCGGTCAGAATGGGATAAATAAAGTTTTCTTATTATTTGACAAAAAGGATGTTTAGAGTTCTAGGGTTAAACCCCAAAATATATCTAACCATATTAAATCCTAACACACCTGATATACACCTGACATCATTGGTTAATATGAACCGCCTTTGATGACATTTGTTTATTTTCTCCCCCTCCTTGTGTGTGTGTGTGTGTGTGTGTGTGTGTGTCTGTGTCACTCGGTCAGCTGGATGACGTTGCCATGGCGACCATGTTGGCAGACTTCATCGCCTGTCCGCCCGACGACGAAGACGGAAGCGGAGCTTCTGGATCCAAATGAAGCCCATCCGCCTAGAGCCCCTCCCCCTGCATATAGCCCCTCCCCCTTTAAACCAGTGGCTCTCAAACCTTTTTGTGGCGAGGACCCCCATCTGAGCATGTTTAGTACCAAGGACCCCCCAGAAGAGAAGATCTGTGTTTAAAAAAACAAACATTTTAATAAATACAAAAATAAATAAATGATCAGCTGTATAATCTGGCAGTGCGGCTCAAACTGATGTGAATTGATTTATAGAGATCTATGTTTAAAACACCTGGAACTACATATTTTGAGATGGGGGTCGGTGGCCGAATACATAATAATCTTTGGGACCCAAAACACATTTTGTAGAATCTGGTCTCTGGTCTCAATGTGACGCTACATGACGTGTACTGTGTTTGGCTGTAGATCATTCAGGTTTAGTGGAAGGACTGTTTCTATTGGATATTTCTTAGTTTTTGTTTTGTTTTTCTATTAATTTGCTCTCATGATATCCATGTTTTTGTGCCACATGTTTTTGTTACAAAATAAATACACATGACTTATTGACGTTGTGATCTAACCTGCATTGTGAGATCATTTGGCTTGTGTGTTTTTGATAAATTCACTTTCAAAAAAACTTTTGGTCGTATCGTCTACTCGGGCTCATGTGAACACCACAGACAGAGAGGGAGAAGAATATTTCTGTGCTGTATCTCTCATATCGACCTTGGTGCAGCCATGTTGATTTTGACAGCACATTTTTATTTTAGTTTAGTCATAGTCTTTTGAATAAAACTTAATTTTGTTTTAATCACATTTTAGACATCTGAAATGTGTTAGTGTTAGTCTACTTTTTGTCGACTAAATATAAGATTTTAGCAGACTAAATCGACAGTTAATTTAGTCAACTAAAATGTATTTTGGTGGGCCTTGATGTCGTAATGGCTGATTTTACACTTGAGCTTGTAGATCAGCTATTTTTAGCATGCAACCAAATGTAAAATGACATGTCTTACTTATACTGGATCTTTTGTCCACTAAGTACGGTAGTACCTTCCTAACATTTAGTCTAGTTATTTGTTGATGAAATTGTCAATATATTTAGTCTTCGTCTGTGAAAAAAAGTAGTCGACAAACATTTTTCGTAGTAGTCGACGAAATCAACACTGGTGCAGTGAGGAGGACTCCTTCAGAAGAATATGTCTGCTGGATCTCTCATATCAACAAAGTGGTGCAGTGAGGCCTCATTCAATGTCATCTCGTTATGTTACACCTCATTAGCAAATCATGAAATCAAACATTGGGGTATGTAGATGATATGCTGAAACTCCTGAAAGTTTCATGATTGAATCATGAAATGCACGATTGGTTTGGTTATCTTCTGCCCCACTTTAGCGCTTTTCATGGTTTTGTCCTCAAAGTAGCAGTTTTTGTATTGACTTCTTGTGCTTTCGTTTGAAATGTACTCTTCCTGGAGGCAAGTGTGAAATAAAATGTTCAATCAAACCAGTGTGATCTACCTGGACCATAGAGTATAGCCCTCCCACTGTATCCGGTCATTTACATGAGGCATCGTTTCCGTAACCGGTCCAGGCCCCAGACCGGATGTCAGCAATGTGCGACTTGCTGCCAGCCTATTAGCTCGTAGGCCGCTATAGTTACCGGGGAGCCAATCACAAGCGCAAGCAGAGCGTCCCCCGCTCGGGACATGGGATCTCTCGGGTCACCGAGCTACGTGATTGGACGGCTGTTCCTCCTGGGAGATGGGATTGGCCTTTGGCGCTGTTGGTGCGCGCGAGCTTTTCAATGTGTCAATGTGTGTTTGTTTCTGTAAGCCAGCGTTAGCATGTAGCTAACACCAAGTTTAACAACAACAGCGTTTATTATTTACATTTAACGACATGTAAACAATTGAATGCAGTTAACAGATGTATTATTTACATTTAACGGCTGTCCGACACGTTTCTTGGTTTATAAACATCTCATAACGGATTTTGAAACTTTCTCCTCTTCAAAGGGAGGTGAGTTTGAAGTGTATGTGTTGGTCGGGTAGGAACATTATTATTATTCAGTACATTATCTGTTATTTCCACTGCTGACGTCACGTATCTCTTGTGTGGGACGAGTGGGACGGGACGTGGTTATCGACTTATTACTTAGGGTTAGATCTATAATATATCAATAATGGTTAATAATAGTAAGTTGCGACAAAACCGGCCCAAAGTAAGTAACCCCCTAGCCCCGCAAGCAGAACCCGAATGTAGTAAAGTTAGGGTTCCGAGAGGGGCTAGTAACCCCCCTGCACAAGAAAGGGAGCAAATTAGACCCCGGTAGTTACCAATAGTAGTCAATCATATGCTGATTAGGCCAGTTGCTGTATAGTGTATAGCCTATATCCGATCAGCGATCACCAGGGGGCAGCGACAACACACACACAAACACAATAGCCTTCTATAATGCTGCGCACATATATTATATATATTTAAAAAAAATACCCAGCATAATTTTTGGGAAGGCTAAGGGCCGATTCATACTCCTGTTTCGGCGCTGTAGTGCCGAAATGATTTCGGCTCGTCAGAAAATTTCAGTAGCACCGAAGAGCCGACTTTAGGACGGTACCCGCCCCCCCGAACCTCAAATGACGTCAAATTGTAGGCTCTACAGCGCCGAACCGACTTTTATTCGGCTCTAAAATAGGAGTATGAATCGGCCCTTAGGGTCGATTCATACTCCTATTTGGGTTGCAATTTTCTGACGAGCCGATTTCGGCACTACAGCGCCGAAACAGGAGTATGAATCGGCCCTAAGCCTTCCCTAGCCTTATGCACCCGCCGCCTATGCCCGGTACCGTCCTATTTCTAATCTTAGCTCCATCTCGAAAGTGAAAAATAGTCTATGAACAGGTTGAAAATTATCTTGCCACAAAAAAAAAAGTACGAATTCCATTCCGGCTTCAGAACATCCCACTCCACTGACGCATGCCTCCTCTATTGAGTGACCACAAACAAGAGGTGGATGCTGGCAAATACAGTGGCATGGTCATGCTGGACCTCTAAAAGGCTTTTGACACCGTGATCCACTCCATACTGGTTAACAAGCTAAAAGCAAATTGGTTTTGATAGCACATCAGTGAGCTTGATGCAATTCTTTTTGATTGATTGATTGAAATATTTATTAACAGTTTGCAGAATTACAGTACATTTCAAACACAAACTCAATACAAAGACTGTTAACTGTGAGTGGACGACCCAATTAAGCATTACACTTGTTTACAACAGGGTCCACCTTGTTCAATTCATCAAAACATTTAGAGACGTACAAATAGACACTTCTATATAGTTAAAGAACAGGAATTCATCATAAAGGAAGCAAAAAGGGAAAAGAAACATATACAGTGAGGGTGAAAAGGGGGTGAAAAGGGGGTGGGGGGATTCAGATTTTACGGGGGCCAGTTTCGAATTGCAGCCGTCCGTAGATGCCCTTTGAGAGCGGTTTTGAAGGAGTCAAGGGATTCACATGTCTTAATGACTGTTGGTAGGGCGTTCCACATTTTGGTGGCATAGGAGCGAAAATAATTTAGTCCCTTGTTTGTGCCGAATCTGGGTTGTACATGGTTTGTTGCACTCCCTCTGGTGTTGTGGTTGTGGACTTCGTTTACTATTTAGACAGGTACATGGGTATCTTAGTGGTGTATCGAATCTTGTGGACCAGACCCATTGCAAACAAGGGACTAAATTCATTTCGCTCTTATGCCACCGAAATGTGGAATGCCCTAGTACCAACAGTCATTAAGACATGCAAATCCCTTGACTCCTTCAAAACCACTCTCAAAGGGCACCTACACAATTCGAAACTGCCCAACGTAAAATCTGAATCCCCCACCCACCCCTTTTCCCCTCACTGTTTGTTTTTTCCCAGTTTACGTCCTTTTATGATGATTTTCCTGTTTTTGATTATATATAAAATTATAAGTGTATATTTGTACGTCTCTAAATGTCCTGATGAATTGAAAAGGGTCGGCCCTATTGTAAACAAGTTAAATGCTTTATGATGTCGTCCACAGTTAACAGTTTTTGTATTGAGTTGTGCTTGAAATGTACTGTAATTCTCCAATACTATTAATAAATACTTCAATCAATCAATCAATCAACATAGGACTTTTCTGTTTGGGTGTATGGGCTGTCAATGGAGGGTATTGCAACTCTAGATTCATCCCGTTATTCAAAAAATAAAATAAAAAACAAGAAAGTTGGTGTTGCAGATTCCGGCTAGAAAAGGATGACCAGATCCAAACTGTTCATTTGAGGGACCGAAGTATACAGTAGCTTGTTTTAATTGTGTGGGACAGGATGGGGTCTGAAACTTATTATTTAACTCAATGTCTGCCAACGACCTAATTGACCTCTTTTTTAGCAACTCCCACAGCGCCAACGACGTCTTTATCGTCTTTTTCAGACGGGTATAACATTGGAAAAAAAAAAAAAAAAAAAAAAAATCTTTTTTTTTTTTTTTTTTTTAAACAAAAAAATGAAAATTTAAATTAAATAAAAAAATGTATAGAGACTGGCGCTTAGGGACTTTTTGGCACTTCTTAAAAGCGATGGATGAGTTAACTTGATGTCATATTCGACCATAGGCCTAATATTGCCTATCATTTGGTTGTCCTGGCGTCTCAGATTTTCTTTTAAAATGATACTACTTGACAGTAGCTCATAACATATATGGCTTTTTATGAAACAAACACTTTGCAGACAGAGGATAATTCATGCTTTCCGTAAAGCTGCAATGTTGGTGGTGAGTTTAAGGTGAGGACAGGCGTCCGCCGTCCGCCTGTCCAAATCCATTTTGCGGATTGGCCGTTGCGCGTATGGAGCACGACCCTCAATCACCCATTCGAATGCAAATGCATGCCTTTCAGCCTTTGCATCCTACTGTCTGGCAGGTATATCTCTTTGAAAACCTTTAGTGCTACTGATTGTGCACGGGGGGGGCGACAATTAACACATCTTGCCTGCCCAAAATGTAATTCCTGGAAACGCCACTGGTTTAACGTTGTTTAATACAATCAGATTATAGTTTGGATGTGTGGGCTGTCAATGGCTGGTGTTGTTTACAATTCTAGATTCAACCCATTATTATTTATATTAATATGAATATTTTTTATGTTTCAGTGAATCATGTCGATGGATTTTGATGCTGCCGCACTTCAGACACAACATGAAGAGGAAGATGACGATGAAGCAGACTACGAGAGACAACAAGAGGTTAGACACACACACATGCACACAGCACTAATTCAGGGGGTCCGGGATCCCTCCCGCGCGAAACCGGCCTAGGATCGCTGAATATTTTATATCAATAATACAGCTTATATGACGGAACGTGGATGGATGGATTCTATATGGCGGAACGTTCCTTCACGAGCAGTTTGTGTGTCAACAATAAGAACATGAGGTTGCTCTCTTCATTATTGTTCTTCCATTCGGAGGACTCCCTTCATTACTGGATGCATCGGTGCTAGAGCCTGGGCCAGTTTGTCAAACATTTTACAGGCTTTGGGTCGGGTCGGGCTGTACATTTATAGGCTACATTTAGCCTAGGAGCCAGAAGCAACAACTGAAGCAGTGTTGCCAAATTGGGGGGGGGGGGGGGTTATAGATGTAGGGTCTTGGACAAATTCATGTGGGGGTCCTTCTTGACATGGAAATGTGTAAGAATCACTGGTTTAAACAACATTAGGATTAAGCAAGCCCATATAGCTACTAGGGAGATTAGCAAAAAAATGTGGACACGGCTGACAAAAGCGCCAAATGTTTTCCACATGCACTCCATCACCATACGTTTCATTTTGGAAGGGGGGCCAAGTCCAATTATTTAGCTTAATGCCAGTTATCGCCAGTAATATGTGACCATACCATTCTGACAACCTACTGTAAAGCAAGATTCATTATGCTTTAAGTAGCATGTGACGTGTCAAACTAGGGGGTTTTCATGATTCTGAATGCATTGCAAGCATAATTTGCACGAAAAACAATCCTTGGGCTAAAAACAGCCATAGCCCGGTCCCTCATCACAAATGTGACATTTGGGTTCTGGGTGCCTGACGGCTGACGCAGTGCCCTGCCAGCCCCATCCTTCTCTCTCTGACTTTGTCTGTGACCGTGGTAGGTCCCCATAGAGGTCAACATAGAGCAACATTAGTAACTTTGTTCTGGGGGATCTTGAGGCACATTTTTCTCAGCAACCTGTCTCACTGTCATTGGTTCAAGGTTACGTTTTGGAAAGCTGTCCTGTAACGGGTGTGTCACGCTGAAACTGGCCCTGCTCTGTGTGAGTCACGCTGAAACTGGTCCTTCTCTGTTTTCAGTTTTTTTCACACAATCTGTCATTGTGGATAGGATTCTGCTACAGTTCAGTCAGTGGATAGGAGCTGCCTGGCAAAGACATGCCAGCCTCGAAACAAGCATGTGTTATAGCTACGTAGTATTAGCATACATAAAGGCAGCCAAGTGGAAACATGTTTGGTCAGTTTTTCTGCTCCAGTTAACAGCCTTATTTCACCTTCTGTGTTCTGTCTGAACAATGGAATGCAATGGTAGGAGTGAAACAGAAAATTGCAGCAGTTTTACATAGTTCTCACACAACAAGGTTGAAGTTTGGCTGTGTGTGTGTGGACTGTGTACGTCATGGAGACATTAAAGGATGTCAGGAATATTCAGCGCTCCTTGTGTGAAGTAAGTCAGCTTGTTGTTCAATATATGTTATGATGCAGAGTAGGTTGGGATGTTAATCGTTAATCGTTAATCGATTAAAGATTAAACTTAACTTAATAAATCGTCTGTCTCGCTGCTACGCTGCCTGCCTGCTAACACACTGACTTCACACTGTCACTGACCACACTCAAGGTTCAAGGTTCTTTATTATTTGTCTCCTGAGGAAGAAATTTGTCTTAGACGAGCATGCAAGCGTAGCCCTTATGTCCATGTCGCCGCAGTACAAAAAATGGGTTGCAAAATTGTGGGATAAAATGTTTTTGAAATAATATATATATACTAAACTATTACGTTGCAACACAATATGGGAAGAAGGAAATTGCGGGAGTTGACAGACTCCACTTGGGTTATAATTTATTATTAATTATTATTATGTGTTGTTCACGCACGCTCACACTCACACACACACACACACACACACACACACACACACACACACACTGGTTACTTTGAATCCGTGGTGGGACTGGGAAATAAATAATGCGCGGAAGAATTTGGCATCCGATTTTGTGGCAATGAGAGGTGGTGTGTGTGTGTGTGTGTGTGTGTGTGTGTGTGTGTGTGTGTGTGTGTGTGTGTGGCTGGCTGGCCATCGTAGACACACGCACACCCTGGGTAAATAGAATGTGTACTGCTCGCGCGCACTCACTCACTCACTCACTCACTCACTCACTCACTCACTCACTCACTCACTCACTCACTCACTCACCCACCCACCAGGAGGCCGACTTTTGTAAATTACATCTTTTGATATTACTTCTCCATATTTTGTCCAAAAATCCTGCAAATCGTTGCACAGTATCTCTATAGTCATGTGCTCAACACAGATCTGTCTGATATTTCATATTTTCATATTCCATCCCGATTGCAAAACACATTTTTGGAACAAAATGCCTCATCATCCAAGGCATAAGAAGAAATGACACCCCTTTTCACCTGACCTGTGCCCCGAGGGGCACCTTCTCTAGTTTGACACTGGTTTGGTCTGATCACGTGTGGCTCCTATGGAAGTAAAGGATATTTACCCACTTCACTATTAAAAGCAGGTGGCACCACCTCTGCTATACTAGCTCTGGTTGTGTACCTAGTTATTTATCTTTTCATGGACCATGGTTAATCTGGCCTGGATTCTACTGGGAACTCTCTGAACTGGTTTCTATCTATACGTGTACTGAACAGTTCTATTCTGAACTGGTTCCTACCTACTGTATATGGGTTAGGGACGGGTTATAGGTTATATGCAGTTATGTCACCAAGTATGGTGGTCCCTCATTGGCTGAGAGAGGACACCAACACGTACGTACATACTGTACATGCATATCCAGTCGATCGCAGTACTTGCGCGCTCTGCTTGCACAAGTAATATTACACTGTATGTACAGCATTGGGGGCGAAAAAATAACCTGTTTAAGGGAAAAGCGATGCTAGAAGGATTAGTTTATTATTGTATAATACGTTTGGTTGCTGTTGGTGACTCATGGCCATGTGTTTATTATGTGTGACAGTTACACAAGCTGCTCACGGACCTTCCTGATGACATGCTGGAGGACAGCCGGGAATGTTCCTCCCCCGAACCCGAAGATTACTCCTCCCACCAAAGGTAATTAGATTACTCCTCCCACAGGAGGTAATCAGAATACTCCTCCCACAGCAGGTAATCAGATTACTCCTCCCACATCAGGTAATCAGATTACCCCTCCCACCACAGGTAATCAGATTACCTCCTTAGATATTAGCTATTGCATTACTCCTTTTCTTTGTATATTTCAGTTATTTGTCATACTGTATCTGCCCTGTGCATTTTTCGATTGTCAGGCAAACATAAATGTATTCTTCGTTCATATGTTTCAATGTTTATTCCAAAAAGTGTTATTAAAAGTGTAATTGTGGTGGTCCCCTACGGGATCCGATGGTAATTCCGACGGATCATTAGTGCGGACTCAACAGTCGGACTAATGACTGTCAGACCAATAATAGTGTCTGAACTAAAGCCTAAAAGTGGAGCTTTAAAATCACAATCGATTTAATAGTTACGTAGATCAGTTGAGTAAATGTAAAGCTAATGTTCAATGACAATTTGAGACGTGACAGGTAGCGCGGACATCCTCGCTCCGCAAACCTCTGCACAGTGCAATATTAATTGATATTAAAATGATTCGCATACAGCAATATTTTCTCATTTCCAGCTGTAGGAAGTTTCAAATAATATATATGACCGTGAATGAATCCGTCTCTGTGACTTCTCTGTGAAGCGCATGCTGGTTTCATAGGCTAGTATGGCCAAAACATTATTTCATCTCAGGCATATTGCCATTTAACTAAGTACTATATAGTTTTATGAAAACGTTTCACCTGGAGCATTTTGACTAAATCAGTGTATTTTTATTTCATTTACGGAAGAAATATGAAGCCATTTAATCTGGGGGGGGGGGGGGGGGGGGGCTGTATTTATTTACTTTGGGACTGTTCAAATTGTATTTTGGGACAGTTCCGGGATGTTGGTGAGAAAGCTTTGCCTGGAGCCCTGCACAGACCTCAGTGTGTGTTCTAATTGTGTTTCTCTGATCTCACAGACCTCAGCCTGCGTGGACTCAACAGATGCAGTGGTCTGCTCATCATGAAGAGGTAATATAAAACTGTCTCTGTGAGATATTGTCAGGGAGGAGGTGGCTCTGTATCGTTTAAGACAGTCAGTCACTCATATTTGTCTGTTTCCTAGTGAAAATGTAACTTATTCAGCATCAGTAACATTAGCGTTTTCTCTCAGTCAGTTGATTCTTCATATCCATACAGTAGCGTAACTAGATGTCACTGGGCCCCGACGCAGGCTGATCAGCAAGTGCCCCCGACAGCACCGACAGCACCCACCCCTGGCTTATAAACAGTGCAGTGCAGCGCAGCGGGGCTCTGTACAGCAGTTCTCACATTACCTATTGCGATTGTAATCAGAGCAACAGTTGCAGCCTGTAAAAAGAAGCCCAAACTGCGTGTTGGTTTATAAACAGCGGGGCACTGACACTGTACAGTTGTAGTTGTGATTTGTGCACGTATCTGGCTGTCGGGACTCGAGACTGGGAAAGCCCACTGCACAATCTCTGACTTCCATCACGTTATTAGCCTGGGACCAAGGCTACTCTCTACTAGAGGAGAGCTGTGTGTGGCTGTGTGTGCCTGTGTGTGCAGCAGCCACCACCAGGCCCCACCAATCTTTGTTCAACTCAACTGTCATTGCACAGACGGCACAGGTGGGCGGCTGTGTGCCCCCCTTGCCTCTGGGCCTCCACGCAGTCGCGTTGTCTGCGTCGCACAAGTAACGCCCCTGTATCCATATGAGTTGAGATTGTTTGTTTATTTTTGGAACACAGTTCTTTTTTTGATGCAATATAAGAAAAGTATATGGGAATTCGTAGGTAATTCGTAATGTACGTAGGATGAGTAAATTATGTCAGACTACGGTGCTCTAACTGTACATACAATTTACAATTGGGGCATTTAGCAGACGCTCTTACAATAATAATAAGAAAAGAAAACAGCAGAACATATTTGTATAGTGCATGGTGGTGGAGATTGAATAGAACTCTCAGTAGTACTCGGTTTATATTTAGCCTATAATAGACATATTAATGTTATCAACTATTTTGAATTATTGTTCAGGGTCTCCCATCTCTCCAGCTTTAACGAACCATAAATATATCATCACGTCGGGATCAAGAAAGAGAACTCGTGCATGGATTTCGAAGAGATTAAACGACTGTTAAATGGGTCCTGTCTCTGGATTGGATGAAATTGGTGTCCTACCTGAAAATGTATTTATTTTGTTTACTGGAGAGACGGGGAGACTGAGTCCTGCTAACAATATACTGTATCCACATTTTCACCGATTTTGCCCCCTGTGATGCCCCCCCCCTCCCCCCAAAGAAGAATACCTACATTTGCCATGTATTGCCGTACTAAAAAATATACTGCGTGACAGTGTTCTAGGGTTAATTTTGAATCCATCTCTGTGTGTGTCTTTTTGTAGTTTTCGGTTCAGACCACCAGCAGTGTCCCAGGGGGTCCCCATGGGGCCCAGCCCTGGGTGCATCAGTCTGGAGATGACCAGTACAGCCAGGGAGGGTATTCTTACATCAGTGTGGGCACAGAGGATGCCAACGACCCGAGCACAGAGCTGGGATACCCACCTGGCACCGAGGCAGACGGACAACACAGAAACCATGGCAATGTGAGTATTGATTTAACGGACAACAGAAACCATGTCTTATGTGAGTACAGAGGGTATGCGCATGCATAAAGTGACCGGAAGTCGCAATCCGCCGTGTTCGTGAATCGTGCCACCCGAGGGCTCCTTCGCTGCTGCTAGAAGTGCTAATGGAGGGTATGCATATGCACATGCTTAAAGTGAATGGCACATCGAGTGGCAAAGCAACAGGCAAAGTGAGTTTAACATTGTTTAATGTTGTTTAATGCAATCAGATATAGACTTTTCTGTTTAGATGCATGGGTTGTCAAGGCCAGAAAGTATTTTTTTGCCACTCAGTAGGCATTCCTGCATAACTTCCGGGTTTGATGATGATGTCACGCGCATACTAGTCTATATGGTAACCGCGAGGCATCGAAGATGCTTTATTGAGCTCCAAACAATGCAAACATCGACGTCCTGTATTGGAATAACGTGTTCCTTCCATGTGCTACGTCCTACTGGGCTCTCCCCAGGTCGGCAGAGGGAGAGTAGCGCCCAGGATTAACATCTTAGGCAATTGGCACTGGGTGAACAAAAATGGGTTACAAAATGGTGGGATAAAAAATAAAAATGTTCTGTCTACTTGCGTTTTCCTCAGAATGCAGAGGGTCCTGAGGCAGACCAGAAGACCTCAGACCTCTACCACATCAACTACAAGCCTCAGAACACCCTTCCACATCCTCCTCTTCCTCCAGAGGGCTCAGAGATGGACCACCTGCAGAGACAGTTTCTACATTCAACACAGAGTCAGTGTTTATCACAACATGTAACCATTCAACAAAGATTTGAGTTAAAACAGTTTGTTTAAAAAAAAATCACAGCTATGTAAAGTGAGCGTGGAACTAAGGTTAAATAAAGACTTCATGATTTAGAATGAAATGAAGACCTCAGGGTTTTAGGGTCTCATAAAGACCTCAGGTTTTAGAATGAAATAAAGACCTCAGGTTTTAGAATGAAATAAAGACCCCAGGTTTTAGAATGAAATAAAGACCTCAGGTTTTAGAATGAAATAAAGACCTCAGGTTTTAGGGTCTTATAAAGACCTCAGGTTTTAGAATGAAATAAAGACCTCAGGTTTTAGAATGAAATAAAGACCTCAGGTTTTAGAATGAAATAAAGACCTCAGGTTTTAGAATGAAATAAAGACCTCAGGTTTTAGAATGAAATAAAGACCTCAGGTTTTAGGGTCTTATAAAGACCTCAGGTTTTAGAATGAAATAAAGACCTCAGGTTTTAGGGTCTTATAAAGACCTCAGGTTTTAGGGTCTTATAAAGACCTCAGGTTTTAGGGTATTATAAAGACCTCAGGTTTTAGGGTATTATAAAGACCTCAGGGTTTTAGGGTCTCATAAAGACCTCAGCAGGTTTTAGGGTGTCTTGTCGCATTTCCATACATGGAAATGAAGTCTGACTGGTTACACACAATCAATATTTATAATTGTGTATATTGCGTATACAATATACGTACACAGCTTTTTTTTGGACTTGATAGCTTTATAGCTGCTTTATTGTTGTGTGTTTTTTTTTTCAGACGGTGCCGACAGCCAGCAGGTGCTCCAGCTCCAGGTCTTACACAAAGCCCAGCAGAGACAGATGGAAGACCTGGAGAAGAGGCTGGAGGATTCACAGAGGAACGCGAGGAGTCTCCAACACCAGCTAGCCATCGTCAGAGGTTAGTTCAGTAGAGTTGTAATGGTCCAATTTTTACCACTAGGAGCTGTAATGGTCCAATTAGCTATGATTATTACAACCGTGGGTTGCTTATTACTCCTGCGGGTTGCTTATTGCAATCGTAGGTTGTTTATTGCGGCCGTGGGTTGCTTATTACAGCCGTAGGTTGCTTATTACAGCCGTAGGTTGCTTATTACAGCCGTAGGTTGCCGTAGGTTGCTTATTGCCGTCGTGAGTTGTTTATTGCAGCCGTAGGTTGTTTATTACAGCCGTAGGTTGTTTATTGCAGCCGTAGGTTGTTTATTGCAGCCGTAGGTTGTTTATTGCAGCCGTAGGTTGCTTATTACAGCCGTGGGTTGCGTATTACAGCCCTGTGTTGCTTATTACAGCATTGGGTTTCTGAATGATGCCCAAAGCCATGCAAATGGTGTTTTCTCTACATTTTTACTTCAGCATAGTCTGTGTGACACATTCTCAAATAATACATTGTCGATCTATTCTGTTCTGTTGTGTTTTCTACAAATACACTTGACCTCAGATGAGAAGGAGGGTCTGGCGGTGAGCCTGAAGGAATCCAGCAGAATAATTGTTGTGTTGTGTTCTTGTTCTCAGAAGAGAAAGAGGGTGTGGCGGTGAGCCTGAAGGAATCCAGCAGAATGGTCCAAGAGTCCAAAGACAGAGAAGTTCAACTGAAGAACACCGTCCACAGTCTGGAGCAGAAGGTCCAGAGTCTGACTGACAGAGAGACTCAGGTTAGTTAAGGCCTGTTCGTACTCAAAGGCGTGGTTATAAGCACAACGTGGCTGGGATTTTGAATGTCGCTGTAATGTGTACCGTTTCCTGATGATGTGTTGTTTCTCTATAGTGAGATGTACAGAGAGCCCTTGGGGTGACCATGCACCATGAGCGAACCCAAATTGAATCAAAGTAAAATGTTATGCGTGTGTGCGTGCGTGCGTGCGTAGAACCTCCGTCAGCTCCAGGCAGCCGAGGCCTCCATGGACAGCATGAAGCTACAGATCTCAGATCTGTGTCGTTCGGAAACGTTGTCTCGAACCCGCCAGCAACACGAGCGCAACCTGGAGGCCATGAAGGAGCAGCATGAGGCCAAGGTGTTGGCATTGAGCCAGAGCCTCGATGCCACCTCTGAGGCTCTGAAGGAACAGGTAATTATCATGATGCCAAGGTGTTGATGCCACCTGTCTGTAGGAAAATGTAATTATCATGATGCCAAGGTGTTGATGCCACCTGTCTGTAGAAACAGGTAATTATCATGATGCCAAGGTGTTGATGCCACCTGTCTGTAGAAACAGGTAATTATCATGATGCCAAGGTGTTGATGCCACCTGTCTGTAGAAACAGGTAATTATCATGATGCCAAGGTGTTAATGCCACCTGTCTGTAGAAACAGGTAATTATCATGATGCCAAGGTGTTAATGCCACCTGTCTGTAGAAACAGGTAATTATCAAGATGCCAAGGTGTTGATGCCACCTGTCTGTAGAAACGGGTAATTATCATGATGCCAAGGTGTTAATGCCACCTGTCTGTAGAAACAGGTAATTATCAAGATGCCAAGGTGTTGATGCCACCTGTCTGTAGAAACGGGTAATTATCATGATGCCAAGGTGTTGGCACTCAGCCAGAGGCTCGATGCCACCTTTCAGGCTCTGAAGGAGAGCAGGCAATTAATCACAATACAGTATATGCCAATGTCGAGATATCTCGTATATAGCGCTTAAACCCACCTGTGCCAAGACGAGAAATCTCGTCTTTTGTTGAAACAGTATCAAAAAGTACTCTTTTCAAAAAGTAAAGGTATCAGAACCGAGATACAGTTGATAAACGTAATGCCAGTAAATTTTTAGTCAAACAACTGCTTAAATAAGGCTTTAAAATAAAAATGTAGTCCAGTGAAGTCAACCCCCCGTTCGCCTGCGCAGTACTGCTTCTGTAAGATTGCATTGGGAAAACATGGTACTGGCTGACAAACAACTGCTTTGTAAGCGGTTGTTTTACCCCAGACTTAAAATTTTACGTGCCGGCCTTAAGTTTATATCAACTGTATCTCGGTTCTGATAGCTTTACTTTTTTGAAAAAGAGTACTGTTAGATACTGTTTCGCCACTGTTTGTGGACGGGCTCGACCCAGCTAGAGCTCATTTGGATCTGTGCAGGGATATCCTGACACGGAATCTCATCTCGGAGCTAAAGCGTAGCTATAGAGGTTCCAAACGGAGCTATTCAAATATATGAACACCAATGATGTACAGTGTGGGTAATGCGATTTAATTATCGATGTATGTATTTTGAGGCGTAATCAGTCTGGTCTCAGAGGCACTTGCCCGTGCTGACATATGATGTTTGCAACCGACAGAGACCCTAACCCTACTCTGTTTTAGGCATTTAATTTGAGTCAGAAAGAAACATGATCGTCCTATATATTCAAATTGTCTTAACCTTTATTTCAGACGGAGGTCACCCAGAGGTCACGGCAACAGGTCGTTCAGTTGGAGCGTCAGAGAGAAGAGGAGCAGCTGGAAAGGTCAAAGGTCATCAACACCCTCAACCAACGGCTGGAGGAGAGCCAGAAGCAGTGTGCCACACTGCTGACGTCAGGTGACTTTAACCAATGACATTACAGAGAGGCAGTGTGCCACACTGCTGATGTCAGGTGACTTTAATTAACCAATGACATCACAGAGAGCCAGAGGCAGTGTGCCACCCTGCTGACGTCAGGTGACTTTAATCAACCAATGACATTTCAGAGAGCCAGAGGCAGTGTGCCGCCATGCTGAGGACGTAACGTGGAGGCAAGCTTTTGCAGAAGTTTGCCAATATTCCATGTGCGTCCAAGGCACGTAATGGTGCGTCACGGAAGGGGACGTTCTGTAGGCCACTCAGAGGCAATGTGAACATTTGTTTTCTTGTGCCAATAAAGCACATTTCGTTTGAATTGATTGAAGTTCTGTAAAAAACACGCTGTGATTGGTCAGTAGTCACTTGAGTGGCAGCGACGCAGCGTGCCTTTAGCACTTCCGCTTGACTTCCTCCTAACGCTGGAGACACATTGCTCCAATGAACTGCATCGGCCAATAAGGCATCTATTTTCTTTTTATATATCTTTTTACAAGCTGCTGTGTAGGCATAGCTGGTTTATGTTCTCTCTGCTTGGCTTTCATGCCCACTCGACCTATCTTTCTCATTGGCTGCTGTATTGACTACTTATCGTCCTGATTGGCTGCCTTGTCCCTAGGCAACCAGACACTTTTTGCCTCTAGCCTCTAGCCGACCTCGCCAATGGGATAGCATTGCAGCCAGCAACAACCCACTTGTGTGTGCGTGCTTGCGTGCGTGTGTGTTTGAGGTTCTCAACTATGAACTAGTTGTGGTTTGTTTGATGTTCTGTTCAGGTTCAGTTCAGAAGATGAACCAGATGTATTGATGTTGTGTTTGATGTTCTGTTCAGTTCAGAAGATGAACCAGATGTATTGATGTTGTTCTGTTAATTCAACATCACTGATGTTGTGTTTGATCTGTTTAGGTTCTGTCCAGGAGATGAATCAAATGCAGGCCAAACTACAACAAGCACAGAAAGCCAAGACCCTGAGCGAGAACATGTCCCACTCATTACAGGTGCACTTTTAATTATTACCGTAGAGTAATGCTTCCGACTGTATGCTTCCGTCATACAGTCTGGAGCAACGGAAGCTCTATCATGAGTAAGCAATAATGTGGAAGTGGAGACTCCTCCCCACACCCCCACACCAATATTACACGTGTTTCTGCATGTGGTTATAAAGTATTTAATGGTTCTCCAGGAGGATGTGACTGAGTACCACTCAGTGTTGTTTTTGTCGACTAAAACTAAGACGAAAATGTCCGTCGACTACCTTCACTGACGAAAACTAAATGGAAACTAAATGAAAACTAAGCTAAACTAACTAACTAAGCTAAGACGACTAAAACTAAGTCTACATGTATTGACAATTTCGTCAACAGATACAAAAATGTGACTAAAACTAAATGAAAACAAGAGACTATGACTAAAACTAAAATAGATTTTTTGCTGCCAAAAACAACACTTGAACCACCTGAACAAATGTAAATGGTCTTCCTCCAGGAGGACGTGGCTGAGCTGAAGGAGCAGATCACGCTGTATGAATCGGCGGTGAAGATGGGCGTGGTGTCGTTGGAGCGGAACGGGGCCGACTGGGAGAAGCAGCTGTCAGAGTCCTACATGGATCTTGGCATCAAGAAGAGCAACTGGAAGAATGGCACCATCCACAGGTTAGTTGTAGAACAGCACCCTCCACAGGTTAGTTGTAGAACAGCACCATCCACAGGTTAGTTGTAGAACACCACCATCTACAGGTTAGTTGTAGGTAGACCTTTTAATTTAATTACATTGTCTTGTATTGTTGATTTTGCTTTGGCAATGTAAACGAATGTAAATGTAAATTAGTGTTTGCTCAACACAATAAAGCCCTTTGGGGTGTGCGTGTGTGTGTGTGTGTGTGTGTGTGTGTGTGCGCGTGTGTGTTTGTGTGTGCATGTGTGCGTGTGCATGCGTGTGTGTGTGTGTGGCGTGTGCACAAATCAGTGATCTTTCAGAAGACGGTGTGAAGGAGCTTCGAGGAGAGCTCCAGCGCTGCCTGGTGTGTCTGAAGGGAAAGAGACAGAAGGTCTCGCGTCTCCAGGACCAACTGAACCAGTCTGAGGCCAGAGTCAGCCAGCTGCAGCACACTCTGGATGACACAACGGTGAGAAACCCAACCCATTTAGACTTGAGACCAGAAACACTGTAAAGACGGAACCGGAAGTGGGTGAGGAGGCCTCACTTCTGCTTTATCGCTTGCTCATGGACACTGTGGATGATAACAACAACCTTGAAGAAAGTAGTGGACACGCATCCGTAGCCCAGGGTCAATGCAAACAGAAATATCAAACATTAGAATAGATAGTCTGTCACTGTGTGTGCATGTGCGTGCGACGCGTGAAATTCTGAAATGTCATGATTTGCTCGTCAACGTTTCGATTTTATTGGATCTTCATCATGATATGTAGGCATGTAACAATATATCATCTATCGATATAAACTGGTGGCAATTTCGCGATCCAAACGGCAGTGGGCGCAATCGTGTTAAACTTCGTGTTCATTTTGAACATGAACAGAAATAGACAAGGACATACAGAAAGCAAAAAGACAAACAATTGAACATTACAGTATGTAAAAACAGTAGATAAATGCTATAATTCTAGGAGATCACACACAGACAGGATAATAATAAAATGCAAACAATATGGGTTTTCAACCCTTTTCATGTCAAGGCCCATTATTTATTCTGCAATTAAGCCATGGACCACCATTTGATGGCATTTTGCCTCTCAGACCAAAAACTATGTGCACATCTCCATGCTGTATTGATATTGGTACCATTAGGAGAGATAACATGCAAACGTTAACAATTCTTCTACATTCTCTAATTAGCCCTTCAATAAATCCCACCCCAAAAAGCGATTGTCCAATGCCAATCAAAATAGTTTAGCAACGGTTGCTATGCAGGTCAAGCTTTCTTCGCTGCTAACGTGCCTATTGGACAAGGATGGGTTGGGGAGGGACTTGGGAAGGGCAAATTGTGTAGACTTCTTGTAAATTAACTAGATGTTTAATTTAACTCTTGCAAGCATACAATTAAACCACATTGTAAAGATGTGTAAGGGTCCAGTTGGTTATCAATTCTCCATCATTTACCTAGGGACCACCTGGAACCCCCTCAAGGACCACTGGTGGTCCCCGGACCACTGGTTGAGAACCACATGTTGATGCGTAGTGGCGGGGCTAGTCTCATGTAGCCAGACAACTATTCCACAATCTGCGAATGCTATATAATATAGAGTCTGGAACTACAGCTGTTTAGTTTATTTGATCATCCTTCAGTTTCAAATACAATATTTAAAGACAATGAAT
Organism: Protomyctophum bolini; assembly: GCF_963924005.1. Classification (NCBI taxonomy): domain Eukaryota; kingdom Metazoa; phylum Chordata; class Actinopteri; order Myctophiformes; family Myctophidae; genus Protomyctophum; species Protomyctophum bolini. The sequence goes on from NC_137875.1 coordinate 22,375,350, forward strand.
GTAAGCTGTTATGAAAACAAAACAAAACCAAAACATGAAGATGATCAAAAGGAGTAGGCAGAAGCTAAAAGCTTATAAATGCCTATCCTACTTACAACAGAACATGAATCGTAATGCTCATTACATTAACAGATTCACAAAACAAAATTCACCTCCCGAAAATCAGTAAGGAAGCTGCCATTTCCGTTAACGAAAATATATTTAAAAATGTCTTTTACATTTTATTTTTGTATTTCCTTTTCTGCTAAGCAGCAAGCTACGGAAGAAACGGAAGTGGGGAGGAGGCTACACTTTATATTTTACTCATGATAGAGCTTCTGTTGCTCCTGACTGTATTTCGGAAGCATTTGAAAATTGCGAGAGGCAACAGTCTGGCAACGTGAGACTATGGCGTATGGCGGGGCAGGCAGAACATGGGGTGGCGAATGTGGGGTGTTGATGTCGACTGCAGTGCACCGACAGACGCACAAACAGTATTGTAAAAGAAAATGCGATGAAGATTTGTAAGAGAAATAATAATATAAATTCGGTAATTTGTGTGGAAAATAATGTTGTGTTGAAAGAAATCGTGAAAGATCGTATTGTGAACCTAATATTGTGATTCGAATCATATCGTGAGTTGTGTGAATCGTTACGTGGCTAATGATATGTCCTATCTCCTCTGATCCTCTGAGCTGTACCACTGTAACGTGTGTGTGTGTGTGTGTGTGTGTGTGTGTGTGTGTGTGTGTGTGTGTGTGTGTGTGTGTGTGTGTGTGTGTGTGTGTGTGTGTGTGTGTGTGTGTGTGTGTGTGTGTGTGTGTGTGTGTGTGTGTGTGTGTGTGTGTGTGTGTGTGTGTGTGTGTGTGTGTGTGTGTGTGTGTGTGTGTGTGTGTGTGTGTGTGTGTGTGTGTGTGTGTGTGTGTGTGTGTGTGTGTGTGTGTGTGTGTGTGTGTGTGTGTGTGTGCGCGCGTTCTCTCCAGATGAAGGAAAGCAGTCAGCATCATCTAGATGTTTCTGGAGCGTCACAGAAAGACCTGTTGAGACTCCAGCAGGACAAGCAGAACTTACAGGAACAACTAGAGGTTTGTAGCACTTCTATCTGTATGTATGGAGATGTTAATGTGGACTGTTTCTTCAAATATGTATGGAGATATTAATATGGTCTGTATCTTCATATATGTATGGAGATGTTAATATGGTCTGTATCTTCACCGCTCCTCAGAACCTGGAGAAACAGAACGAGGAGCTGAGGCAGAGCGAGGAGAACCTGAAGGCTGTGAACGCTGAGCTGTGCTCCAAGATGAGGCAGATGATCCAGGAGCTGGACCAGGAGAAACAGGAGGATGCTGAGAGGTAGGAGAATGTGTGGAGAGCATTGAGGTGACCTAGAGCAGGTGTTCCCAAACTTTTTTGGACCAGGTACCCCTTTTGGGGTAGATATTTTTCCAGGTACCCCCTCATCCTCGCAACACTGATAACAATATACCGGTATTTACAACCACAAGCAGTGTTTCCTGCAGGAAAAAGCTTTGGCATGGTGCTGGGCACAGGCCGCAATTTTGATTAATTAATTAATTTGATTAATTAATTAATAAGATTAATACATTAAGATTAATTTGTATTATTGCTCTTGTATTGCTATTGGAGACACTGGGGGGACACTGGGGGACACTGGGCAGGCACTGAGGAGGCACTGGGGAGACACTGGGGAGGCACTCAGGGGCACACTGGGGATGCACTGGGAAGGCACTCGGGGGGCACACTGGGGAGGCATTGGGGAGGCACTCGGGGGGACACTGGGGAGGCACTCGGGGGGACACTGTCTAAATGTATACGTCTAAATGTAGACGTCTAAATGTAGACGTCTAAATGTATACGGACGTCTAAATGTAGACGTCTAAATGTGTACGTCTAAATGTAGACGTCTAAATGTAGACGTCTAAATGTGTACGTCTTCTCTTATGGGGGTCCCTGGCATATCTTTTCAAATGGGGGTCCACACTAAGTAGTGTCAATTTGGGGGTCCTTGACATGAAAAAGTTTGGGAACCACTGCTTTAAACACTTTAGCACTTTATGAACATGAACAAAATAGATGGGTCCCCCCTGGAACTCCCTCAGGTACCCCTGGGGGTCCCCGGACCCCACTTTGGGAACCACTGACCTAGAGGTAGTAAGACTAAGACCATAGAGTAATAAAAGGATAGAGACAGAGCCGGAGCGTTAGCCCCCCCCCCCCTCCGTAGTAAGACATGGAGAACAACGTTCCTATCCTGCCACAACGTTATGCTGCGTTCACATGGGCAGATGCAAAAGATACAAAGATGCAAAGCTACACAGTAGTACACAGTCACACAGACTCGTATTTCTAGTCGTTAAGCAGCAGGAGGATCCCTTTAGCAGCAGGTGTCCGTTTATCATTAGCACAACCACAAACGACCAACTAATATACAATTAATTACTCACCTAATGCTGCAGGTTCCATGTTTAATTCCATCGTGTGTAACCTACATTGTTTAAGTGACAGAATGCATGGTTTTCATATTGTAAATATGGTCACTAACGTGGCAACTAGCACTTTGACAGCTCACCATGAACTTTCCCTTTCAGTTTAAAAAACTGTCATCATGCTGTTTACAACTGAAACGTGTGCTCTGACTTCCTCATCAAAATAAGAGCTGCTTGTAATGATTAGTCTACTTACAGGACATTAACATCTCATTTGAGTGCCTGTCAGGATTCTCTACAGAAACTGTCTCAGCTGTTGGTGCGCAAATGCGCCTCGCATGCCTTTGATCTACTGCGCGGAAAACATTTTGACGACGCATGCGCACTGGCGTACCAGTTATGTGCAGGGCTGTCTATAATCATGTGGTTCCATGATGTAAGGTCTATAATGTGTGGTTCTATGATGTAAGAAGCACACCCAGCAGCGGTACAGTAATGTAACGTGTGGTTCTTGTTTCCAGGTACGAGCGCACCCAGCAGCAGTACAGGAACGACGTGGTCCACCGGGTCAGAACCCAGCTGACCTCGGAACACAAAGGTCACCTGGACCAGCTGACCGCTGCGCACCAACGGGACGTCCTGAAGCTACAGTAAGACCCTCACAATGTGTCCTTCTACAGCTAAAGGGCCACTTCACCCCTTTTGCAACCAGATCTTATTTTAATGATGTTTGGAGACAATGGACATGGACTCCATGATGTCATGGACACTGGGCTCACTTCCTTCCTGGACTACAATTCCCGTAATGCTTTGGTGCACTGCTCCTCCTTGTGGATAGGGGGAGGGCTGTCTTACTGAGACAGCATGAAGTCCTAAGAAAAATAAAGAGGAAGGTGCACGGAGGTGTGACCCAGTCTCCTGCAGGAGGTTTGCACATGCTCAGTGTAAACGGGAACAGCGATGATGGAGTGTTCCAACAGAGGTGCATGAGGGTTGCTGACCCTGAACTTTATAAAAAGGATATAAAAAAAAGAGAATAGTACAATGTTGATTTTGTTTTTATTTTAAAAAGTATATCAATTTCATAACTGTGGAAAAAATGTTGTGTATAATAGACTGAAAGACAAAGGACAAGTACATTTACTAAATATTTTTCTTTTGTGGATTTTCCATGTTCTTTTGATGCTCGCTTTGATTTTAGTACATGTGTTAAACTTTTATTTTTGTGAAATGACAAAGGAACATGGATACTTTTCATTCAAGAGCTGTGGATGATATAAAACATTTGAAAAGGGAACGGTGACTGCAGTGCTGTTTAATTCTCAACTGTTCTGGATCTCATTATTTACATCACAAGGTTTGAGCTTCCAAGGTTTCTAGCACCTCTGCTGGAACACTCCATCATCGCAGTTCCTGTTTACACTGAGCATGTGCAAACCTCCTGCGATAAAAAATATCGCCGTTAATCTATTCTCAAAGTTGGGTCTGGGAGCAGGTTCTCACTCTGCACAGAGCCTCTGGGTCTGCAGTGTGAAAGATCACAAAGATCACAACCACGGAACCACAACACCACTTTGACCAGGGTTGCCCAGATCAAGTCAAAAAATAAATCTAGAATAAGCAACTATAGTGCTGACTGTCAAACATCATTGTCCAATGTTGTTTTAGAGCAGTGGTTTTCAAACATTTTCATGTCAAGGACCACCAATATTTTAAGAAACTTACAGATAAACAAGTCCAAAGTAGCTTATAATGACTAGACGTGGCAACACTGAACAGTTCTACAAACTCACAATATGAAATATAAAAAGTATTAATAGGCTAGTTGTATTGTTAATATCCATAATTAGGGATCCTGGTCTAAACCCGTTCTCAAGGACTTACTTCTGGTCATTATTTAGGTAGCGCACACATTTGAATGCCTTCGGCAGAGTTCAAATGAGCTATTTTAATCTATATTAATCTAGATTAACAAAACAAAACAAATCTATGCCCACCACTAATAAATATTGTTAGGACAGTGCATTAACAGCTTGTTTTCTCCTATAGGACAGAGCTATCAGAGGCCACCGACAGGCTGACAGCCACCCAGGAGGATTACGTGTCGGTCTGTAAGGAGAAAGACCAACTGGAGGCAAGAATAGTACTTCTCTAATTCACACGCATTTACACAAGAAAAGCACTTCTCTAATACAAACATTTAAAGATCACTGATAATAACACGCATGGTCATTTAATCTCTGGTACTACATTTCATGTTCATTTTATCCATGGCATGAACAAAAGACCAGGATAGAGAGCTTCCATTACATCAGTCAGAGTCCTAGGCCAACGTGATTTTTGGTAGTCGACTCGAATTCCATAATTAGCATTGAATAGTCGATTATTCGGTGGTAAAATATATATATATATTTTTTTTCTGAAACAACCAGCGAGTAAAGGATTAACACCATCAACACCATCTACGGCGCGGGATAGCATGTTGCGTTGTTGCATGTCTGAGAGCATAGAGCCATACATAGGAGGAGAGCGGTTGAAAATAAATGTATCTGTGATTTTATTCATTCAATTCATGTTCAACAACAATCACAGTTCATTTGGTCTTCATAAGGGTTATGATTAGCTGAGCTTTTGTCCATAGTGTTAGAAGGAGCTAGGTTATGATTACATGCTAGCAGGCTGTGAATCAATGATCAACTTCACTCCATCGTGACCATTATAACTCTACGATCGCGACATAGCTGTTTGTTTTTAATAATGCTGCACGCTTGCCCCTTGGATAAGCATACAGAAAGATTAATAAGAAGCATGACATCACGGCAAGAGCTACTGTAGTGTCACCAAACTGTGGATGTAATAATGGGCAGAAACATTTGAGTGTCATCGGCATAGCAGTGATGAGATAGATTATGAGCAGAGATGACTTAGTGTGCAGGCTTAATTATATTTATTTATGTTTCAGGTGAAGCTTGAGGAATGAGATCATTGATAGTTATTATATGTTTCAGGTGAAGCTGAGGGATGAGATCACCAGAGCTGTTCAGAAGCTCAGGTCAGAGCTGGAAGCAGAACATCAGACCAACATCCAGGCTCACCTCGCCTCAGCCAGGACCGCCTGGGAGGAGGAGGAACGCATGAAGGTACCATGACTGTTTTTTACCTAGTAGGAACAACACGAAGGAACAGATGTGCCATTTGAGAACATGCGTCATGCCATTGGCAATACAGTGGATGCTATTCAGATTATTTTTTACAATGAAAAGAAGTGTCGAAAAGGGACACTTGTTTTCAGTAACAAAACGGGAAGAATTTGCAAGGCTAAAAAGTGAAAAACAAGTATTTCCAGAAACAATGCAGGACAAGTGTTGGAATAGCACATCTGTACCATGTCTAAATGTTTCTAGTAGGTCAGGTCATAACGTTCATATATCAGGACTTTTCAGACAACATTGGTAACGGTAATTGTTAATTAATAATATTAATTCTGGTAATTGTGCTGCCGATATGTCCTGACTTTTAAACCTCTTTAAACTGACGTCACTTTTCATGTGTAAAGAAACCGTGGCATGTTTTAAGATCTGCAATTTCGGAAAATTTCGGAACATCATAATTTTTATATAAATATCTAATATAACATTGCTTAAGTTGGTCACGTGCCAAAAGCGGTGGACAGAAACTGGTCGACATTTTACGGTGGACATTGTTGCCCCAACAGGGGCAGAAACCAAGCCTTTTAACCAGGCTACTTACACACACTACAACTCGCTTACAATTCGCAAACCTGGCAACACTGCCCTGTGTTCATGCTGTTGTCAGAGGCCCGCCCCCGGCTCACACGTCACTACTCTCTCCGTCTCTCCAAGAGTGTCTCCGCTCGCAATCGGCAGCCATCTTGCTTTTTATTTATATGGGCGAGTGGCAATTTAATGCTAATAAATTAATTATAGGTCCAGCAAGCAAATCATGATGGTCTGTAGGTCACAATAACATTCCGATTTTAGGTGTTGTGTTTTGTATGACATTTTGGCCAGTAGTTTTATATCTATCTCAGCTTTTGCCTGATAGCACACATGCTAACAGTGCTGACCACAACGTTAGCAGCATTTGATGACAGGTTGCCATAGCAACGTACAGTGTGCGCAGACCTAACGTGAGCTTCTGGGACAGAAACTTGCGTTTTCATGACAGCAGCAGCTGCTGCAGCCTCTGATAGCTACTGTGCTAAAGATGCTAAAGCAACACAAAAAAACATCCACACGCAAACCAAAACAAACCAGGGACCAGGGTTGCCACATATCGTGGATTTGAGAGTGAAACAAGCAACCAGGTCTATAAAAATGTTAATAGGCCAGTTCAAAGTAGGTAAATCAGAAATGGTCCGGAAAATAATCTTAAAATAATCAATTATAGTGTTGACTGTCAAACTTTGTTGTCTAATGTTGTTTCAGAGCAGTGGAACTCAAACATTTCCATGTCAAGGACTACCAATAGATAAACAAGTCCAAAGTAGCTTATAATGATCAGACTTGGCAACACTGTCTCTAGGTTGAACGTTCTACTTTACAAGCTCACACATATGACATATGTTTTTTTGAATCTTCAAACTGAGACATATTTTATGATAATACTGTTAGCACAGTCATCATACTCCAAGAGCATACAAATGGAACCAAATGGACCCTGATTTTCCCAGAGAGCAAATGGTATCAAATGGGGGTCTGTGGCCTAATGCATTTCAAACTGGGGGTTCTTGGTATTATATTCTCTGCATATCTTATCAACTTGGGGTGAATATTTCACCACAATACTTTACTGAATATTTCACAAGAATATCACACAAGAGTCAAATGTACGGTCAAATGTAATCACAATATAGGCTACAGATGTAAATATTTATGACACAGTAAAATGTCGAAAATTAGTGCTATCCCCCCCCCCCCCACACACACACACACACACACACACACACACGACAGGCAAGGCTGTTGTTTGCATCGTTAGCAGGCAGCAGCTACCTTGGCACTGCTCTCTGTGACTGTAGTTGTTTCACCATGTTTGCGTATTTATGAGAAATAAAAAACACTTTCTGTTATTATAATAATTTATAACCCATCCGTTACTACATGTGCAGGGCACACTACTGAGTTTAAAAACACAGCTGAAACATGAAGTGGAGTCTGTCACCTCCCGCAATTTCCTTCTTCCCATATTGCGCTGCAATGTAACTAGGATTCGCCGGCCAAATTCTAGTATTAATACATTTGTATGCTTATAATTTTAATATTCTATAATATTTTAGGAACATCCAACTTGGATTAGAATTGATTGGGTCGTGCTGTAGTCTACGGTCAGCCTTTCTGTATCAAAGATGTGACATTGTCAACGTATTTACTGCCAGATTTGTTTAACCAACATAGCCCTCACTGCCAGCATTTTATTTTAAAATCACCTTTAAGTCACAGAATATTCACAGAACTAGTCACAGAACTTTACTATCGGTGGCCTGTGGGTGCAGCGAGACACATTGCATTCGAGTGATAAGTTACTTATCGCTCGATTGCATTCGAGTGTTAAGTAACCTACTGGTGATTATCGGTTGATTTCGTCAAAGTTGTCAAAGTTGTTTTTGGCATTAAGCGAGTTCATATTTGTCCGTATAGATGGAGAGGACATCGGTACAGTCAGAGACACAGACGGAGACACTGGAGGACAGACAGGCGGAGACCGCAGAGACACTAGACAAGGTGTCTCAGACGGTTGGAGGTAAGGGTGGGCGATATGGTGATAAATATCGTCGAGACTTGAGACGATACAATGTCTCCACAATATGTCTTTTCAAAGATATCATATATATCGTCATACAGTGAATGCACATTCTATGATTTGCAGTTAATAATTTGCAATGATTTGCAGTTCATTTGTAGTTATTTGCAGTTAAGTTAACCTTCATTTATACTTCTGTATAAATTACACTGACTATATATTTTTGAGTGGTGCAACCACTCCCAGGAACAGCAATGTCCGTGTTAACCTGACTATGTGACTATGTATTTATGTATGTGACTACAGTATGTAACTTTAATCAATACCAGTAGGGGCGCTGTTGTGCCAGAAACAGAGAGAGAGAGATAGTTCTGCACTGTTGCCTGCTAATGAGAGAGAGGGGGGGGGGGGGGGGGGGGGGAGTTGCAACACTCAGTTCACACGGGTGTGATTTTTTTCCATTATTGCCCACCGCTAGGTGGAGGTGTGTCTTTGTGTGAGGAGGCCTGTCAGACAGAGACACCCCTGGAGGCAGCTCACACGGGTGGAGGTGTGTCTCCAGAGCAGCTGGCCTCCACACTGTGTGTCCAGATGGGTGGAGGTGTGTCTCCAGAGCAGCTGGCCTCCGCACTGTGTGTCCAGAGACAGCAGCTGCTGCTGGAAGCGGAGAAGACTCGGCTCAGAGCCGTAGAAGACGCCAGGATGGAGACCAGGAGAGAACTGCAACAGAAGTACCTGCAGGACATGACTACACAGGTTAGATGTTTACTTAATTATATTAATACACGCACACACACACACACACACACACACACACACACACACACACATACAGTACTATGACAGAAAATATTCAGAGTAACGGATAGTTACTTAAGGCTTAAACTCGGATAGTTTAAGCCTTTTTTAACAGTAACAGACAGTAACAAACGTTTAGATGTCAACACGTCTGGTGAGGTCATGACCTGACGAAGATGCTTTGACATCGCTTAACTAGAGGTCGTTTGTTAACTAGATGTTGATGTTGGTGATGTTTTTGATCGATGCAGATAAAGGGAACGTTGACTTTATTTGGTGATTTTCTTTTGATCGATGCAGGTGGAGGGAGCATTGACTCGGGCGTACGGCCGCTGGCTGGAGGACCTGACGTCTCTACCAGAATATAAAGAGCATCTTCAACGAGAGAAGGAGCAGTGGACGGAACAACACCAGAGACACATGCAGCAACAGGTAGGTGCCAAAGACAGAAAGCCAATATGTTGTGTCTTCAGTGTTAACCACTAGAGGGCAGTTGCCACCATCTGAATGATCCTCGGTTGCTCGGAGACACATACTACAGGCAGGAACCGGAAGTGGGGAAAATGTCCTAGTGTTATCTGATTCAGAAAAAAAGGGATTTATCTCAGATTGTTTTGGTCAAAACAAGCTTTTTTTTCATCTGCTGCTAAGTAACTCGTGAACCAATGGTCACGGTTGATTTTGTGAAAGGAGAGACGTTCCTCTGCCTACAGCTAGTGCATATAAACAGTGTTCATGAGGTAGATTTTGAAAATTATTAAATTGATTTTGAACAAAATATCTAACTTGTAGATAACGAAAAAAGTGGGAGTTTGGGAAGGAAAATGCTTCTTTCAGCTCAGTAAATTATGCAAATTGATTATTTATATATAGATCAGAAAATTTGATCAGGCCCTTGTCCTTCCATTGTGCAAAGGCTGCATCTGTCTGAGAAGAAATAAAGTTGTGATTAAAACATATAGGAGAGTGTGCAGACAGCACGGGAACTGAAAGTACCTTCCTTACTTGTTTCAATATTTTAATTGAGTTTCTCAGAACAAAATTGTCTTCCAGTAGGTGCACTGGCAAGTCCTTTGAGGAAAACAAGAGAGCTGAAAGAGAGCTGCCCTTCACTGCCTGGGATTCAAACAGGAGCCATATTTATGTTCACTGTGTTGTTTTTATACTGTGCTGAATAAAAAAAAAATATAATAATAATACAAAGGTTAGAGAGCTGTCCAAGGTGTACCGCCGCTTACCTGGCGATCGTAAATCATTTGTGATTTTTTTTGTGTGAATATTACAACTGGGGGGGGCGCAGTCGCAGACAGTTGCATGGCCTCAAGTAGCCTACCCGGCTGCTGCTATTTTATTATATCATTATATCATGTTATTGTCAGTGACCATATCATTGATCCTGGTGACGCACGGTTATAGATTCACGGTCGGGAAAACTTGGGCTTACCTTCTCGCGTACCAGTGGGATATGTCCCGTGTACCAGCACAGATACACTTACCAGTGGGACATGTCCCGCGTACCAGCACAGGTACACATGCCAGTGGTTGCGAATCTCGGCTCTGACGCACAAAATAATATCCACTTCTTTATACCTGTAAAGCTGTGGTGTGTGACGAATGACGTCATTGCAGACCGCATTGCAGAACTAATGGAGGGTGGTTCAAAGCTTTTCAGTGAATGTGTCCAAAAGCCATACAATAAACTTAAGGACGGGTTCACACTATGCGTGCGTGCGTCAGGTGTCTCAGGCCCGCAGCGAGGCAGATGGGGAGGAGCTCCAGCACCACGTGGACAGGCTGCGGACGGAGCAGGAGGTGCTGATGAAGGCTCAGCTGGTGGAGGCCAGAGCCTCCTGGAGCAGAGAGAGACAGCAGCAGGTGTCCTCTCAGCAGGAGGCCCTGAGGCTGCGGGAGGAGCAGTGGAGAAGACAGCTTCAGGACGAGGAGCAGAGGAGCAGGGAGACCTTGCTCCTTGAGCTGCAGACGGAGCTGGCTGAGCTGCAGACGGAGGAGAGGAGCTCTGAGGTGATCAGGAGGACCTCTGAGATGTCCTCCATCTCCTCCATGGTCCAGACGGCCTACAGAGAGCTGCTCCAGAAGGCCAGGAGACAGTGGAGGACAGTGAGTTCTGCTGCCTGTGTCTCACATTGATGAGGTCATTAATATATATAAATATATCGCTTTTTTATCCAAAGCGCTTTAGATAGTGTGGCGACTGAAACAAACCAAACTAACCGAATCCATGCCATATTGTGGTAAGCTATTAAACCCTCCTTTGCCAAACACGAGATTTCATAAAAGAGTATTAATCCAGAATTAATAATGATATTTAGCACATAATGGCAGTACTGTGTATTGAAATAGACCCTCTGGGGTGGAGAAGGCTGTCTTGGGCGTGGCCCTCTCGGTCAGTGAAAACCGGCCAATACCCTTTGGTTAAGTCGAGCCTAATCGTTGACTAATCATTACAAGTGGCTCTTATTTTGAAGAGGACGTCGGAGCAGAGCAGAGGAAGTCCGTTGTAACAAAGCTGCCATGACAGTTGTTGATGTTGAAAGGGAAAAAATTTCACTTAAACCAGGGGTTCTCAACGTTTTTGACCCGCAGGAAATGCTTTGGCCACGCGTATATCTATTCTACGTCCGAGCATAGACACTGCCCTGCCTGCCTCTGATTGGCCTACCGACCTTAGAGTATATATGAATAGAGACGGCACCCGAGTTCTCCTCCCATCCACTTGCATTAAGTTGCTCATGAGGCGATTTCACTCCTCCTTGCGGGTGGGAACAAAGTGCATTCTGGGATGGATTTGCCCCAAACACATGAACGCGCTGCCGTTGACTATCATTGCACACGTTCACGTGTGTTCATGTATGAACCAGCATTCACGTGTCATCATGAACGTGCACAATGATAGTCAACGGACCAGCGCGTAAGCAAGTACAAGAGAATGGCAACTCGCAAACTAATATTGTTTGTGCCGTTTGCATTGATTGAATAATTGATTGAACACGTAGGCCTATGTACTGTACTATGATTTGATTTGGCTGTGTTCTAAATTAAAGTGTTATTATTATGATTTGGCCAACAGCATAAACAATATTAGTTTGCCTCTTCTACAAAAATAAAGGTTACTGTCGCGCGTGCCAAGCTGTCATTCTCTTGTATTATATATCGTACTTGTATTATTTATTTATTTCCCACCACGTGACCACGGAGTAACCTCGCGCAGCAGACTATCCAGCATGTATCTTCCACCTCGGAGACACCGGCTGTGTCGTTAGGCCAATCAGAGGCAGGTGGAGCGTTACCATGTCTATTCTCGGACATAGAAAAGATATACGCTTTGGCCACGTCTCGCTCCATGTCTTGGAGCGCCTGTGGATGCATGGTTTATGTCATGTGCAATCTCATGCTGGCTAAAGTAACGGTGTAGTGTGTTTCTACAGGCCAGTGAGGACTGAGGACAGACTCAGTATGTACTATGAACATGTGTACTACTGTGTTTTATGTACTAGTATGAAACATGTGTACTGTATGCATACTGTATGTACTATGAACATGTGCACTGTATGTATATGTATGAATGAACCTGCATGTGTACTGTGTCTCTCTACAGGCCAGTGAGGACAGACTCAGCCGCGTGTTGAAGGAAACGAAGGAACAGCATCAGAGCGTGTTGAAGGAAACAAAGGAACAACATCAGAGCGAGATCCGGAGAATCCAAAGTGCGTTCATCTCATGTGACATTTCTTTATCAGTAACCACGTTAAAACTGTTCATCTCATGTGACATTTCTTTATCAGTAACCACGTTAAAAAACGTTCATCTCATGTGACATTTCTTTATCAGTAACCACGTTAAAACCGTTCATCTCATGTGACATTTCTTTATCAGTAACCACGTTAAAAAACGTTCATCTCATGTGACATTTCTTTATAAGTAACCACGTTAAAACGGTTCATCTCATGTGACATTTCTTTATCAGTAACCACGTTAAAAACCGTTCATCTCATGTGACATGTCTTTATCAATAATCATGTGTGTCTGTCTGTAGACAGTGTAGCCATGTTAAAACATAAATATATAACATGTTAATGAGCTGTCTGTCTGTCGTTCTGTCTGTTTCTATAGGTAGTGCACCCCAGAAAGAGGAGGCTGTTTGTGGCCCGAGGTGTGCCGAGAGGACGGGGAAACTCCAGCAGAAGATCCAGGAGCTGCAGAGACACCTGGAGAAGGCCTGTCGACAGCTGCAGCTCGCTGTGCGACAGAACAAGGCAGCCATGCAGCGTCTCAGAGGCACGGAACAAGTGTACCTCATACACACACACACACACACCACCTAGCACAGAGGTTCACTATAAACGTGTGTGTGTGTGTGTGTGTGTGTGTGTGTGTGTGTGTGTGTGTGTGTGTGTGTGTGTGTGTGTGTGTGTGTGTGTGTGTGTGTGTGTGTGTGTGTGCTTACAGAGGAGCACGAGGAGACTCTACAGAAGTTAAAGGAGAACCACTACATACAACTGAATGAAGTGAAGAACAACAATGAACTGTACGTATTGAATATAAAATATATGAACTGAACATATTCATATAAAATATATGCACGGAACATATTCAATATCAAATATTGATAAAGACCTCTTTTCCTCCCGAACACTAATTGCCCGAGTTTATTTGACATTTTTGATAACTTATTTTCCTTGGACACAATGGGAATGTGAGACGTCACACATTTGGATCACGTGAACGGAAAAAAAGAAGAATCCGAGATATTATGATCGTAAAAACGGTGTTCCCATAGACGGCATAAGCCAGTGGAATTTTCACTTACGTTTATTTATTTTTTCATCGCACCCGGACCGGAGTGCGTAGAGAACACAGTTGTGAACCGTAATAAATTTATATTAATATAGGCGGCAAAGAGGCGAACTCTGTGCTGAGGGCGTTTGGACCAGAAGGTGTCAAAAGGCGATCTCTGTGATAAAAGAGATAATAATAATTAAATAATAATAATAATAATGTTTTTAGGAGTCAGAAGCAGAACCTGGAGAGAGGTCTGGAGGAGATGAAAGGACAGTATCACAACACTGTGGAGAAGATACGAGGTGAGTAATCTGGTTATTGTACACTGATCTGATTACTGTGGTATGATATGAGGTGAGTAATCTGGTTACTGTACACTGATCTGATTACTGTGGTATGATACGAGGTGAGTAATCTGGTTACTGTACACTGATCTGATTACTGTGGTATGATACGAGGTGAGTAATCTGGTTACTGTACACTGTGATCTGATTACTGTGGTATGATATGAGGTGAGTAATCTGGTTACTGTACACTGTGATCTGATTACTGTGGTATGATATGAGGTGAGTAATCTGGTTACTGTACACTGTGATCTGATTACTGTGGTATGATACGAGGTGAGTAAACTGATTGTGTGTGGTCTGATCATTGTGTGATCATCTGACTGGTTAGTTAAGTACATTTTATTTATAAAGCACCTTTCAGAACAATGTTACAGTGGACCACAATATGAAGAATCAAGGTAAAAAATAGTTAAAACAAGTTGTACACAAGTTGGCCATGAATGGCCTACTTGTGCGCGAGCAGAGCGCGCAACTTATCTCTGACTCTTGTCAACTTAGATTCTGTTTGGCGCCCGGGCTCCACCGTCAACTACTGCGCTATAAGTAGACCACACACAAGTTATTGAAACATCTGACATATATAGTTAATATATATAGTATAAACTTAAATTGGTTACGTCATCCACATACGTCTTTTAAAGACACATGTGAAACAGTACTTGTGCACGCTCTGCTCGCGCAAGTAACAAGGTATGTAAGAATAAGAGCAATAACACATCAATAAATATATAATATACACACACGTCCACACGACTCAGAGTAGAACCGCTGCTCCTTCGCCTGGAAAGGAGCCAGCTTAGGTGGTTCGGGCATCAGGTTAGGGCGTCTCCCTAGGACCTACCCTCGATGCACGTCCCACTGGGAGGAGACCCCGGGGCAGACCAAGGTGCAGTTGGAGGAAACACATCGACTCACTGGCCTTGGAATGTCTCGGAATCCCCCAGGAGGAAGTCACTAATGTTGCTCTGGAGAGGGAAGTCTGGAACACTCTGGTGGAGCTGTTGCCCCCGCGACCTGACTACGGATAAGCGTTTGAAGATGGATGGATGGATGGACACACGTCCAGGACTCTAAGCGGAAAGCAGCCCTGATGGTGGATAATGTTAATAATGTTATTAATCTATATATATTGATATTACTCTATAGGAGACATGCTACAGTATCTGCAGGACTCTAAGCAGAAAGCAGCCCAGATGATCAGGGTGGAGGTGCAGAAAGAGAGACAGATCACCGCCAGGAAGATGAGACATTATTACCTGAGCTGTCTGCAAGATCTACTGGAGGACGGAGGACAGAGTACTGGGTAAACCCCCTGACCCTAAACCTTTACCCCCCCCAAACCCCCATCTACCGGAGTACAGAGTACTGGGTAAACCCCCTGACCCTAAACCTTTACCCCCCCAAACCCCCATCTACTGGAGTACAGAGTACTGGGTAAACCCCCTGACCCTAAAACTTTACCCCCCAAACCCCCATCTACTGGAGTACAGAGTACTGGGTAAACCCCCTGTCCCTAAACCTTTACCCCCCAAACCCCCGTCTACTGGAGTACAGAGTACTGGGTAAACCCCCTGACCCTAAACCTTTACCCCCCCAAACCCCCATCTACTGGAGTACAGAGTACTGGGTAAACCCCCTGACCCTAAACCTTTACCCCCCCAAACCCCCATCTACTGGAGTACAGAGTACTGGGTAAACCCCCTGACCCTAAACCTTTACCCCCCCAAACCCCCATCTACTGGAGTACAGAGTATTGGGTAAACCCCCTGACCCTAAACCTTTACCCCCCCAAACCCCCATCTACTGGAGTACAGAGTACTGGGTAAACCCCCTGACCCTAAACCTTTACCCCCCCAAACCCCCATCTACTGGAGTACAGAGTACTGGGTAAACCCCCTGTCCCTAAACCTTTAGCCCCCAAACCCCCGTCTACTGGAGTACAGAGTACTGGGTAAACCCCCTGTCCCTAAACCTTTAGCCCCCCCCAAACCCCCAACCCTGAGCCATGGAGGACAGAGTACTGGGTAATTAACCCATTTAGACCAATGGTTCCCAAACTTGTTCATGCCAAGGACCCCCAAAATGATACTCATTAGCCCGCATATCCCCATTTTAAAATATATGCCAAGGACCCCCTTAAGAGAAAATGTTCAACCATTTTCATTTCAAGGACCCCGCATTTCTATCTCTGGGACCCCCAATGTATATTGTAAAATCACTGTTAATTTAACTCAGAGAGGTTACAGACCCATAAGGGTCCATTTGGTTCCTAACTATCACTTAGCTGGGGACCCCCTGGAACTCCCTCAAGGACCCCACTTTGGGAACCACTGATTTAGACCATGAGGTCTGTGTCGCCTGACACCTCATCTACACAGACAAGGAGGCGGAGCGAGCACTCCGACGGCGATATTGTGCGAAAAATTGTCTTGATATGGAGCGTCGGCAATTGTGTTGCAATGTATTCCACTGATATAGAAACATAGAAATTTTCAGAAAACGTGTAGAATCTGGCCTCAGGTCTAAATGGCAGGGATGTGTAAATGTGTCCAAAATGAAAAAATATTATACCTAAGCCAAAAAAGTTTAGGAACCCCTGATGAGGATGATTAACAATAATTTTAACTCTTGAGAGTTAATAAGGGCCCATTTGGTTACTAACTCCATCTTTTGGATGAGGACCACCTGGAACCCCCTCAAGGACCACTGGTGGTCCCTGGAGCCAATTGATCACCATAGCAACCCCAGCCTAGGCCTGATTAGGTGAATTCCCAACACCTGCTAAATTTTCCAAACTTGTATCTTGACCACTCACACTCCTCTCAGTCATGCAGCTACACAGACACATCCCAGGCACACCTATAGCCCTGTCCTGTTTGGATGCCTTTCCAACAGATTTTTAAAAAGGAAAAAAAAATATTATTAATTTTAATAATCGATTTCGTGTCTGATAATCGATTAATCGGACCCATCCATACTAAATGGGTTAAACCCTAAAACACCCTAACCCTGAGCTGTCTGCAGGATCTGCTGACAGATGGAGGACAGAGTACTTGTGATTCTCGATGACTATTGTTTATGTATTTGATGTATTACCATGTGGTGTTCTTGCTTACTGTGAGTCGCTCCAGATTAAGAGTGTCTGATGAATGCCTACATTGAAAGCTGTTAGTAAAGCTGGTCTTTTGCCGTCTAGTTAGTACCGGTAAATAGAAAATTGTTCTTTCACCGTTTGTAGGGCGGAGAAGAAAATCATGAACGCCGCCAGCAAGCTGGCGTCTATGGCCCGAGTCCTGGAGACCCCCGTCAAGAGGAAACCAGGGAAGAGCCCCAATTTACAGGGTGAGTAAAGGCTCGTACACATGGTAGGACTTTTAAAGTTGTTGGGGAGTCATCAGATCGTTAAGTATTTCACTCCTTTTTGAAAGTGGCTGGTGTTACATCACGGTTTGATGTATTTATTCCAGTCTCTTTATTCCAAAACTAGGAATGCACCGTTATTGAAACATAGACATATATTTTAAAATGTTCCCACTTGTTGACCCTTTTGAAAGCTTCCCCAGAAAACACTGATAGAATATGCAGCCTATATCGTCACATAAGGCTTTCTCAGGCTTTCATTTAATTCTTCAACAGAACAACAAAAATATAGGCTAAAACAGATATTTTATCTATTTATCTTGATATCGGTTCAATACCGATTTTGAATTTTAAGGCCAACATTGGCCCATACCAATATGATGACAGATTTATTGGCCATCCCTAAATATAATATAACAATGTGTAGAAGTCTAGAAGTAGTGTTTACAGTGGTTTCATTTCACGTGAAATAAAACCACTGTATGTTGTGATTTCCACACAGTGGTCAAGGTCTCCGAGTGTCCCGCCGTCTCGGAACTACAGGGCACTGAGACCCACCCAGATATGAGGACCCCCTCTGGGACGAAGGACCCCCACCTGCTACCATGCAGACCCTCACCATCCCCCAGTGGAGGAAAAAGTACTCAAATGTTTTACATAAAGTATCAATACTGCAATGAAGAACTACTCTGTTAGAAGTAAAAGTCCGGAATTCAAAATGTACATGAGTAAAAGTGCAGTCGTAGTCTGAAAACTCACCTCTTCAGATCCTAGATGACAATTTCTATGTATTTGACCTTGTGTTGTGTTGTTTTCTAGATTAAGAGCGTCTGCTAAATGCTTACATTGTAAATTCACGCCTAAATTGTAAACTGTCCGCACGTCGCTCCCTCTGCTCACCACCAGGTCTCACCGCCGTATCTGTGAGAGGCAGAAAGAAGTCCAGGGATCACGTGACCCTCCTCGGTAGCTCTGATTGGATGATGATGCAGGAAGTTCCGGTCAGAGACCACCAATGGGCACATAGTGACCGGGCCTTCCCCAGAGCCGTCTCTCCGGATGAGCGGTCGCCGGCGTCCGGGGTCTCTTTGGACGAGGAGGCGCGGTCAATATTCGGAGGAGTTCTGACTCCCGACAGCTCCGACTTCACCGTTTATAACGAGATCATGGCCAACGTGCCGACACCCTCCTCTCACCACCTCGAACGCTCCTAGAGAGAGTCTTGACTGTCCTGGACCTCCAGCATGATGTGATGACCTACAGCCCCAGAGAGCGTCTGTCACTGACTGGGACCCCAAACAGACTATCGTGACTACTTGGGACAAATGTGACCAAACGTCAAACCCTTTGACTCGAAAGGGGTCACCCGTCCCTTCCAGTCAAAATGGAGTCGTCCCGGGCCACTTCCACACTCCAGGAATGCGCTCCCGAACTCGAGACACAAAAGGGTGACTACTAATAAATAAAGAACCGTAACTCGATATCCCCCCCTGTAGAGCGTAGCAGTCCCGCCCCCTTTCATGACGACGACTGGCCCGGAAGATTATTTCCCATGCATGTTTCCCATAGACGTTTCAAAAAGTATTTAAACTGATCTGTAAGCCTCGGACAAAGCCAACTCGGATTGTGACAAATCATGACAACAAACACAATTGTTTGGGTGGAACAGATAATTAGAAAGATGAACAAAGGGCAGGGTACAACACATTTTTTGTTTTTCTTTGTAATTATTTGTTCGGCCCAAAATATTGTGTTTATTGTCATGATTTGTCACTATCGGAGTTGGCTTTGTCCGAGGCATACAGATCTTTAAATAAATACTTTTTGAAATGTCTGTGGGAAAATGCATGGGAAATTCTTTTCCGGGCCCGTCGTCGTTATGAAAGGGGGTTGGACAGCGATGTTCTATAGTCAAACATCATCCGTTTGCCGTCTTTGGATTGAGAATCCCCAGGACACCAGTTCCCAAACAGTGGGTCGGGACCTATTTGTATGCCGGCGGGTCCATGGGTCGTGAGTAAATCCCCCTTTGTTGTTCCTGCATTTAGTTTTTAATATTTTTCCCATAAAATAATTCTTATATTAAAAAAACAAACAAAAACAAATTAATTGTTCAAAATTATTCCATATATAAATGCCAAAAATCTAAGAAATTCCATAAATCTGAAAACAAAATGTTTGAAGAAGTAGTGAAAAACTCACAATCTACAAGCTTGTGAGTTTGTAGATTGGCTATTTTCACGAGTTTGGGTCCCGGGTGCAAACGTCTAATCTCTGGTTTTGGGTCTTGAGCTAAAAGGTTTGGGAACGACTGCTCCAGGATTATGTAATGTCTGATATTTGACATAGTTTACAGTTAATATCAAGTTTACATTTTGCCAACGGCAGTGACATGTTCACATTATTGTGGTTTGTTGTTTTCTCTCAGATTGAGACTTATATCTGTTGTTTTGTGTTTATACATTTAGTGTTTTGCTTTTTGTGACGCTGTTTTATACATATATTTTATAGTTTATTTATTCACAGTTTATTTTAAAATCGAGCTACTGAGCTGTTTAATAAATCGTTTTTTAATGAATTGTTTGGATTTTTATTTTCTGAAGATGAGTATTCAATGATACCTGCATTTTGCGTACCAACTATGCAAGTCTAGGTCTCGGTACGAAATGCGCAATAACAACTATGCAATGTCGGGGGATGGGCGCGGTATAACAATTAAACCAAAAATATGTTACATTTGGCAAGATTTAGCCCTCCTAGTGAACTGGGCAGATTTACCCCTCCTAGTGAACTGGGCAGTGTGTGTAGATTTACCCCTCCTAGTGAACTGGGCAGTGTGTGTAGATTTAGCCCTCCTAGTGAACTGGGCAGATTTACCCCTCCTAGTGAACTGGACAGTGTGTGTAGATTTACCCCTCCTAGTGAACTGGGCAGTGTGTGTCTGTCTGCCTGCCCCTCCCCTCCTGGCTCCCTTTTTCCCCCACAATTTTGTAACTCATTGGTTGCACCCAGTGTCAATTATCTAATGTAATCCTGGACGCTACACACACTCCCTCCTCTGCCAACCTGGGGAGAGCAACGGACTGACCTCATGCATGAGGAGTCCAGGATTAGTGAGGTGAGAAATGGTACAATGTCCACTAAAAAACAAACGATACAAAGTCCACCATATTATCTTTACTGCACCCCCTCTGTCACAGGGCTCCACACGCGCACACGTGCGTGGTCCTCACAGGTATAGTAAACAAACACATAACATGTCGAATAATAATAAATCACCCATTAGATAACACTGTCACACACGGGCTGTTGAAAGTGTTGCAACTCTCTCTCACCCCCCCCTGTGTGTGTCTCTATCTCTCTCCACCTCTATCTCCCTTCTCTCTACCTCTACCTTTCTCTCTCCCAGGTCTTCTCCCCACCTCTCTCTCCTACTCCTCTCTCTCTCTCCCCCCCCCCCCCTCTCTCTGCCCTGCCTACATCCCCCATGCTCTCTCGTCCTCAATAGTTCTCCACAGATCAGATCTTAAAGAAGCAGCATATAACAACAGTTCTAAGCAAACAAACTATAGCTTCTAAATAATACATATATAGAACAGAACACCAACATGTATTCATGGATAGTTTTCGCTGCTGTGTTGCTGCTGCTGTTCTCACTCTTCCGATGCTGTCCCTACTTCCTCCTGGACGTGCAGTACTTTGTCCGTCTGCTGACCATCGGACGACGGCTCGCGGCGTTCAGACGGACCCGCTACACGCTCCTGGAGCGATTCCTGGACGCCGTCACCGCTCATCCTCACAAAGCCTTCATCAGGTTCAACGAGGAGACTCTCTCCTACCTGGACACTGACCGTAGGAGCAGCCAGGTGGCCAGAGCACTGCTGCAGAGTGGGACCTTAAAGGTAGGGTGTGTGTGTGTATGTGTTCATTTCATTCACCTATGTATGCGATCTCATTTCTAAATTTGAGCAAGTTAAGCGCTAGTTGGCTGTTCAATTCATTTTATTAATTATGTTTTTACTTTAAGAGCACTTTAATGTTGTCTGTTTAAACTAAAGCCACAGTGGTTGGCTCCAGGCGCCACATTTTGAATGTAGGCCTATAGTAATGTTCAGCAACTACAGTACAGACTAAAGACAATAAATATAATATTGTCATGTGATTTTTATTTAAAGTCAGGGCAGACGGCTGCTCTCCTCGTGGGGAATGAGCCCTGGTTCCTGGTTCTCTGGCTAGGTCTGGTGAAGATGGGCTGCTCTGCTGCCTTGCTCAACTGCAACATGAGGTCCAAGTCCCTGCTGCACTGCTTCGAGCGCAGCGGGGCGACCGTCCTGATTGCAGCTGAAGGTACTATTGGCCCTGCCTTATTACCCCTCTTTTATCTTTTGCCCTTTTTTTTACTATTTTGAAAAGCATTTTAAAAGACTAGTCTAAACAAAGTACTGCACCCCATCTGGGATGGTTATTTCGTAATCCTGTTATTTACTTGAAGAGAGTTACACACATATTTATCCAGCATTGCAACTATTGGTGATTTTGCAATTATTCTATGGATTGCTTTTTTGATTAATCGAATAATCAAGAAGAGTGGAGCTATATTCTCGGAGGAGTAGTAGTAATAGTAGTAGTAGCTTATTTACTGTGTCTGGATTTTGAAAATATGTCATGTGGCAGCCGAGTCTATAGACTTTTAATGTAGTTTTTGTTTGTTTAGAGCAGTTAAACAAACATTACTTCATGTGACAGCCACAGTGGGCGCTCCTCACTTCACACAAGTGTGATTTTCTTTTAGATAATTGTTTAATTAGTCTGACGATTAGTTTGATTAATTTTGTTTGATTAATTTTTCTCTAAAGCCCAATGCAAGAAAAACATTTGCGCTTTTTGGGTTTGTACGTACCACATAATAGTGATCATTTGATTGGTTGAGCACGGAATGTGTACCACATTTGTGATGATTCGATTGGCAGAACACAGAATGTAATGATGTATAATGATAAGAAAGAAATAGTAGATCTACATGCTCATAGCGTGGCACCGAGTGCCGCACTACGAGCTTGTAGATCTGCTATTTTCTTTTTAATCGTGAAAATGTGGCACAAATCTTTGAATATATATATTCTTTCACAGCGAACGTTTTTACTCAAATCCTTGCTTCTGGGGTGCGGGGGTCCTTGACATGGAAATGGTTGAGCACCACTGAAAAAGTTTTAAAAGCCATTTTTCTTTTAGGTCTGAATGTATGTGTTCCTCTGTGTAACAGAACTGAAGGAAGCCGTGGAAGAGGTTCTACCAGCCCTGTTGGATCACAACGTCACTGTTTACCTCCTAGCCGATCAATGCTCAACATCCGGAATGTTCTCCTTCAGCGATAAAGTCTGCCACGCCTCAGACGAGCCTCTGGATGCTGATCTGAGATCCGATGTTACTCTGCACAGTCCAGCTGTCTACATCTACACATCTGGAACCACAGGTATACAGATCTGATCTGAGATCAGATGTTACGCTGCACAGTCCAGCTGTCTACATATACACATCTGCACATCTGGAACCCGCTTGGGAAGTCCTCAAATTAGAACATACTGTAATATGGCAGTCACATAAGATATCTGTCTGAGTTCTTTACTGAGCAGACACACTGTCTGAATGAGTTCTTACACTTGGGAACAGTACAGTCGCCATTATTTTGTTGAGGCTCGTATAGTTGCTCTACCAGAACTCTATCAACCAGTTCAGAAAAATGTGACGTGAAACAAGTTTATGTTCTTTTTAATGGAGGGGCCATTTTTGGCTCGCCCACCTTTGCTGAATGAAATCGTCTCCTACGGAAACAACTCCCGCCGGTGGTTAATGGAAGCAAGAGTCGTCTGTACCAAGAAAATGTCCAAAAAGTCATCAAAATCGTCAAGGGCACGAATTGACACTTTGAAAAAGGTTGTTAACCTACCAAGATGGCGCCACGTATGGCAGCTTCTAGTGCTCCTCTCCAACCTTGTTAAACGACGTCAGTTGAGGTCTTCCTAAAGGAGTCATGGTGACTATGTTCTCCTGTTATTCAAGGTCTTCCTAAGGCAGCCGTGGTGATAAGTTCTCCTGTTATTTAAGGTCTTCCTAAGGCAGCCGTGGTGAGCCATCTGAAGTTGTGGGCGATGTCTTTCCTCCAGAGAGCTGTCGGGGTGGAATCTGACGACGTGATTTATGTCAACCTTCCTCTGTATCACACCGCTGGCTTTATGGGCTGCACTGGAGCTATAGAGAGAGGTATGGAATAATTATTATTATTATTATTGCGGCTGTAGGTCGCAGTTTACTATGAAAACCTGCAAAACCTGTCAGTCATGCTATAATCTCAGTCAGTCAGTCTGTCTGTCTGTCTGTCTGTCTGTCTGCCTGCTTAACAACTACATACACTGTATGTGACGCTTTGCATCCGTAGCCAGTCCCTTGACAAAGCATTGGGCGCTTGAAGTTATATATTTCGAAAACTGCTAATTATTTAAAAGTAATAATCTCAAGCGTGCATTTCCACAGTAAGGTAGATTTTTTTTAACTGTGAATTGAATTTCTCTTTGAAAGTATAAAGGAATAGGGAGGGTCCACATTTTTATCACTTTAAGTTCAATATAAAAATAAAAAAAATCTAAAAAGTTCAGGCCTGTGTGTCCACAGTAAGGTGATGTTTTTAAATTGTGAATGGAGTCTCCAGGTGAAAGTCTGAAGAAGTTTTGACATATCAAAATCCTCCATTGACTTCCATTATAATTTTAAAAGCAATATATCTCGGAAACGACTAAACATTTCGTAAAGATTCCGCACGATTCCACAGTAAAGCTGAACATGTCAAAGTTTGAATGGAGTTTGTAAGTGAAAGCGTGTAGGACTAGTTAGGTGCCAACATTATACTGGTGGTGCTGCTAAAGCAGCGACCCCACAATAATCATCTTTATTGTCCCGAAGGATATTCATCTTCACAGGTCTTTTCAACTCCCACAACAAAACAACACATAGTATAGAAAACATTTCACCAATACAAAAACATGAGGTCTCCACTGTGTACAGAACCATCCTATCTTTGTCCTGATTGCATGAGAATGAAAAAGCGATACAGGGGTTGATCAGTGTCATGTGATATTAAAAGTGCTCCCCTAATTGTTCATAACACCAAGTGTGGGTGTGGGAAATCCGATGATCTTGGAAGTAATTAGTGCGCAACATCAACAAGAGTACACATGTTACCAACGAGAATATGAATGCTGGAATATTCAGGGTGAGCAACAAAATAGCAGCCAGGGGAATGAGACTCGCAGGACACTGCCAAAGACACCAGGAGCTGCCAGCCAGCAAACTGGTGCTGTGGGAACCAACACATCGAGGACGTCCCATAATAACATATGTGGATGAACTCAAGAAAGATGCAGGAGCACAAAGCACCAACGAGCTGGCCGGATGTATGGAGAACCGGGATGACTGGAAGCGACGATGGAAGGCTCGTCTGAGGACGACCTAGAGAGAATGGGAGTACTGAAAGGTTTGTTTCTGTTAGGCATGGACAGTATGGTGTAGAAACATGCCGAACAGTACAACAGAACAGGTTGAATAATGCTTTTGTTGACAACATAAATGGATAGATGTAATGTGTTGATCAAACTACTCTATTGTCCAGAGTGAGTCCAAGATATGTGAAACTGTCACCCTCTTCTACTGTTTTACCATTAATGAGGAGTGGATTAAGTCCAGTGTGGGTTGTGTCAATGACCAGTTATTTTGTTACTGCGTTGTTTTCTACAGGCATCACCATCGTCCTGAAAAGTAAGTTTTCTGCATCGAGCTTCTGGGATGACTGCAGGAAGTTCAATGTGACGGTCATTCAGTACATTGGTGAAACCATGCGATATCTCTGCAACACCACCAAGGTATTCTCACCCTTACATAGTCTATTATCTCTATATTCTCATCATTAGAGTTTAGAGACCAGGATTACTGCATGCTTTTTTGTGAGGGTACCTACCCTTGAACACACGGGGAGAACATACAAACTCCAAACAGAAAGGCCCTTTCACCAACCCCACCTCGAGTATGGGCACTGATGATGCGGAGGAGAGAACACGCCCACAGCGCCATTTTACGCTCTCAAGAGTTAAATTAATGTTAAACCCCTGCATTACTTAAAGGAGAATTCCATGCTAGAATGCTTTCTTATCTTTCTTACCTTTCTTTGTAGTTATTACGTCCCAACCAAAGAGGTCCAGGTGTTTTTTTGTGCAAAAACTCCTTATTGGCTATTTTCCCTCCCATAAGCCCTCAATGAATTGCATTGCATTGAATGGGAATTGAATGGGGCTATGGGGTGTTATGCTAGTTTTCGAAATGTTGTTACAAATAAAGAATCTTCCTGGGAGCTTCAATTCAGTGTACGTATTTTTGATCAGCACCTGTAGAATTCCTGGAGATGTGCATGCTTCCTGTCGTATCCTAGATTATAGTTATAGTCACCAATGTACACAGTTTTTAAATGTACAAATATTTATTTCCAAAAAAAGAAGAAAAAAAAGAAAGTTTTTTTTCTTTTTTTACATAATAGGTAGTTAAACAACTATAGTCGACTAGTAAACTAGGCAACTAGTCGACTAGTAAAAATGACTAGAAGTGAATGCCCTATAGTATTATCGCTATGTTATCACCGTTACATAGTGTATTTGGTTGATGTTTACTGCCGTTGCTGCTATGATGTTTTTGTAATAGTATGACGTTGCCAGACTGTTGCCTCTCGCAATGCTCAAATGCTTCCGTCATAGTCTGGAGCAACGGAATCTCTGATCATGATGAGTAGCCTCCTCCCCACTTCCGTTTCGTCTTCGAATGAACCGCGGTGCAAATTACTTTGTCAGGCGTCTATGTGAACACAATTGGCTCTCTGAATGAATCTATTTGTTTCTCAGATACATTGTTCATAAACCTTTTTTCTTTCTTTTTCATAGTCACCCAGCGATGGGATCCACTCTGTAAGGCTAGCGATCGGTAACGGCATCAGAGCCGACGTGTGGCGAGAGTTCTTAAAGCGCTTCGGAGACGTCCGGATCAACGAGCTGTACGCCTCGACGGAGGGAAACATCAGCCTGATCAACTACATTGGCAAGGTCGGAGCCGTGGGACGACTGAACGTCTTTCACAAGGTAAACATCTTTATCTCCATGGCAATTATTACCATGACAACATTTTGGTCGACTCAACGTCTTTTTTTTCTCCATTCATTATGTTTACATATAAATCCATCCACCATCTTCAACCGCTTATCCGTAGTCAGGTCGCGGGGAAACAGCTCCACTAGAGAGCTCCAGACTTCCCTCTGCAGAGAAACATTTGTATAACTTAATTCTCTGGGATGCCGGCAGATATTGGAGATATAAACCCTCCAACTCATCCTTGGTCTGCCCCGGGGTCTCACCTCAGTGGGACGTGCATCGAGGACCTCCCTAGGGAGACGCCCAAGAGGCATCCTAACCAGATGCCCGAACCACCTAAACTGGCTCCTTTTCAAGCGAAGAAGCAGTGACTCTACTCCGAGTCCCTCCCGCGTGACTGAACTTCTCACCCTATCTCTAAGGAAGATGCCAGCCACCCGTCTGGGGAAACTCCGCAACCTTATTCTTTTGGTCATGACCTACACTTCATGACCATAGGTGAGAGCAGGAAAATTGCTTGGTTGCTTTGCCTTCTGGCTCAGCTCTCTTTTCGTGCGGTACAGCGACTGCAATACTGCCCCTGCCGATCTCCTTCTCTGTCCTCCCCTCACTCGTGAACAAGACCCCAAGGTACTTAAACTCCTTCACCCGGTGTAATGTCTCATTCCCTACTTGGTCTGTACAATGCATGTACAATGCATCGGTTTCCTGCTGAGAACCATGGCCTCAGATTTGGAGATGCTGATCCTCATCCCAGCCGCTGTACACTACTCTGCGAACTGGTCCAGTGAGAGCTGAAGGTCTTGGACTGATGGTGCCTTAATGACCCACATCATCTGCAAAAAGCAGCGAAGCAACGCTTATCTCACCAAGCCGTATACCCTCTCCGCCACGACTTTGCCTCGAGATCCTGTCCGTGAAAATCACAAACAGAATAGGTGACAATGCACTGCCGGGGCGGAGGCCAACCCCCACCGCAAAATAATCCAACCTACTTAACTCCTGAGAATGTTTTTTTCATTGTTTTAGTATGACGCACGTCCGGTTTGTGGCCATCTTGGATGCTAATACAATGGCATTAGTGCCAATGCTAGCGAGCCATGGCGACACCCATCTTTGCTACAGAAAATGCCAATATGCCAATCGCGATCACCGGAAAATCAGAAATGACCTGAATCCGAACATCGCCGATCTGATCAAAAGAAAACCACGGGCAGCGCCATATTATCCGAGAAAAGAGTGTGGAAAGGCCGTGGCTAATACAGAAGCTAATGGAGTTGGTTGCGCAGACAACCAATTTCGAGGCATTCTTATATCGGTATTAAACGCCTTAAGTCCTCCGCACCTTGCATATTTATTTAATAGGACGAGTATACTCGTCTACTCTAGAGCATCAAATGTGTTAAACATCATGCAACTGGTGTTCCCTCATGGATATCATTACGTGTACATATAGATGGTATTTCCTTATTACAGTGTTCTATCATTATGTTTAAACATCATATAGATGGTGTTTCCTTATGTGTAGATTGCTTTCCCTTATGAATATCATTATGTGTACCTATAGATGGTGTTTCCTTATGCTGTGATCAAATACGACGCAGAGAAAGAAGAACCTGTGAGAGACTCAACAACAGGATTCTGCATTGAAGCTGATAAAGGTATCTGAACATCTAAAACGCCACTCGGGTGGTGGACTGCCTGCCTAGATTATGTCCCAAACCTCCCTACCTCCTATGACTGCATGCCTAGATATGTCCCAAACCTTCCTACCTCTGTGACTGCCTGCCTAGATATGTCCCAAACCTTCCTACCTCTGTGACTGCCTGCCTAGATATGTCCCAAACCTTCCTACCTCTGTGACTGCCTGCCTAGATATGTCCCAAACCTCCCTACCTCCTATGACTGCATGCCTAGATATGTCCCAAACCTTCCTACCTCTGTGACTGCCTGCCTAGATATGTCCCAAACCTTCCTACCTCTGTGACTGCCTGCCTAGATATGTCCCAAACCTTCCTACCTCTGTGACTGCCTGCCTAGATATGTCCCAAACCTCCCTACCTCCTATGACTGCCTGCCTAGATTATGTCCCAAACCTCCCTACCTCCTATGACTGCCTGCCTAGATATGTCCCAAACCTTCCTACCTCCTATGACTGCCTGCCTAGATATGTCCCAAACCTTCCTACCTCTATGACTGCCTGCCTAGATTATGACCCAAACCTTTCTACCTCCTATGACTGCCTGCCTAGATATGTCCCAAACCTTTCTACCTCTATGACTGCCTGCCTAGATATGTCCCAAACCTTCCTACCTCCTATGACTGCCTGCCTAGATATGTCCCAAACCTTTCTACCTCCTATGACTGCCTGCCTAGATATGTCCCAAACCTTTCTACCTCTGTGACTGCCTGGTCAAATCATGACATTGTTAGACAATCTGGGGGAAATAAATAAATCTGCGTCGTCGTCGTCCCACGCAATTCTAGCCTACCTAAAAGGTCAAATCCACCCGCCGCCTATGGCTGAAACAATTAAATTATCGCTGAAATGTTGAAACAATTTAATGTGTTCGTTGTGAACTGAGGGGGGGTTGGGGGGGCGGGGCAGGGGGACACCCACTGCCGTTATAAGAACCTTCTGCCACTGCGGCCTCAGGTCCTCCACCTCTGTACGAAAAAGGCAACTAAAAAACGAATAAATCTGCAGCAAAAACACGGTGGAACAAACTCCCACTATACCTTCGACAGGCAGCCTCTGTAGACATTGTGGTGCCTCAGGTCACATATAATAATTTACGCTTATTATTGAATAATAAACCGCATTTAATGTGATGGTCTTCAGGCGAGGCGGGTCTGATGGTCTCTCAGATCACGCTGAAGGCTCCGTTTTCGGGCTACGTGGGAGACCTGGAGCAGACGGAGAAGAAGAGGCTGAGAGACGTCTTCCAGAGAGGAGACGTGTTCTTCAACACCGGAGACCTCCTGGTGGTGGACCGGGAGAACTTCATCTACTTCCACGACCGCATCGGAGACACCTTCAGGTTCATTCATCATTAATTACACCTTTGGGTCATATATTTATGCATTCGTTAATTAGTAATTACACATTCAGGTCATTTATTTGGGCAGATCCCACCCAAACCTGTGTCCTGTATACATAGCCTATATTTGTCCTTCCCATAGTGGGACAGGCTAGAACCGGGCCTGAGGGCCCATATCCTGCGTGGTGCCTTATTTGCCTGAACCTTCTTATGCCATTTTATTAGAGGGAGAGTGTTTTAGATTATTGTTCATGACTATGTGTGTGTGTGAGTGCATGGGACCCGAATGGAAACAAGACCGCAAGGTCTTTCTTCGGAAATTCATTTGGACCAAAATGCCTGACTGTACATTGTGCTGTTTGCATTTTTCTTTTGTCAAAATAAAATATTCAATCAATCACTCAATCAATCAATCAATCAATTGTAGGCCTACTTGAAGTTATCTGTAAACCAAGCTCTAATATAAATACATAATATTGCTATAGCCTCGCAATGGTCAAAAGATCTTGGTTTATTGAAAGCATGACTGTGTTCAGATAAAAAATAATATGTTCTTTTATTTTTTTCTTCTTCTCCAATCTACAAACTCTGCGACACATTATGAGCTTGTAGACTGGCTATTTCACCTATTACAACCATGCTAGGCCTTCGTGTGGCTAAAGTAGATTAAATTGCTTGTTAAAAAGAATATCCGAACACTAGCAGATAACTATGGCCCCCTTCAAAGAAAAATTAAAGAAGATATACAGAGATGGGATTCTATTTATTTTCTCAGCCTTAGTCACAGAATTGATTCTGTAAAGATGAACATTCTTCCACGATATCTCTTTCTATTTCAAGCTCTCCCGGTAGAGATTCCCTTAAAACAATTTTCAGAATAAATATAATAATAAAATAATAAAATGATTTCCAGATTTATTTGGCAGGGGAAAAAACCCAGAGTCAGATTTAAAACGTTGCAATAAAAGAAAGAGGCATGGACGTACCCAAGGTTATTTCTATGCAGCACAAATTAAACCCTTAACTAACGTATGCAATCCAATGTATCAAGCCAGGTGGAAAGATATTGAACTCTCTATTATGAAGGATCCCCCGATTCATGCGATATTAAGTTATAGTAATCTAGGGATAGCTTTAGAGAATAGTGCGTATGATCCAGGTTTCATACCAAATACTGTAGGACGTTCAAATCATGGATTCCAAAAGGAATTCAAACATTCTATCCACTTACAGAGAAGGGACAGTTTAAGAGTTTTGAAAAACTGAAGAGAGAATTGAATCTAGATAACTCAGACTTTTTTAGATACTTACAGATTCACAATCACTTTGAACATAACTTCAAAACAGACTTCGGTGATCCAATAGTGAGATTATTTATTGATGCATACCGGAACAATTTAGCTAAAGGTATTTCAGATTTTTATGACGGCTTCATGGAAAAAAACAACATGATACAAAATATATTAAAGAAAAGTGGGAAACAGAAGGTAACATTATATCAAACAATGAGTGGTCTGAGATATGTCAATTCCAACGGAAATGTACTAATTCATTAGGAGGAGGGAATTTGGGTGGAAATGTCTCAGTTTCTTCATTACGCCGAAACAGAAGGCACATTTCTCGAATGGGGAGGCAACATGCTGGATACAGTGTGGGTCTCGGGAGGCTAACCATTGGCATATTTTCTGGGGGTGCCCAGTGATTAGAACCTTCTGGACAGAATTTCAGAGATCAATAAATACAATATTTGGTGCAAATTTGCCCTTAGAGTTTACTACATTCGTTTTGGGACATGCACATTTTCAGATGGGAAGATCTGATGAATACCTTTTCGATATTCTGATATCTGCATGTAGAAAAGTATTTACACAACACTGGTTGATTCCTGAGGCCCCACCATAAAATAATGGATAGATATATTAAATTATATTTATAATATGGAACAGATCACTTTCTCTCTCAGACTGCAGAAGGCAGTACTTAGTTTAGACAGTTTTTTGTTTAGACTAGTCATTGGTTAGACCAGTCATTAGTCCTACAACCTAACCTCCCACGGGGCAGCACACCTAAACCTAACCTTAATAACCAATAACTAGTCTAAACTAAGTATGTACCCCAGTTTGGGTCTAATTGGGTGGAATATATTATTCCTTTGCGACCAGATTTTGTAGCGGCAAGGATTGAATGATTCTGTCTTACTCATGTCTCTTTTTTGGTTCTGTTGTTTTTATTTGAATTACTGCTCACAGTTTCAAATACTCCCTTATGTCTCCCATCCATCTCTCCCATATGCTTTATTTAATTTTTATTCTTTTTAAATACTCGTTAAACATTGAAATTAGAACTGAGAATGGAAGGGGAAAGTGAAACGTGTGTCATGTTATGTTCAGGTGGAAAGGAGAGAATGTTTCTACCAACGAGGTGTCGGATGTACTGAGCACCGCTCCGACTGTTAGAGAGGCCAATGTCTACGGAGTTAAAGTAACAGGTATATGTCTATATATGGAGTTAAAGTAACAGGTACATGTCTATATATGGAGTTAAAGTAACAGGTACATGTCTATATATGGAGTTAAAGTAACAGGTACATGTCTATATATGGAGTTAAAGTAACAGGTACATGTCTATATATGGCGTTAAAGTAACAGATACATGTCTATATATGGAGTTAAAGTAACAGGTACATGTCTATATATGGAGTTAAAGTAACAGGTACATGTCTATATATCGAGTTAAAGTAACAGGTTCATGTCAATATATGGAGTTAAAGTAACAGGTACATGTCTATATATGGAGTTAAAGTAACAGGTACATGTCTATATATGGAGTTAAAGTAACAGGTACATGTCTATATATGGAGTTAAAGTAACAGGTACATGTCTATATATGGAGTTAAAGTAACAGGTACATGTCTATATATGGAGTTAAAGTAACAGATACAACTCTATATATGGAGTTAAAGTAACAGGTACATGTCTATATATGGAGTTAAAGTAACAGGTACATGTCTATATATGGAGTTAAAGTAACAGATACATGTCTATATATGGAGTTAAAGTAACAGGTACATGGAGTTAAAGTAACAGGTTCAGTTCAGTTCAGTTTTATTTTCGGAAGGAGGACATACAGTTCATACATAGCACACATAGTTTCCATCTTCTTTTTATTTTTTAATGGCCTGTCCGATCCGAAAAAGGTTTTGTGAGACTGGGCCATGTAACGTTAAATGGCGGCTGGTCTCGCAAGATCACAGAGCCGTTATTCATAGGCATAAGGCAGAAAGAAGTCTCCCATAGTCTCCCCTCAAGCTTTACTTAAAGGGAAAGACCACTATTGTAGAGGTTTGGGTTGTGTAGTTATACCTTGCCATTATGTAACACCAAATGTGGACAAGGAAAATAAATATAAATTGGTAATTCTAAATATCCTCCTCATTGATTTACATTGTACATTTTACAATGTAGGCATTTACCAGACGCTGTTAATCCAGAGCGATTTACAGTAAACAAGAACAAAGAGCGAAGAGGTGGGTTCTCAGATTACGGCGGAAGATTGGGAGTTCTGATTGGAATGGGATCAAGTGCATTCCATAGTTTTGGATCAGGAAGGGAGAAGAGTTTGGGACGTGTGGAGCGTTTTTAGTGAAGGTACTTCCAGCTTCCCTGTGTTGGCTGATCTGAGCGCGTGGGAGGGTTTGTAGGGTTCGATCAGACTTGCAAGATACAGGGGTGCCATACCTTTGGTTGCTTTGAATGGCAGCATCAGAGTTTTGTACAACGACAGCGACCGGGAGGAAATGGAGGGAGTGGAGCAGGGGGGAGACATGTGAGAATTTTGGCTGGTTGAAGACCAAGCGAGCTGCGGCATTTTTGATCAATTGGAGAGGCTTAGTAGGCCAGTGTACACTGAAACAGCTCTCAAAGTCACTCTTTTAGTACGTAACACAAACAAATTCAGACAATATAGAGCAGGAGTGCCCACACTTTATTGACTTGAGAGCTACTTTCAAAATGACAAGATCTGCTGACCAAAATAATTATAATCCCTTTGCTGGAAATAGTTTAAAGTTACATAAGACCCACGTTTTTGTGTGCAACACTCTCTATTATTGTGCGTTTGAGCTGACAAGCCCTTATATATTTTAGGGCCATGACATGTGGTCTACCAACACAGCCTTTGTGATTGGCCACCCCTGATATAGAGCATCACCAAAACTCATACTGTTTTATTTATTTAAATAAAAATGTTAACTTCCTGTTAATTTTATTATTTAAAGATCTGGATTCTGGTCCACGGCTCCAGTCCGTGTTTTCTTCCTAATAAAAATGGGAAAATCAACATTATTCTTTTTTTTAAATATAAAAACAAATCACACCTGTGCGAAGTGAGGTGAGCTCTTCTCTCCTCTTATCATCATACATCATCTCATTCCGGCCAATCCGAATTTGCGTCCTCACCTTCGTTTTCAATGTTTGTGTTACGCAATGTTTGTGTTTACACGAATACTCAAAATGGCCCATTCATTGTCAATGGCATTTAATGTTTGTGTTAGGACAAAGTTTGTGCACATACACCAAAAGCTGAACATAGGAGGGGCTAGTGCCCCTCAAAATAAAACCGTGCTGTTACTGTCCCATAGGCCAGGAGGGCAGGGTTGGCATGGCAACGGTCACTCTGGCAGGAGACAAACTGGATGGTGTTGGATTGTTCACACATGTGGAGAACTTCCTTCCTGTTTACGCAAGACCTCGTTTCATCAGAGTTAAGGTAAAGTACAGTGTGTGTGTGTGTGTGTGTGTGTGTGTGTGTGTGTGTGTGTGTGTGTGAGAAAACACACGCACGCACGTGCATGTATTTTCATTAGAGTTTAGGTAAAGCGTTTAGCAACTATCCGGTATTTTCTCAGCTATTATTGTATTGATTACCATAACAGTGTCTATCTATACTGTTGCATTCACAACACTTGATTGATTGATTGATTGATTTATTAACAGTTTCCAGAATTACAGTACATTTCAAGTACAACTCAATACAAAAACTGTTAACAGTGTGTGGACGACACCATAAACTAAGCATTACACTTGTTTACAATAGGGCCCACCATTTTCAATTCATCAAAACATTTAGAGACGTACGAATATACACAACTATATAGTAAAAAAGAAATCATCATAGGAGGTAAAAAGGGAAAAGAAACATATACAGTGAGGGGAAACAGTGGGTGGGGGATTCAGATTTTACGGGGGCCAGTTTCGAATTGCAGCCGTCTAGGTGCCCTTTGAGAGCAAGGGATGTGCACCCTCTGGTGTTGTGGGTGTGGACTTCGTTGACATTAAGGAAGTATTTAGACAGGTACATGGGTATCTTGGTGGTGTAGCGAATCTTGTGGACCAGACCCATTGCAAGGTGCTGTAAGGTGAAATCACGAGGGTGAAATCAGCCCTCAGCTGCTTCTTACAGAAATACAAGACTTGCATCCAGCAAGCCCAACCCAGTTGTCACTTTGAGTGACACCACAAAAAGCCACAGGTGAACGTGTAGTGTTCTGTATGTTGTACATTACTAACAGATCTCACAAAAAATATCTTTAACTGGGATCTTAGAGGTGGTCACCTCTGGACAAATGAACTGAGAACTTAAGTTTATTTAAAGGATAGGGTTTTAGGAACATTAAAACAGATGTTCTTGTAGGATACGAAGTGACAGTGTTTTTCTTTCTGTAGGATAGGAGGTGACATTGTGTTTGTAGTATAGGATGTAACAAAAACAACAACAACGTATTTTGTGTCTGTAGGATACTCTGGACGTGACGGGAACGTTCAAACAGGTGAAAGTCAAACTGATGAAGGAGGGATTCGACCCGGACAACATTGCCGAGCCGCTCTACTTCCTGTCTGAGAGAGACAGAAGTTACCTTCCATTCACGAAGGATCAATACTGTGACGTTTTATCAGGGAACATCAAACTATAGAAATCAAATGATCAATACTGTGACATTTTATCAGGAAACATCAGACTGTGTGTGTGTGTGTGTGTGTGTGTGTGTGTGTGTGTTTGTGTTAAGGCTGTCCCCGAACATTTGGGGTTTGAACCTTCGCTCGTTAGGGTTGGCACTCAAATTTTAATTAATGGGCTTGAACCATTTTTTTTTTTTCTTTTTTCTTTTCTTTTTTTAACTCAAAATTATTTCTCGGCCAGTGCGCATACGTCGTCAAAATGTTTTCTGCGGGTAGATCAAAGGCATGCAAGGCACATTTGCGCACCAACAGCTGAGACGGTTATGTAGTGAAATCTGACAGGCATTCAAAAGGAACTCAAATGTGATGTTAATGTCCTGTAAGTAGACTTAGAAATAAAACTAGTGTTTACAGTACATGTTGCTCTTATTTTGAAGAGGAAGTTATGCACAGGAAGTCCGTTTCAGTTGTAAACAAGCTACTATGACACTTTCCCAAAGACACAATTTTTTGTGCCAAACAAATAATTAGAAAGAAGAAGAAAAAGGGTCAGGGTACAATTAACACTTTTTGTTGTTGTTTATTGTTGTGAAAGGGTGGGCGGGACTCTGACGCTCTATAGAAATACAAGACATTTTGTAGAATCTGATCTCAGGTCTTAATGGGTATGGCATGTCTATTTAGTCACTTGACTCAGAAGGAATGTAGGCATGCTGCTACAATAATAATAATAAATATAGCTGCAAGCAGCGATAAGGCAGGACCAAGAAAGAAGACAATACGCAATAAGAACAATATGCACAAATAAGACTCATAGGTTGAATTGTCAGTACCCAGATTTGAACACCCAACCTTGTGGTCCAAGGGCAAGTGCTCTACTGACGAACATTAGACTGTAAGAGGGGGGGAAGAAGAAAAATGGAGGGGGAAGAAAAAGAGAAGAAAGAAGAGAAAAGGGAAGGGAATGGATGCAATTCTAACTCAGCTTCATGTACAATCCTGCTGCAAGCGATAATGTATCCGAATATTTTCAAAAAGCACTGAAATGTTAAAACTAGCTTCTAGGAAGGGGAAGTACGGATCCAAGCTCGGGGTCCCAGTGTCACCCCGCTTAAAACAAAACGATATTGAGTAGACTTATGACAGCAGTGAATGGCAAACGTTTAGCATTGGATTCAGAGTGATTTCGAGTAACTGCTACAGTCAACCAAATTATTTTTCACTGCAGGGAGTCAAGTATGCGTTTACTGAACGTCATCATTAATCAGCATGCTCACATAATAGTTATAGCGATATCTGCTGTCTTTGCATAAACACCTTGCTTCCTGCTTTAAGGAACTGACAAGCCCTTCCAGCACATAATGTTTTTTAAGTCCCATTTTGTAAAACCCAAGTTTAAAGCATGCATCACTACTTACTAACCAATACATAACTAAGCCCTGGAACAAAATCCAACACAACAATGTAATAACATTCTTTTAAACATTTATTTTCAGGTTTAACACAAGTAAATGTGCATTGTTGTACAAACATGCAGTGTGCAAAAATACTGTGCAATATAAAATATATGAACCATGTTAGGTTATTATTAATACAAGTAAACTTTATATGGAGAGGGTTTGAGCCACTGCAATTTCCTGACATTTGGACATTTAAACATCACCCTCACCCTCTAGTCTAGTCCTATAGAGTGTCCTAGGAGGAGGTGAAGACATGGTGGAAGATCATCTAGAGGTCCTTTGTTGTCTATTCTGACACCTGCCACACAGCCTCTTTGGACACGGTTTTCAACAGCTTTAGTGAAATTGTTCTTTTGTTTAATGGACAGTGTGACAATGAATTTAGACAGACAGCAGCGCAGGGATGTGACCCTGATTCTAGCTATGTAGAATGTACCAACTACCACTGCTTGTTTTCGGACATCATCCGTTGTAGAGGCATTCGACATCCAAACCTCTAACTCCACATGGTGAGGGCCCTGGGGAGACAATCAGTTACTTTACATTTTAAACTCTCTACTGAATGCTGAGTGAATTATGAGTGAAATTGTGCAATAATATTGTTTTACATTCATAAACATGTACACTGGAAACACATGCCTTGGTTAAAGATAAATTTCACTTACGGTAATTAAAACTTAAAACATTTCTCTGGTCATGTCACAGTATTCTCTGACTTCTGTGTGCATACCACAGTATTTAAGGTGCTTGATTCAACATTGTTTTAAAGTGATTCAATAAAAAGTAACTTCATATAACTTGTGACTTGTGCAGGTAACATTTGATAAAAGACAGACATAGGGACACACCGTGTGAAATGAGGGGCGCTCTTGTTAGCGTACATCAATTTATGTTATTACTTGCGCAAGCAGAGCGCGCAAGTAATAATTTCGCTTGGTCTCTTCAAAGTGACAGCCAAGTATTTTTCAACCACATTACGTCATCACATACGTATACACACCATGTACTCTGGTCCCAGTTCTCAACGATGACGTAATGTGGTATCTGGTCCCAGCAAACCAGGCACAGACTTACGGTTGAAAAAAACTTGGCTGTCACTTTTTGGAACCAAGTAACCACAGTATACTGCTAATCAAATTACAACTACATACTCTGTATGTAGTTGTAATGTGATTTGTAAATCTGTGCCTGGTCTGCTGGGACCAGACTACACAGATGACCATATCTCTTACGTCATCACTCAGAGCTAGTCATACATATACACACCATGTACTCTGGTCCTAGCTCTCAACGATGACGTAATGTGGTATCTGGTGGGACCAGATTACACAGATGACCATTTCTCTTACGTCATCACTGAGAGCTAGTCATACATATACACACCATGTACTCTGGTCCCAGCTCTCAACGATGACGTAATGTGGTATCTGGTCCCAGCAAACCAGGCACAGACTTGCATACATAAAAACATGTAAAAAATAAAGATCTATATATCATTCTTATGTACAGATCACCTAAAACAAACCTTTCGGAATTAAACACATTTCTCAAAAAAATGGTAAAGTATCTATCATCTCCGACTTCCACAATTATGATAATAGGAGATTTCAATGAAGACCATTATACTGAAAAAGATATAAATATAAAGACCTTCATGTCAAGATTAG
Source organism: Protomyctophum bolini (assembly GCF_963924005.1). Lineage (NCBI taxonomy): Eukaryota > Metazoa > Chordata > Actinopteri > Myctophiformes > Myctophidae > Protomyctophum > Protomyctophum bolini. The sequence goes on from NC_137875.1 coordinate 22,414,154, forward strand.
GCTTTAAACAATTAAATACAAATCCAACTACAGATTTCGGAAGTATTTTAGATCATGTATATTTCAACAAATTTGAAAGTATTATTACAGAAATTGAAGTTAGAGACACATATTACTCTGATCATGATTTAGTATTAATATCACTATAGTACAAAATGAAATACATTTAAAAAAATTGACAGACAAGTAATAAAATAATTATACTGTATAATATATTTTTTTTCATCACATATCAATGATTCATTTTTCTGTAAAAAAGTAGTTGGGTAGCAAATAGTTACACGTAATGATTATACATTTCAAACGTTCCTTCACAGAGATACTGAGATGGGATAGTTTCCAGCGGTCGAAAGTACTTGCCCGCTCTGCTTGCGCACTAGTAGGCCATTTATGGCCTACTAGTGTGCAACAAGCAAGTATGCACTCGGCAGAGTGCAGTTCTAGTTAAACATATTATTATACTCTTGCTCGTTTATATGACGTAAGTTTTCCCTTCAATGTCAATGGCATTTAATGTGTTGATGTTTAATTTACGTCATATTTAGCGGAATTATCAGCTCTTATCATCATAAATCGTCATGGATCATCTCATACTGGCCAATGGCCAATCAGAATGCCTGTTGCCTTGCCATTGGTTAGCTGATTTGCTCGTTTACATATGACGTAAATTTCCCCTTCAATGTCAATGGTGTTTAATGTTTTGATGTTTAATTTACGTCATATTGAGCGGAAACCTGACGTCTGTTCTCCAGTCATCGTCAATGGCAAACAGGCATAGGCATAGGGACAGACAGGTATAGGAACAGACAGGCATAGGGACAAACAGGCATAGGGACAGACAGGCATAGGGGCATAGGGACATACAGGCATAGGGACAGACAGGCATAGGGACAGATAGGCATAGGGACAGACAGGCATAGGGACATACAGGCATAGGGACAGACAGGCATAGGGACACACATCGCTGTTCATTGGAGTGGTTGCACCACTCAAAAATAGGTTATTGGTTTACTTACTTTTACTAGATGACTATTTCTATGTTTACATATTCTACAGTTAGTCTGATGATAGGTCCTTCATGGTTCTCTTATGATGATTTCCTGTTTTTGATTATATAGAAGTGTATATTTGTACGTCTCTAAATGTTCTGATGAATTGAAAATGGTGGACCCTGTTGTAAACAAGTGTATTGCTTTATGGTGTCGTCCACAGTTAACAGTTATTTCGTATTGTAATTTTACACTGTTAATAAATACATCAATCAATCAATCAATCAATCAATCAATCAATCCTTAAATTCCATATTGGTCTGTAACTCTGAGAGTAATATACAAATGGACTGTAACGGGTCCATATTGTTCCATTTGTACACTCAGAGTGAAATTAACATTGATTTTACAATATAAATTGGGGTCTCAGAGATAGTATAATGCCATTAAATGGGGGTCCATAGAATATTGCATGTCAAACTGAGGGTCCTCAGGCCTCAGTCCATTACAATGGTTGAGAATCACCGTAAAAATGTGTGTGTGTGTGTGTGTGTGTGTGTGTGTGTGTGTGTGTGTGTGTGTGTGTGTGCGCGCGCGCGTGACGGTGTGTGTTGCGCTGCGTGTGAGAGAGAGAATGGGAGGGAGGGAGAGAGAGAATGGGAGAGAGGGAGGGAGAGAGAGAGAGAGAGAGTGGGAGGGAGGGAGGGAGAGAGAGAGAGAGAGTGGGAGGGAGGGAGGGAGAGAGAGAGAGAGTGGGAGGGAGGGAGAGAGAGAGAGAGAGAGAGAGAGAGAGGGAGAGAGAGAGAGAGAGAGAGAGAGAGAGAGAGAGAGAGAGAGAGAGAGAGAGAGGGAGGAGGAGGGGGGAGGAGTAAGACAACCCCCGCCCACTCAGTTGAACTTTGTCACACATACACAGATTTTTTGAAGCTGCAGAAACAACTCGATTCTTTAAGTTGGCGGAAAAACACCAAAAGAAGTAGTTTGTTGAATTCCTCCAAACAACATGATGTCCTCCGTGGTGTGGTTGATCATATCTCTGCTGCTCGGACTGACCATCCTCCTTAGAATATCTGGTCTGTTGTCTCGGTACTGGTTGGAGGACCTCCGCTACACGCTGAGAACGTTACAGCTGGGTCTGAGGCTCACCTCCTACAAGAAGTTCAGACCCTTCTACAGTCTGCTCGACCGATTCCTGGACCAGGTCAGTGGAAACCACATGGTGGTAGCTTTACGACCTTATCTTAGTTTACTTAAGAAAAGCATGCGAGTACTTTAATTATTCCCCCACCTGCTCCATCAGACTGTACAAGTCTGATCTTCCATTGATACTTTTACTTGTTTTTATTGTTTTTTTTTTTTTTTAAGTAAAAGTACAATATTTGCCTCTGAGATGTAGTGGAGTAGAAGTAAAAATACTAAAAATTGGAAATACTCAAGACCCTGTGAAGCGAGGGGCGCTCTTATACATTATCTTGTACATTTTGATCATACATCTCATTCTGGCCAACCAAAAGTTGGACATAGAGGGCCCTCAATTTTCTTTTTACTTAAGTGCAGTACTTAATGCACTTAGTTACTTCACACCAGTGGTTCTCAACCAGTGGTCTGGGGACCCCTCGAGGACTGCTGGTATACCAGCAGTCCTCGAGGGGTCCCCAGCTGCTAATTGATGAAGAGTTGGTAACCAAATTTTTTACTCTTGACACCATCAAATGGTGGTCCGTGGCTCAAATGCAGAATAAACTAGATGAAGTGCTGCAAAAATCCACCTGCTGGTAGCGCTATAACAGGCCAATGTTAAAAGGGTGGGATATATATATATATATATATATATATAACACGCTGCGTTCATGATTTGAGGCTTTTTGTTCAAAACAGGCCAATCCTGCAAACTTTGAAAGCCAATGTTAGCCAATTACGAAATTGACGGAATATAAAATATCAGACAGATCCGTCTTGAACACATGACTATAGAGATAGCCTACTGTGTAACGATTTGCGGGATTTTTGGACAGAATCTGCAGGTGTAATATCCAAAAATGTGTTTTACAAAAGTCGGCCTCCTGGTGGTGCTATAACAGGCCGTTCTGGAAAATCTGGGGCAGAGGTTCATGTTGGCATCTAGGGAGTGTGTGCAATACAATTGGGGCAGAGGGCATCGTTGGCATCTAGGGAGTGTGTGCAAATACAGTACATTTGGGGCAGAGGTTCATCGTTGGCATCCAGGGAGTGTGTGTAAAATTTGGCATCGAGCGGCTTAACGGCGTCAGAGATTAGCTGTACACAGACGGACGGACACACACAAACACACACGTCACACACACAGATGGACGGAATGCAAAACATACTCTCTCCCCATGCCTTCGGCCTGGTGGAGACAATAATGGGCTTTGATATGAAAAAGGGTTGAAATTACACCTTTCTAAACTAAATTTGTAGACATGACGTAACAAAGTTTTACTCTTATGTACCTGTAGACAAAATGTAACAAAGTACAACCTTGAAAACCACTGCATGCACTGTCTGGACTCTGGATCAGGTCAGAAGAGACCCGGACAAGACGTTAGTCCACTTCGAGGGTCAGACACTCTCCTACGGATGGATGGACCAGCAGAGCAACAGGATGGCCAGATGTCTGCAGAGACACGCCTGTCTGAGGGAGGGAGACGCAGTGGCTCTGTTTCTGGGTACGTACAGTAGGTGTTGTTCCACCTACACGTGTACTAGGTGTTGTTCCTCTACTGTATTATAGCATTTGGAGATTGTGGAATAGTTGTCTGGCTATTCAAGACAAGTTCTATTACTAACGGTCTCTGCTCCTGGGTACATACAGGGTATGTACAATCTGTTATTCCAGTGCTTCCCCTTAATACAATATTTGGGGTGTTAAAAATGTAAAGAGATATTCAAACTATTCACTATTCACAACTATTTCTCCTACTCCCAATTACTCCCGTTAATGTTGCTTATTTGATCTCTCTCTCTCTCTCTCTCTCTCTCTCTCTCTCTCTCTCTCTCTCTCTCTATCTCTCTATCTCTCTCACTCTCTTATCTCTCAAACTTGGATTTTAGACCTGTGAGGCATGTCCATAGCGTGAATATTATAGGCAATATATAGGCAACATGTGTTGTAAAGCTGGTCGGTCGGCTACTTTTTATTTTTGCGGGGTGTGCGGGATATTGATTAATATATTGTTTTGCGGGCGGGATGGTGTTGGTTGGCTCCCGTGGCAGGACGTGATTGGTGGGTTATGAAATAAAGCCGGCCCGTGCATCACTAAAACCTTTAATGTATGTTTTTTATTTGCTTCATAATCAAACTGCACAGGGCAGATATGACAAATAACTTAATTATACAAATAAATTACTGACACACATTTAAACATTGTATATTTGAAACAATGTGGAAATAGGCTAGCTGATCTACAAGCTTACAAGACGTCACATGTTGTAAGCTGGTAGATCAGCTTATTTCTGCTATTTCTGGAAAATGTATGAGGATTTCTTAAAGGACCACTTGACCACTTTTCAACCTATCTTCATATAATAGGTCCTCACTAATAATCATGATAAAATGGCACGATTTTTTTCTATTCAGTCTGTGTCTCATAGGAGGGCTGTGGGCAGTTTAGAAACCGTCTTCCAGTGACATCATCATTAAGCAGATTTCAATCTTACAAAAATCTTTAGATTTTCATTATCGTGAGAACGATGGCTTCCATTTTCGCATTGCAACTTTTTAGGACTAGAAAGCCTGCAGTTTCTATTAGCTTGTATTCCCCATCGATGATGTCACTGGAAGACGGTTTCTGAACTGCCCACAGCCCTCCTATGAGACACAGACCAAGTAGAAAAAAATCATTTTTTCATGATTATTAGTGAGGACCTAGTATATGAAGATAGGTTGAAAAGTGGTGAAGTGGTCCTTTAACATGTAAATGATTTGGATGATTATGCAAAGATATTTGTGATTATCTCAAATAATTGCAATTAGGCGATTATGCAATTATTGTGGCAGGCTTAATTATTGTTGTTGTTGTTGCTGTTGTTATTATTAGGCAACGAGCCGTCTTACATCTGGACGTGGCTGGCTCTGGCCAAACTGGGCTGTCCTGCTGCCTTGCTCAACTTCAACATCCGGTCAAAGTCTCTGGTTCACTGTTTCTCCTGCTCTGGAGCCAAAACCCTCATAGCATCTGAAGGTAATGTTTTGACAGGTACATGAGTGTCTTTGTGGTGTAGTGTATCTTGTAGACCAGGCCCATTTAAGTAGTTAGACAGGTACATGGGTGTCTTTGTGGTGTATTTTCTCTTGTAGACCAGACCCATTGAAGTAGTTAGACCTTAGAGTAATAGAGACGGCACCGGATTTCTCCTCCCATCCACTTGCATTATTGATTCAGTACGTCAATTACGTAGCCATAAGACAGTTAAGTTGCTCAAAAGCGCATGAGGTGTTTTCACTCCTCCTTCCGGGTAGGAACAGAGTGCATCTTAATCTTAACCCGTCATCTGACGGGTTGCGAGGCGCTTTGGCATGCATCGTGTTATTATTAATATTTTGTCATTTTTACAAATTTCGGCGTATAACTCCCATTTCCACACTTATTATCAGATTACTACCAGTAAGACACCTAAGGGCGACCTCGCCCTAAAGGGCGTGCACGCATCCGCCTCGTTGACGGCAGACTATTGGGCGAGGATATATATGAAGATCACGCCACTGACCTCATCAAACCCTGGATAGCATACATGGTTTGACATACTAGATCTGCATATATGGAGCCGGCCAGCAACTCTACAGTACTGTACATCTAACCTCACTGACACCAGATTAACGCTTAGGCCGCCAGCATCCATCCATCCATCTTCAACCGCTTATCCGTAGTCGGGTCGCGGGGGCAACAGCTCCACCAGAGAGCTCCAGACTTCCCTCTCCAGAGCAACATTAGTGACTTCCTCCTGGGGGATTCCGAGACGTTCCAAGGCCAGTGAGTCGATGTATTTCCTCCAACTGCGCCTTGGTCTGCCCCGGGGTCTCCTCCCAGTGGGAAGTGCGTCGAGGACCTACCTAGGGAGGCGCCCGAGAGGCATCCTAACCAGATGCCCGAACCACCTAAGCTGACTCCTTTCCAGGCGAAGCAGCAGCGGTTCTACTCCAAGTCTCTCTCGTGTGACTGAACTTCTCACCCTATCGCTAAGGGAGATGCCAGCCACCTGCCAGCATTTATTGAAAAATTCTGATATAATTCACACCAGCATTTTTCCATGTTCAGCTCTTATTTTGAAGAGCCAAAAATCCAGACAGGATGTGATCTTATGTTGGGGTGTGTGACGATGTTTGGCCCTGCAGGTACATGGGTGTCTTTGTGCTGTAGTGTATTATTAGACTGACTGCACTGCTGTTGCCCTGCAATGTATGTATCATTCACTAAACTCACCCCACGTTTTTGTTTTTTTACTTTGCGTTTTTTAATTTACACAGCATTTTATGTAGAACATAGCACTCTATAGTGCAGGGGTGTGAAACTCATTTTGGGGCAAGGGCCACATTGGGCAAAATGTGTCTTGATGAGGTCCGGTTGCAGCTCACAAGTGTTCACTTACACAGTTGTCGTGTGTGTGTGTGTGTGTGTGTGTGTGTGTGTGTGTGTGTGTGTGTGTGTGTGTGTGAATTTCTTGTCGTTAAGACCCATCCCTTACGGGATTATAAGATACCAACAACATAAATAAACAATATCACGTTCACTTCCCACACAGAAGTTACACCAAGTATTTGATCAAAACAGAAATAAGAAAAATATCTTCTGTTCGAAAATCCATCTCAGTCGCTCTGCATCACTTAACCACATCAGTGTGTGTGTGTGTGTGTGTGTGTGTCATCCACAAGCTACAATATGCAGATGATTGTGCTCTCCTGGCGCACAGCCCAGCTGCTATGCAACATGCACTGGACATCATGTCCTCTGTGTACCACTCATTAGGTCTTGTGATCAACATCCACAAAACAAAAACATCCACCCCCCGCACTCCCCTCAAGGTCGTCCAGCAGTTCAGCTACCTCGGCAGCATACTGACACCCTCCTGCCAGATTGATGATGACATCCAGGACCGTATCAACAAAGCCTCCTATGCCTTTGGTAGACCCGTGTGTTTGAAAACAACCACCTAAGAAAACGTTGCAGTCTACAGGGCAGTGTATGTGTCTACCCTGCTATATGGGTCAGAAGCGTGGACCGTCTATCGACGTCACATCAGACGCCTTGATGCATTTAACATCAGATGCCTCCAACGCATTATTGGCATCACCTCGCAGGACCGTGTCCCACACACTGACATTCTCCAACGCACTGATTCCATCAGCATCGAGGCAACTTTAGCGCAGAGGCAACTCCTGTGGGTCGGCCATGTCTTCCGGCTGACGCTTGCCTCGTCAGGTGTTTTATGGACAGATATTGTCAGCCAACAGGAAGCCTGGTGGTCAAAAGCTGCGATATAAAGACCAGTTGAAACAGACGCCGAAGAGGTGTAACATCAAACCCAATGATCTGGAGTCAGCCGCAGCAAATCGCCCACTCTGGCGTTCCTTTTGCTATGAAGGGGTCACACACCTTGAGGAGAACCGCACGCAGCAAAGGATGGCACGGCGCCGGCAAAGACACCGCCGTGCTGTTCCAGTACCACCTCAGCCTCCTGATCCAAAGACACCGCCGTGCTGTTCCAGTACCACCTCAGCCTCCTGATCCAAAGACACCGCCGTGCTGTTCCAGTACCACCTCAGCCTCCTGATCCAAAGACACCGCCGTGCTGTTCCAGTACCACCTCAGCCTCCTGATCCAAAGACACCGCCGTGCTGTTCCAGTACCACCTCAGCCTCCTGATCCAAGCCTCACATGTCCACACTGTGGCATGGTATGTGGCCGTTGTGGCGCCAGAATTGGGCTTCATAGTCATCTACAGTGGCATCGTCGCCAGCAACGATGACCACTGCCAAACCCACAAGCACAAGGAAGCTACGTCATCTTCGAGAACGATGGACTACCAAGGAGGTGTGAGTGTGTGTGTGTGTGTGTGTGTGTGTGTGTGTGTGTGTGTGTGTGTGTGTGTCAGTCACAGACAGGCCCAGTACCACCGTGGTAATAATTAACGTGTATTTGTTTGAGGTAAACAAAGCGTTAGTCTCTGGTTTGTCCTCTGATACCCAGGGGACAGACCACCCCTTTTTGGATCCCTGCATTTGCCATAACATAAATGGTTAATAATATCTATGACCCATTTTGGACACACTGATCAATTTTCTTTTGCTCGAAATCCAATATGGCCGCCACAATATTAGCCCCCATTAGATATGAGGGGTGAATAGGGCAATAT